>NC_080792.1:95201476-95501476 GCF_028018385.1 Neofelis nebulosa
GTCTAGATTTATGAAGGGGGATGCTGTCTGTGCTGGAGAGTTCCAGGACCTCATCCAGTGAATTCTCCAGCCTCTTCCTGAAGAACCTCATCCAGTCTGGGCTTTCTGTGTCTGTGCCTGCCATGCCCAGGGGTCTTCTCTGGCTCAGCCCTAGGTTCCCATGTGGCATCTCAGCCTATCTGTATTAGGGCACCCCAGGTTTGCCCTGAAGAACCCTTGAGTCGCCACCCCTCCCCCAGACCTTATGCTTTCACCACTGTCTCAGCTGAGTATGTTCTTTCCCTAGCTCTGCCCATGACATAGACCTTTAGCTCTTACTAATTTCAGTTCTGGGAGCCACCAGACATGCTTGTCTTCATGACATTTGGTCATTTCTCAGCATCTTTCCTACTGCTGTCCCCCCACTTTCCCATCAGCTCTTCCTCACCTTTCCAAGAGTGCCACCCAGTCGACTTCGTGATGCTGGGAACATCTTCCTCCTCACTGTCCATCATGATCGCCACTATCCCATGTGCTGCTGAGCATTTCAAGTGTGCCTAGCGTGACTGGGGAAATGGGAGTTTTATTTTAACTTTCATCATCTTGATTGTAAGTAGCCACATGGCCAGGGGCTGTCATTCCTCTGTGTCAGCAAGTTCATACTGGCCTTCTTGTGGGCACTCCCCCAGCCCTCCCTCCGCTGCCCCTTCCTGTTACCTGGTTTCATTTTCTCCACATCACTGACCACCTGGCTGTTACCAGTCTTCGCTAGAATGTAGGTAGCACGAGGGCTTCGCTTGTCTGCTTCCTTCGCTGATCACCCCAAACAGGCCTGGTGCTTGGGTCTGTGCAGTAAATGAGATGTGCTCTGGGAGGAGGGACTCTCAGGGGCCAGTGGTGGAAGGCAGAGGACAACTGGCTTGTCCCTGTGCTTTCCTAAGACAGAAAGACTGGCTTGCCGGAAATCTCCAGACTGAGTTGTGAACAGGGGTCACAAAGATGACACCTCTCCTGTTTCTTTCTTTTTTTTTTTTTTTTTTTATGTTTATTTTTGACAGAGAGAGAGAGAGAGAGAGAGAGAGAGAGCATGAGTGGGGGAGGGGCAGAGAGAGGGAGACCCAGAATCTGAAACAGGCTCCAGGCTCTGAGCCGTCAGCACAGAGCCTGACGCGGGGCTCGAACTCACAGACAGTGAGATCATGACCTGAGCTGAAGTCGGACGCTCAACCGACTGAGCCACCCAGGCACCCCTCTCCTGTTTCAACATTAGGCGAGAACCGCTGTCCTTGGTGAACCTGCGGAAGAGGAACCTGGAATCTGGAGAAGAAGAACTGGCCTCCAGGCTGGACCACTACAAAGCCAAGGCCACGCGACACATCTTCCTCATCAGGCACTCCCAGTACCATGTGGATGCTTCCCAGGAAAAGGACCGCACGCTGACGCCCCTGGGTACGTGCTGGTCGCACCGGGCTCCTTTGTACCTGTGTCAGGGGCCTGACCAAGATTCAAGCACGGTCATTAACAGTGATCGTCAGCCCGACTGACACAAGACAGTCGTTGAAAACACCCTCGGCTTTAAAAAATAGATGGTGAGGCTTGCGAGCGATCAGATCTGAGGCATAGCAGAGGTGTTCTGTACCCCCGACGCCCTGTGGGTGCCTACTGTGCACCGTGTGCTTGACTCAGCCTGCTGCTGAAGACCCTGTGTCTGCACACGCAGGTCTGTTTAGAGTCGGCTTTGTGATAAACCGACGAGACCGCTCTAACTGGCCAGAAGTGCCGCGTGTTGCATTTTCTGGCCGTCGTGAGCGGCACTGCCGGGCATGCCTGTCCGCCGTGTGCTGCATGCAAGCATGTCTGTAGAAGAAACTCCAGGAGGAGAAGTGCACAGTGGTCTGCGCTGCACTTACCCATTTATGCGCGTATTAAAAAATTCAGATGGCATAGAGGGTTCAGCAGTCTGTTCTCCAGCCTCCTGTGCTGGTCACTCTGAGGCCGTCGGGTCTTTATGTGTTGACATCTGTGATGATTGCACAGCTGGTGGATCGGTGGCATGTTGCGACTCCATCTTTGGGCAAAACTGAATAAAAGTGGCATGAGGGACCCAGAAATAGTAAACAGGACCCTACCTAGACTTCAGCGAGCCTCAACCTTGGTCATTGTTTTCAACATTTCTTCTGGATGGGGCTGAAGGTAACTGGATTATCTCATTGGTCTAACCTGCTGAGTGCCTGGCCCCCAGTTAGGCCCAGGCCCCAGGAGGGCCTGCCCATCTTGTCCCCCAACCCTCATGGTACTTGGGTGAGGACTGGGGTATTTGTAAACAGAAGAGGGGCTGCAGCAACATGGAATTCTCTGATGTGTTTCACCTTCAAGGTCGTGAACAGGCTGAACTGACGGGGCTCCGACTTGCAAGCTTGGGCTTGAAGTTTAATAAAATTGTCCATTCGTCCATGACCCGTGCCATCGAAACCACTGATATCATCAGCAAACACCTGCCAGGTGAGTGCCCTGCCGCCCCAGGCCCCTTGGCAGCAGGACTGAGATGGGAGGGCTCTGGGCAGCCTCTCCCGAAGGGGTAACCTGAGTCCCTGCTTTTCCTGCAGGCGTCTCCAAAGTCAGCACAGACCTGCTGAGGGAAGGTGCCCCCATTGAGCCCGACCCACCCGTGTCCCACTGGAAGCCGGAGGCTGTGGTAAAACCCCCACTCCCCCGGGGAGCACCCCCTGCTCCACCCCCTCACTCTCTCCACACCCCTCGACCTGTGGCCTGCGTGCTGCCCCTATGCTTAAGATTCTCTACTCTGCCCCCAGCAGTATTACGAAGATGGGGCCCGGATCGAGGCCGCCTTCCGGAACTACATCCACCGGGCAGACGCCAAGCAGCAGGAGGACAGTTACGAGATCTTCATCTGCCATGCCAATGTCATCCGCTACATCGTGTGCCGGTGAGGAAACAGTACAGACGCAGCCGCTTGGCCTAGTGTAGGGCGGGCCGCCTGGCCAGTGGTGTTTCCTGGGTGAAACCCACATGGCCACCTGCTTAGGGCTCTGTGTGCCCTGGACTCCTCACACCGTACAGTCTATTTCCCCCCATCTTGGGAGACAGTGCAAACATTCTCTTTCCAGTTTATACTGTTTGTATCTAGTACCCGCCAGTGGGTCCTGCCACAGCGGATCCTGTGGTGGCATTTGCCTGACGGTGCTTTCGTGTTTCCCTCATTCTGCATTTCTTCATTCAGATTCTTTTGTAAGAGCTCACTCTCACTCTGCATTGGTTTGCTTGTGGGATTATGGACTCACAGATCTCTAGTTGGCGCCGTGGGTCGTAACGCATCAGCACGTCGCTGCTCTGGCTGCCCCAGTATTGGCTGCTGGGCCTCACTTCCTGGCACTATAGTAGGTTGCGGAGCCCCCATGAGTGACGCCTGCCCTGAGGCGCAGCTGTGTGTCAGAGGGCTCTGGAGGTGGTTAGGCTGGCTGGCGCTTACGTATCTGACCAAAGCTCACTTAGTGCAGAATGTGGAATAGCGGTAAGCCCAGCCAGCCCCCGGACCCACCAGAAAATGTGTGTCAGGCATTTGAGTAGCTGTGGGATTTCCCCTTCTCGTGAGATGACAAGTATGGCAGCAGCAGGACAGGACACAGCCCGGCCGGCTGGCCTGTGGTGCCGTCCAAACCTACGCCTAGGGTCTCTGCTGACCCTGCTTGACCCTCGGGCCTGTCGCCAGAGCTGGAGGGTGGGCGCGCGTACGGCCTCTGGTGAGAAGCTCAGAGCATCCGGGGCAGGGTGCACAGGGACGCCAGGCCACATGGAGGGCGACTTGAGACGGGGCTCCACACCCTCCAGCCAAAGTGCCCCCAGCAGGCGTAGTCTGGGAGCTCCTGTGTACAACACACACCGTTTCCTCCGCGCCCTCCTGTCTGCTGCTCTTGGCATGCGTGGATCAGCTGTGTGTGAGCACCATGTTCTAACACGGCCTGGGGTAGGCTGACGTAGGCGGCCATTAGGAAGTGACCCCAATGCTGAAAACATACGCAAAACCCAGAAGTAATCGTGGGTTTGACGTAAAGGTGGCCCGTGTGACAAAGGGATAGAAGGAACCAGAGCATCCCCGTCACGGTACACGAGGGCCCTGCAGAGCCTGGGGGAGACGTGAAGAAGACTCGAAAGCAGCACTGACGTAGCTCTCCCCGAGGCTGTCGGCCGCAGGGTGAGCCGCCGGGATGGCGCTCGTCCACTGGGACATTCGGGGCTCAGAGGACGTCTGACAACTCAAAGGGAAGCCATTATGACACTGGGCTTTTCAGCAACTATCGTGCCTAAAAAGCATTTCTAAGAACAAGAAGACACTGCTCTAAGGGTTATGGGTTACACCACCCTGTTCCCGGCAGTGAGCGGGTCAGGAGTGGGTCTTCTGCACCGTCTGGCGCCCCCTGCCCCCTTCTGATGACACTGGAAAGAGATCAGCCACACTCACCTGTAGAAACCGTGTTTCTGACTCACCTGCACCTCTGAGCTGGGTTGGTCCCCTGACTCGATGGGTTGGTGTCTGCCCAGCCCTTCCCTTTGCGGGTCCTGGCCCTGGGAAGGTCTGAGGGGTGACTGAGCTCCCTGTTCCAGCACGTTCTTTCTCTTCCAGGGCGCTGCAGTTCCCCCCAGAAGGCTGGCTCCGCCTCTCTCTCAACAATGGCAGCATCACCCACCTGGTGGTTCGGCCTGATGGCCGAGTGGCGCTCAGGGCCCTCGGGGACACGGGGTTCATGCCTCCGGACAAGATCTCCCGCTCCTGAGGGCTGCCCAGAGGACCTGCTCTCCAGGTCCCCAGCCTGGTTCGCACAGGTGCCGCCACGGACACAGCTCCTTCCCCATCTTCCTTCCACAGGCTTTGCTGTGGTGATGCTGTTTCTCGGGGAGGAAGGTGAAAAAGCACGAATGTCTTTAGTATCTAAAATGTGGCGTTTCGGTCTGTACTTCGGCCCAGGATGGAAAAGGGAATCGTCCTGAGCAGATCAGCCTGATTTCTCTCTTCGGGTTCTCTGCCCTGTCTGCCAGGACGGGGCCTCACTGACGCTGTCTGCGGGGACTACGGCCAGTTTTCCCAGGCGTCTTTGGTTGTGACCGCTGTTGGCCACGTGAGCCCCTTGAGGCTGTCGGCAAAGTCCATTAGGCACGAGGGGCTCCACGGAGGAGGGGCCGCCAGTGCTTCCATTCAGAACTTGTCATACGTTCTTCTCATTTCTTAAAACTCTATCACTTAAATATTTGTCAATTAAAGATTCTATTCATCTGGGTTCTTGCTTTGGTAACCACTCAGTCTGGAGTCCTGCACCCATGACACCGCTGGGTCTGAACTCCCCTGTGTTGTTAGGCCCTTCCCGGCACCTCAGAGCAGCATGACGGGTGAGGGAGGGGACCGGAGAGCGACAGTGCAGCCAGGGTCCTGTTTCAGTAAAATACCAGATACTTTAGTCTGCCTCTGGCTGTTAATCCTTTACACTTACGGATGAAACTGTTTAGACGTGATGTGTCCATTCCAAGTATTCTGTTAACTTAGGAGAAACTTCCTGTGAGGTGGTTATGAACATTTTCTGCAATCTGTGCAACTAATTGGGACATCTGATCCATTTCTGTGTAACTTTGGAAATAACTGCAAAATAAAATTTTATTTTACTGGTTTTTCAAGGTGCTATTGTGAATGTTTTAAAGAAAACAGGAGCCCAGACTTGCCAGAATGCTGCAGCAGCGGTGGCAAGTGTTTTCCACGGTGATGTGTTTCCTGGGGTTGACGGCCTTGCTGGGCGTGTACCCACCAGGGGCCAAGGCCCAGACCCAAGATGCACCAGCCCCACGGCACTTTCTAGAAAGTTGCGACATGCCAGGGGCTGTACCGGCTTCTCAGAGGATACAAGTGACAGGCAATACATCTGACCTCCGGTGTGCATGACGCATGGGAACCCGAGTCCGAGCCCTGGACCCTCAGACCAGCCAGGACCTGAGGTGGAGGTAGCAGGCCCTTCCCCTCCTTCCTTAGGGAAGTTGGTGCTGCCGCCTCTCTCGTCTTCAGACCTGCCTTTCCGGCAGCATTTCACTTGACCTTTGAGACGCAGGGCAGCATTTTGGAAACCAAAAACAAGCCCGCATCGCGGGGAGGCAGGTGAGGAGCAGGAGGTCGGTGCTAACATGGGGTCGGGGCTCACTGATGTCTGAGGGGACAGGGACTCCAGACTTCTGGGATGTCAGCAGCACTGTCCCAAGTTCGGCCCAAATGAGAGCTGTATCAGGAACCCACATCTGGGAACAAACAGCACTTGGTTCCTATGGTGGCCTGCTGCTTATTCCAAAATACTGTCTTCTGGGACCATCAAGAAAGGAACGGAGTGCATCTGTAAGCAAAGACAGTACTGGCGGGTTTTGTGCGCAGCTGCAACACGCGGGTGTAAGACAAGGAAAGTGCAGGCCCGGTGAGCACACCCAGCTGAGGACGAAAGGGCAGTGAGCGAGCGATGGCCTCCGAAGCCACACCCCGTCACAGCAGTAATCCCACAGCCCACCGTTTCCTCTCGAAGCTGTGAATGTTTCTGGGAGTATCTCCAATTATTCATGAGGATCCGTCTGTGGTCCTTGTTGGGGAAGGTCTTCAAAAAGACGTGACTGCCCGTCGACCTGTGAGCTGGCCCCACACACCCGGAGGCTCCTCACCCTCTCCCCTCCTTGGATATGGACTCCGCTCACCTTCCCTGCCCACGGAGCCTTGAGATGGTGACGTGGGACCGAGAACGTGTGTACAGCATGCGTGAGTGAACCGCTGAGGCTTCCACAGAAACTTCTGGAGGGTGGGTGCAGGGGTCTGTTTCACCCTCCCACCCGAGACAGGCCTCCTATAGAAGTTCTTTGGCTTGTTCCACCTGGAGCGGCCGGCCTCTTTCTTGGTTTCTGTCTGCCCCCCCGTACAGGGACCAGTTACACATTTCTCCCGGAAACTCCCAAGAGGGTTGCAAACCAACACCTGCCACGTGTGGTGGGCACTCATTCTAGAACAGCCTGGCTCTGGTTTTCCCCCAGGCGACGATGGCGGGGGCTTTCCTGTGTCCCTCGTGTGTCAGCTGGTGCCACGGCACCACTGAGTGGTCCCCGTCACCTCTTCTGAAAAACTTACACTCCATTTGTTAACATCACGAGACCGGTTTCATTTCCAAGGGCGATTATGAAATCTGTGCTAGCTTAACTCGAGGTTTTTCACAACCACGTTAGGAACAAAAAGGGCCAAAAAACAGCAAATTCACCACCATCAGATTAATGTACTGTTTCATCACAGCACTGCTTAAGATTTTACTAAAAACGGTACTTGCCCAGACACCAGTGAGAGCAGTCTTTCTGAAAGCTTAGAATTATTACCACATGGTTTTAATAATAATTTCATTAAGTAGCTTAAAAAACAATGCAAAATCACCTTAAGACACACGATAATGCATTCATTGAGGCCAGGGCCACCTTCTATAAACAAATGAGGAAATAGTCAAAGATGACCTAAAACCTCAGAAAACAAGAACCACAGTCTGCAAAATTAGGACAGAAACACTTTTAATTTCCATCTGGATATTTACAACAACATACAGGACAGTACGGTAAGGTTTTATAGAAAACAGATTGCCACTGTGAATATGCTATCTGTATTCTAATTTCTTTTGAGAACAAAGATGCCTTTTATAAACGCCATTGGCTTTTAGAATAGAATGTATTTTTCTGTGTTTTATCTAGATTGTCACACCAGTGTTACACACTCTATGCAACAACCTTTAAAATTTTTAAATCTAAATCTAGATTCCAATATTCCTGACCTCTTATTAACACATGAAAGAAATAAACTTTTTTTAAACACAAGTTCCCAATCAGAGTTTTCATAGGAAAAAAAAAAACCTCATGCCTACTGAGTATCTCTGTATATTCTCAAAAAAGCAAGTTTCAGGAAAATAAAAAATAATTTACAAAAGGCACTGAATTTAGCAAAAATTGGTAGAGCTTTGCATTTTGGATAACACTGGACATGCTCACAGAGCACCAGCAGCGTGTGAGCGGTCACGTACACCCGAGAAAGGTCGGCCCTCAACGTGGGGCCGTGGGTTGGGTGTCAGTCATGGCAGTGGTTCTAAGGTGGCCCCCACGCTCCAGGCAGACCCCCCAAGAGGTCACGGCCAAAGGGAAGCTGAAATAAATGCACTACGGTAACTGACCAGGACTCAGAGATAAACCTCTAGTTTCTGTACTAAAACACAACACTTTTACACAGGAAATCGGAAGGAAATGAATTCGAAAATATGCAATACATTTGAAAACCAGAGAACAACTTAAAGATCATTTTACTGGTATCACTCTGGCAACTAAACAAAGTAACTGCAGGTGCAGGCTTCCTAGGTCTGCTGCTGGCCTGTCCAGTGCTACGGACGGTTCCTAGGACTCCCACAGACTAGAGGATTTATTCCCTCTCAGAGAAAACCTAGTTTAATGTTTGTAATGACCCAAATGAGAAACACTGCTGCAAGTCTAAGACCTATTTAAGGTTCGTTTACTGCCGGACAGCCACCTTTATCAACTGGCCTAATCCACTGGGATCCACTGGCAAAACAAAGATTTTTCTATCATGAACTAGAAAGTCCAAGACTCCTTCCCAGAAAAGGAAGACGACACAAAATTCATCTGTTCTAAGAACGGAACTGAAGTGAATGAAGCTATTTGAGGGGCGCCGCTGCCGATCTGGCCGCCCCAACTCTGGCACCCACAACCTGCCGTCCGCCTGGGACGGTGAGCTCGAGTCTGCGTCGGTACAAGTGACGATTCTCAGAAAATCTGTATCCGAGTTTGCTTTCATCAAGTTCTCCCAAAACACCAGAGAACGAAATTTTATACAAAAAAATGTGCATTTTCTAAAATTCTTTTAACTCTCAAAATGAGAATAAATTAACCAGAATATATTCTTTTTGATAGAATTTTAGCAATAAACACGTTACCCTTCTTTCTTTACAAACACAGAATAAAAGACGCCCAGCAGCTGGCACCGGCCCTACAAGGCCGTGAGCTGGGCCAGGCGCGCCATCCTGCGGAGGCGGCCCCCGCCTGCGGGGCTATAGCGCCCAGGGCTGCCCAGGCCTGGGGAGTGGGGTGTGGGGCCGGGCTTCCCGGGGCTTCTCCCTGGGCTGCAGCTGTGGGGGCCGCCAAGATCCGGCTGCCGACACTCCAGCCTCCCTTTCAGCGCGGGGCTCGGCCAACTGAGGAAACCAAGAAAGGTCTGTCAGCATGGATGGTGACGTGGGCCCCGCGCCCCAACCCTGCGAGGCCTGTGGATTCACAGCACACAAGCTCTTCCACACGAGTCCCGTGTGGCCCTGAACAAGAGCCCCGGCTGCTTCCATCCTCTGCCCCGACCTTGTTGGCAGCACCCGGTCCCCTTTCTCCCTAACTGCAGACCCCTTGTCTGTGCAGGCAGCCACACGTCAGCGTGGCCGACCCATCTGCCAGGGTCCCAGATAAGCCACTGCGTGCACACACGCGACTCAGAACCAGACCGTTCTGGAAGGCGGCCACCAACAGCCCCCATATAAGAGACCGGTGACCCTGCAGGCCCACTGACCTCTGTCTGTCTGAGGGGGAGAAGCATAGGACGGCGCTCTTCCACCTGTGGACAGCCGGGTACCGCTGTGGGTCCACATCCGTACCCTCCAGAGCGGCCAACACATCCCGATCCAGTTTGGACGGCTCCTCTCTGCCAGGCAGAAAAAAAGGAAAGAAAAAACAAAAATACCCATAGTTAGAAACACAGACTTCCAACACCATGATGTTCTGAACTCGAGGGCTGGGCACAGGAACAGAGCAGCAGGACGGAAGCACGGGCAGCTGGTCCGTTGCTGCCATTGCAGGGCTCGGCTGTCAGAGCTGCAGTGAGGGCTGTGGAGGACAAAAGCCACAGTGGCAGAGAGGACACACCATCCCACCGAAAATGCAATTCTGAGCATTGCCACCTCCGAAGGTCACCAACCAGAAGGCTGAGACTCCCCGGGATGCAGCACCGAGCTCTCAGCGCAGCTTCCCCAGAAGTACAGCAAGACGGGAGGCTGAGCTGGAAAGGAAAACGCGTCTCCCGCCAACTTGGAGGGTCACAAAAAGCACCAAGAGCTACAAACTCATCAAAGAGATAGGAGCCAGGAGTACACGTCCAACCAGGTTGTGGGCAGAAAAAAGCTTCAGGAGAAATAGGATGGTGCCACGTGCTCCCACATCCACCCCATAGCCTCCCACGTCCACCCCAACTCCCATGACCTCCCACGTGCTCCCAGGTCCACCCCTACCCCCGCGTGCTCCATCCACCCCCGCAGCCTCCCACATGCTCCCACGTCTACCCCTCATGGCCTCCCACCACGTTCCCACGTCCACCCCATGGTCTCCCACGTCCACCCCCACCCCCATGACCTCCCACGTGCTCCCACGTCTACCCCCACGGCCTCCTGCCATGTTCCGTTCCCATGTCTACTCCCACAGCCTCCCACACGCACACAACCCACTCATACCCAAAAAGGAAGAGCCTCTGGATGGGTTCCTTCCTAGCTGGGACCCCTGAGGGCTCTGGGGATGGGGAACTGTAGCTCTGCTGTGCCTCGTGCCCAGGAGCGTCAGGACCCAGGAGTATCTTAGCAATTCTGGCTGATATTTCATTTTCTGTCCTCATTTGCTCATTTGTAAGAGCATCGGCAGCAGACGGCTCTAACAAGTCCCTCTCCACCGCATCCGTTCTTGATGTCGGGCTCCGTCTGTCTGCAGTTTTCATATTTTTATTTGGGGTCTTAGAAAAGTTACTTCCTAGATCTTGCAAATTTAGTTTATCAAACTCAACAGTCAGGCCCGGCACCGGTGAGAGAAGGGCTTCCTCCCCACGCGGGGCTTCTGGCCGCCTCCTCCCCAGAGTCTGGCCTCCGCTTAGGGGGCTACAAAATCCATTCTTGCTGCTGTGGGCACTGGTCAGGGTGGAGGCTTCTATGAGTTCGGTCTCCTGCTCCAAGGGAAGGATGTCACACTCCAAGTCCCCAAAAGTGCCAAGTGTGGGCCGGGTGTTGTTCCGAGCTGTGTTCTGCCGATTTTTAATCTCCTCCAAGCTCAATTCGTCATCTTCGTCCAGAAACGCCCTCACGGAGATGGAATTGCTGCACTTCCGGCGGCCTGCAAGGGAGAGGAGCAGTTGTGCAGAGGCGCGGGCGACGCACTCTGCGACACGTCAGGCAGCGCGGCTGCAAATCCCTGGGACCAGCCAGAAACCAGCCTCTTGCCGAGGCTGCCTCCTCAGCCCCTGACAGATGTGAGTTCCCTGGGAAAAGCCAAACAGAAAGCACAGCCTCCAGGCCCAGCACCCTGCCCTCAAAAGCAGGAAAAGGAGAAGGAAGTCAACGGTAGGCACATGCGGTCAGGACGGTGGCTGGCACCTCCCATGACTCGCCAGGACATAAGGGGCAGGCGGAGCAGCAGGCATCTGCCCGTTCACGTGGACGTGCTTCCTGGTCCGCGGCCACTGGACAGGGTCCGCGTCCTGAGAACCTACATGTGCCTGCGCGTCCTTACCAGAGACAGAGGCGTCCTGATGGCTGGCTTCATTTTCTCCCGACTCTTGGGCGTCGTTGCGCACTTCCTGGGTAGCGAGATATTCTTCTAGTTTTTGCAGACCCTCCTGGGAAGACAAGTCAACAAAGCAGCCCAGAAAGTCCCAGTACTCGACCCAGGGATACCCCAGCTCATGAGCCAGCTCCCTGCAGGAAGAGATACCATCCATCAGTTAGAAAACCAGTCGGAAAAAACGCTCACAGAACCAACTATACAGAAAAGAGCCACTTTGTGCTAAAGTGTGCAAGTAATGCCTGTACTTCTGGCTATGATTTTTATTTTATCCTAAATATGGGGCTAAGATAGCAGTTTTTATTTTCTAAAGCAGGCCAGGACTGAGAGCGGTTTCACTCACAAACTGTTACACTGAATGCATTAAAGTCACGGCAAGGAGGCCTCGACCACCCTACTCACACCACAAACGACTCTGGTTTTGGCTGAGCACATAAATAAACGTTTGGAAATTCTTTTGAGGTTCAAGTTGTCAACCTGAAACTAGGCACGTTATATATGTGTGTGTACATACCGACACACACACACACACACACACACACACACACACACACGGAGGCGGGGGGGCACATATTTTGAGAAAAGGCTCTGAAACAACTCAGTGTAGCCTTATTTGATGACGCTGTATTCAGCATCTTGATGGTGGGAAAAATGCTTTTCTGGGACTTTTTACTAGTAGTTTCAAGCCACACCTTCTTCTTGTGTTTTATTTCCTCCTTTACTGCCAAGAGGACACCCTCTGTATGACACGTCACACAAAACACTGTGAACCCAGGCACGCTACCCATCAATCCTGCCGGGAGAGTGGCTGCCATGGCGGGATCACACCTCAGTAAAGAGGCTTTATGTCCCCCCAGTGAACGCTTCCCAGGAATGACATTTTGAAGGCGGCTGTTAACTGGTTTCAACACAGACACACGCAGCGGACGAAAGGACACTGCTACTCAGCTCCGTGTCACTTCATACTGCGCTGGCAAGTACCTTCCCACTCTCTCTACGCCTCTTTCTGGATCCGTCTTCCTGACACTGTGAAAGAAGCCCGCTTTCTCTCGAGGTGGGGTCTTCCAGAGCCTGCGGAAGTCTTCTGCCTGAGGAGAAACCGGATGGGGCGGTGCTCACCCAAGTCACAGGTGAACGAACAGAACCAGCGAGCACCTCCCAGCGCCCCTCCTCCCTCCCCCTCTGGTCTGGCAGCCGGACGGCCTCAGGGCGGCGCTCACACAGAGGCAAGGGTCCGTGGGGGCGTGGTCCTGCTCCCTTCCAGGGGCCCAGGCTGGGCTGGGAGGGTAGGAGCTTCCCGCGGGGACCCCGAGGCCAACACTGGAGAGCTGCCACCCTCAAGCCACTTTTCCATCACAGAAGAGTAAATGCATGTTTATGTTTTCAGGTCACTCTTAACTAGAGTCTTCTTTTACACAAATGAATCTAATCTTAACTAATAACACCTGTTTTGGGAGACACTTCTATAACTGCACATAACTATTTAAAATTATTATTTTTGGAGCGCCTGGGTGGCTCAGTTAAGCATCCAACTCTTGGTTTTGGCTCAGCTCATGATCTCATGGCTCCTGGGTTTGAGCCCCACGTCGGGCTCTGCACTGACAGTGTGGAGCCTACTTGGGATTGTCTCTCCCTCTCTCTCTATTCCTCCCCTGCTCACGTGCACTTTCTCCCTCAAAAGAAATAGACTTTAAAAAATAAATGAAATGATTTATCTTTACATTTCGTTCAGATGGTAGGTCTCATGTCAAGTGATTTTTGTTTTTTTTTCAGATTTGATTTTTAAGTAGGGGCATGTGGGTGGTTCAGTCTATTAACCTGACTTCAGCTCAGGTCACAATCTCGCGTTTCATGGGTTCAAGCCCTGCACTGGGCTTTGTGCTGACAGCTTAGAGTCTGGAGCCTGCTTCGGATTCTGTGTCTCCCTCTCTCTCAAAAATAAACATTAAAAAAAAAAAAAGATTTTATTTTTAAGTAATCTCCACACTCAACGTTGCCAATGTTGGGCTTGAACTCATAACCCTGAGATCAAGAGTCTCACGCTCCACCCATCAAGACAGCCAGGTGCCCCTTTATTTAAAAAAAAAAAAAAATTAAGTTTATTTATTTATTTTGAGCGAGAACAAGCAAGGGAGGAACAGAGAGAGAGGAAGAGAGACAGAATCCCAAGCAGGCTCTGCACTCCCGGCAAGGAGCCCAATGTGGGGCTTGAATTCACAACTCTGAGATCAAGACCTAAGCTGAGATCAAGAAGAGGTGGACGCTTAACCGACCAAGCCAGCCAGGCGCCCCTTTAAAATTATTTTTAACGAGAGGAAAATGACACACAGTGTATGAAATACCTCGGCCCAGAAGGTGAACTGCACAGTTTGCAAATGCAAGTTTCCTAGTGACAATACAAATCCAGGAATATGGGAATAGACAGCCAGGCTAGATCAGCATGTACTGTGAGAAGGGCCACTGACACGGACCGGAGCACCAGGTGATGACAGCATGGAGGGTCAGCCCAGGTAAACTTCGCTTCTCTCACGTATGGGCTCACCACCGCATCCGCTCTGGCTAGCGAGTGAGGAACAGGGTTAAGACACGTTCTGGTTTCTCCAGCAGATGTTCTCAAGCCTTGTCACCAACTGACTACGATTCCATAAGTACTGGTCTCAACACCAAACACAAAGCAAGAGCTGGAACACCCGGCACTTCTGGTGGGGATGGCCAGGAGCTGGTTCCAGAAGCTTCCACAGTAGCTCACCTTGGATGGGCTGAGGGGCCCTGCAAAGGCTCGCAGGGTCAGAACAGGGTCTCTGGGGCCGCCTCCACCATGGCTGACGTGAGAGGTCTCGGTCATCTGGTCTGAAGACCACAACTCCCCGATCACCGGAGAAGACGTGTCCTCAGCTCTCAGGAGTGGCACGTAGTAGTGGCCTGGGAGGAGGAGACACCGGCTAAAGGCATCTGCTTGGGCAGGTCCTCACCTCAATGCTGTGTCAGGCAGCCTCAGAAACACCAGGGTTTTGCAAGCTGTTCAGTGATAAAAAGGCTGCAAAAACTCTAAAAGGTGCAAAAGCTCTGGAGCCAAAAGACCTGGGGAAGCGGCCAGTTTTTGCCAGACTCAATCAGCCACACATTATTCCTCTGCCAGGAAAATAAGGGGAAGGAAGGAAGGGCAGCAGCAGACTTCCTCACCCCCAGGTACTAAAAGGACTGGGCCTGTGTGAACAACATTAGCATAATGGGAATCTGAGAATTGTTAAAAAGAGAAAGTTCGATTTTAACTCTCTTTTTAAATAATTTTTAAGTTTATTTTTGAGAGAGAAACATGCAAGTGGGGGAGGGGCAGAGAGAGAGAAGGAGACACAGAATCCGAAGCAGGCTCCAGGCTCTGAGCTGTCAGCACAGAGTCCGATGCGGGGCTCGAACCCACGAACCACAAGATCATGACCTGAGCTAAAGTCGAACACTCAACTGACTGAGCCACCCAGGCGCCCCTACGATACAAACTTCTATCATCGAACACACAACTCCGTACAGACTCGGCATCATGTGACACTCTCATGTGAAATGCGGAAAGAAACGATGGTGGACTGTGATGATGTCACCTGGGACGGTGTAGCAGGAAGGGGTCCAGACGCCACGTACAGAAGGATAGCTGTGGCTGTGGTGTGCCAATAAAGCTTTATCTGCAAAGGAGGTGGCAGGCCAGGCAGGCATCTGCTGACCTTTGCTTTAAACGGATCTACCAGAAACTAAGAGAGAAGGAAAGATGGGAAATGGGGCCACCAGACTTCCAGCTGAAAACGAAAGGAAAGGCACCTGTGCCTCCACCTTCAGAACACACTGGAAACAGCCCAGAGGAAGCGGCCGGCAACAACCCCTTTCTGAAACCGGCCATCTTCACGCTTCTAAAGCTCTTCACCATAAAAGGCAGGCCCAGAAGGCGGGGAAGAGCCCCCACAGCCCTGGTCAGGAAGGGCTGCCCCCATGGCTCACGCAAATTCAAGCATCAGCCTAGAACGCCGAGGGCTGGGCCAGGGCGGGAGCGGGGCTGCCTCTGGGAGCCCGGTGAGGACAGTCCTAGCTGTAGCTACAGGAGCGGCAGGGCCGGGTGCAGCAGGAAAGGGCTGATGGGGAGTCACTGACACCCCAGACCCAAGTGCTCCAGGAAGGGACCCTCCCACTCTCTGTTCTGCCAACTTGCAGGCCGTGCCCAGGTAGCAGGGACCAGAGAGGGTCCTGCTGCACGAGACACGGGCAGGGATGACGGGGTGAAGCCACGAGCAATAGTCAAAGGACAGACAACCCGCGTCTCTCAGAAAAGCTCAGGCTTCAAAGGAGGGATGACAGGACAACAAGATGGCATTGAGCTGGGGGTTCAGGAAGCAGAAGACGACCCTCAGGCTGTCACCTGAGAGAGGATCCACTCCCCACGACGCCAGGCCAGGGTCCCCCTTACCCTTTAAGTACTCTCTGATCCGCTCCTTCAGCTCCACAGACTTATTTTTGCTTCTTTCACAAATGACCTATTTTAAAAAGACACAGTATGTGAACACTTTAAATCTTAGTTTGTCACATTTTATCATTAAAATAATTTTATAAAAGCAAGTTTTAAGGTTAACAAAAAAAGGATAGTGTCCTAATGGTAAATATTTCATCAAACTCACAACCAAAAAACCCATGTTGAACAGTACAATTTTCTCCCAAAACGTTCTATAAAAGCTAAAGGGGTCAGGACAAGAAAAACAAACCCTGGGAGTGAACTGATTTTCTTTCTTCGTGTCACCCTACACTTTCTAGTTTTCCTCAAGGAAAGGCATGTTCAGTTAGGCAAACGCAGGCAGAGACACTTGTAATTTTTAGTTCTATGAGCTCCAATGCCTGGGGGCCTGTTTGTTGCTCTTGTTTGGATGGGTTAAAACAGAGTTCCTATTTAACAAGAATACGGTGTTTTATTCTTGCTACTCTAAAATCAACTTTCTTCCTTAAAGAATTGCAGGATGTTTCAAGAACATTTTTACTAGAAATAATAAAAAACCACAATAACCTTAAAATAAGGAAGGAACTACAAAATTACCATCTCCTGCCAGCCTGTGAAAAAAACAAACTAAACTCTACTCTGTAAGTAGTGCAACTATTTTTTAAAATGTGTAACTGATTGTGAGGAAAGGCAAATGTTTTTTTTTTGTTTTTTGGTTTTTTTTACTGTTTATTTTTTATTCTTGAGACAGAGCATGAACAGGGGAGGGGCAGAGAGAGCGGGAGACACAGAATCCGAAGCAGGCTCCAGGCTCTGAGCTGTCAGCACAGAGCCCGACGCGGGACTCGAACCCACGAACTGTGAGATCATGACCTGAGCCGAGGTCGGATGCTCAACCAACTGAGCCACCCAGGCGCCCCGAAAGGCAAATGCTTTAAAGAATACCAGTTACTGGGGTGCCTGAGTGGCTCAGTCCATGAAGTGTCCAACTTCGGGTCAGGTCACGATCTCACGGTTCGTGGGTTCAAGTCCCATGTCGGGCTCTGTGCTGACAGCTCAGAGCCTGGAGCCTGCTTGATATTCTGTGTCTCCCTCTCTCTCTGCCCCTCCCACACTCATGTTCTGTCTCTGTCTCTCTCTTTCTCAAAAATAAACAAGCATTAAAAAATTTTTTTTTAATTTAAAAAGAATAACAGTTACCAAAGACCATCTTATATTGAATAAATATACATACCTATGCACACAAACGGTTGAGTCAGACATACATGTGAAAAATAATAGTAATTTTCTGAGTTACAGAATGAAAAATTTTTTGTTTACATGTATTCTAGTTTCTATAGAAAATGGGCACTATCTTCGTAACCATAGCAACTACACAGGTGGCATTTGCTACCAGATTAAGATCCTTGCAGATTCCATCTCAAGGGCTGGCTGACCCAGGTCAGCTTGCCAACAGCTCCGATGCACGGTACAAATCACCCTTCTTTCAGTTTCCGTCAGGTCCACCTCCCTCCCCACCTCACTTCTGCCCTCTCTAAGGCACATTTTGCTCAACGGCCAGTATCAATGCTAACAAGGCTTGTATAGGTCAGGTGAGAATATCTGGGAGGGGCTTAGGACAGCGGCTGGTACCTCATGAGCTAAACACGTCAGCTTTCAGTACCATCGTCCTCATCACTGCCATCACCCACCTCACCACCATCATCACTGTCATCACCATTGCCAGCACCACTAGCACCATCATCCCCGGCCTTATCGTCATCACCGCCACCATCTCCCTCGTCATCATCACCACCATCACCACCAGCACCAACATCCCCACCATTTCCCTCATTATCACCACCTCTCCACTGTCATCCTCACCACCTTCTCATTACCATCAGCAACATCATCATCACCCAAACGACCAACACCGTCACCTCCTCTGTTCTCCAGCTCCCTGGACAACTGAGGTACGCACAGAGGAAACTTGATTAAAGCCAGGAGCTAGGCCTGTTACTCAGTAATCATGGTTCTAAGATGTGCCTGTGCCGCAAACATGTTCAAACAGTTACTGTGACTTCACAGTGACTCTAACTTTGTGTATTTTCATATCTAGTACTATGTAGTAACAGCAATTTAGTAGATACTTACAGACGCATCTGGATGGTTCAGGTGGTTAAGTGTCCGACTCTTGCTTTCGGCTCGGGTCACGATCTCACGGTTTGTGAGATGGAACCCCACATCGGGCTCTGGGCAGACAGTGCGGAACCTGCTTGGGATTCCCTCACTCTCTGACCCTCCCCCACTCATGTGCATGTGCACACACATGCAGATGCTCTCTCAAAAACGTAAATAAACAAACTTAAAACCAAAAATAAATACTTACATCTTCAGGAGTTTTATCATATTTATTCCTTGGGTTTTTTACAATCAAAGGGTGTGAAGAAAGCACATTGACCACGTCTGCATTCCCAAACTTACAAGCAAAATGCAATGGTGTGTCATAGCCCTGTGAGAGGTGCAGAGGAAGAATATTTATTTATGTTTGTCTCATAAAGTTGCTTTAAGATAAAAATAGGTATTTAGCAGAACAAAAAACGCTCAAAAACAAAAGACCATAGAAAGACATTGTTTTTATAACTGAGAAATAATTGGCGTGTTAACACTTACCCTCACTTGAAGCCAGAGCTTGAGGCCAGCCCAGCACCCCACTTAACAGGTGCCCAGGCCCAGACGGAGCTGACAAGTGAGCTGGGGCATAACTACCGCTCAGTAAACTGCATCTTTAACAATTCAGGTCCCAGTACAAAGTCCTATGATCAATGCTCAAAAGGTGAGGTACACAGATGGATGCAATACCCAGAATAAAACAAAGTCTGTGAACCTGGTCTGCCCTCAACCCTCTCTCGCGGCCAACACCACAGTAAATGAGACTCTCTGCTCCTGACCTCAGGACGCTTCCCAACGCTCCCCGGATACTTTCCACTGAGGCCTACAGATCAGCGGGCCTTCGACTAACAGCGTCCCTGAGCCCAAGAGCTATGGAGCCCGCCTCAACCGGGCACCCTCACTTGCAACGGCCACAGGCTCAAATGCAGCACATCCGAAACAGAACCCACTCCCATCGACCAGGGCCAGGAACTCAATGCCACGGTCCACCTGTGACTACCAAGGATGGCACGTCCCAGCTCGCAAGTCCCCCACGTGCCGGCCTCCCCTTAGCCTCTTGCACAGGCTTCCGAGACTCCTCGTGGACCTTGCCGCTTACACTCACACTCACGCCGCCACCTTGTGCACCCCCCAGAGGTGATCCAAGTGATCCCGTGGGAACAAATATCCTCCAGGAGGCACGCACTCCCTGTTCCACACCCTCCAGGACCACCTCACCATCCCACAAGACTTCCCACACGAACCTGGAGAGGTCTGGGTGTCTGCCCGTAGCAGTGCTGACCGCACCCTGCCCGCTCGTCCAGGTTGGCAAGCTGCCTCAGCCAAGGGCAGCCACCCTGCTCTATGCGTGTCTGAGGCCACGATGACACAGAAAGAATGAGCAGACTCGTGTTCCAGTATAGCTTCGTTTACCAAAACAGGCCGGCCTTTCCTAGATCTGCTCTAGTGCATTCTCTGTATTAGCACTTTCTCAATTCATGCTGTCCTGGGGACACTCCTGCTCTGGGCCCGAGATCCATTCATAGCCTGACCTCCTGTGCCAGGCCTGCAGAGGCGGGGGGACACCGATCGCGGCACAGCAGGGGTGAGTGTTTCCACTCAGCACCTAACAGCCCGCATCCTTCTGGCCATCCCGCTCCCTGGCACCACAGAACATCCGTCTCTAACCTGTTCCGAGCTCTCCAAACATGACTCCCGCCTCTGCCCGCATTCCTGCCGGGAACCGCTTCTCCTGCCCAGACAGCAGGCTCTGGGTGCTTCTCACCGACACTGGGCTCTGCCAAGCCAGGTACTTGTGTCTAATACTTTGATTCCTACTCTTGGTGAGTTCTGCTCAAAGATAGCCTATAACATCTAATTTCAAGAATTTATTAAGCATTCCTTGTGGATGTACACATGCATATTTTCTGTAAATACTGTATTTTCTGTAGGACACACGCTTCTCTGTTTTACCTTTCAAGTCACACTTCCTGATTGTAATAACCAAGTCAGGAATCCTTCCTTATTGAGTCTAAAGCACAGAACTCTGTGCTCCTTCTGTCTTCTTTTACAATTAGTAATGCTTCCATATGTATAATCATCGCTTTCTCCAATACCTCCTTCTAGAATTGTGCCAGATTGGCCAAATGTGTCTTCACTCCCTCTTTTCTCTCTTGTTAATTTAAAGGTTACCCTTGCTCTGCGACCATGGAGTTTGATGTGTCCCATTCAGTATGTGTCATGAAATAGTGAGTCATGACACCTTCAGCACGCTTGTCATTCCCTCTCCTGCCAACCACAACTTTCCCAACTCCCGGGCTTGCTCAGGGCTCACAAGTCTTGGCTGTAAGCTATCACTGGGTTCTGCTTTACAGAACTATGTAAAATTCTTCTGTTTTAACAATTCTTACATAAGCCTTATGCACCATTAAAAACCAAACCTTTGAGATTTTTACCTCCACAGGAAAGATTCCTCATATTAGGTGGGGGAAAAAAAAAAAACCACACAGAACCCTCGAATAAAAGGCACCACAACCTCTTACTTTCTCTCCTCTCTAGGTTTTGGCGTTGGCTCAGCCTCTCATCAAAGCCCAGCTCAGGTCTCCCCGGACAAAGGCCAGGAGGGACGTGTTCCTGCAGCAACCCTGGCCACAGGTGAGACCCACGTACACCCCGCCTGGGGCGGCAGATCTCCTATGTGTGAACAGATCCCGTCCCCACCCCTAATTCGAAGGCAGCTGAGCGCAATGAACGCGCGTCTCCTGTCCCACCCTCCATGTGCATGGCGATGCGGGGAAATGCACACGGGGACACCAAGCTTGCTGCCAGGCTGACATGACCCCTCCTAGGAGCACTCACCACTTTGTCAGGCGTGTTTAGGTACAGGTCGACGATGTAATAGATGCGCTGCTGCAGCATGTTCTGGTCATCATCCGGGTACATGAGTCGCATAAACTCGGGGTTTTCCAGAGTCTCTAGGGTCAGCTGGCAGATAGAAGCCTGATTCTCTTTGGCAGCAACATGCATAACATTGTACCGACATCCTTCCTGAAAAAAGACTGTAGATGTGAGCTTCATTTCTGCCAAGCACAGTCTTCCGAGGCTAACGGTGCTAGAAGCAGGCTTACCTGCACAATGGTGGGATTGTCCCCCGAACCAATCAGATACCGGGGGTTACTCCAGGTGAGATCGGAAAAGGTGTCGTCTTCTCCCTTCTCCACAGCCTTTCGAAGTTTGGCAGTGAGATCTTGAGTACGGGGGGTTTTGTAACTGTTGGCTCGCTCTTTGTTTACAGTTTCAGACTCAGGTGGGTACAAACCATCTGTCATCAAGAGAAAGGATTTAAGAATGTTTAACTTCACCAACATTTTCTCATCACCCACTGTGTGCTACGCTGAGGCCGCAGAAATCGCCCCCACACAAGCTCATCACCATCACCACCTAGTTGGGAGTGCGCTAGCCAACAGCGGGGCACAAACGTGTCACCACAGCAGGAGTCCAAGTGCAAAAGGGCCTGAGCGGCCTGCAGCTAGAAAAGGCTGCGAGGAGGGTGAGGGCACACCACCACACGCACACAGGAACCTCCACGCGCACGGAGCAGGCCCACGAAGGCACAGTGAGCCAAGACTATTTGTCGTTTTAATTACAACACCCGAGAATGTCTGAAAACAATCTGAGTATTTTCACCGACTGCAAAGAGGGAAACCTCTAAGTATTAGAAATCACTGTGGCTTCGTCTACGAAGCACCTGTGTGAGCAGAGGAAGGGAGCAGAGGAAAACAGGCTGGCGGAGCTTTCGACTGAAGGCCGTATGTCCATAAGGAGAGGGTGCCTTCCCCGGGAGCCCCAGCCAGCCTGGGAAGCAGGACAGCTGCGGGCTCCAGGACGGGGCAAGGTGGAGCGTGGGCCACGGTCAGAGGCTGCTGGGGTTCTGCACAAGGCCTACCGAAAAGGCCTCTCACGAGACCCCTGTTAGAGCTGGAGCAGGTGTGGTGGGATTCCGGGCTGCAGGGCTCCCCCCGCAGGCCAGCTCCACGTCCGCAGGACTATGTGTGCCAAAGCAGGCACCACCATCCTAGAAGTAGGTGTGGCTGCAGGCGGGAAGGAGACAGGTCTCAGCATCTAAAAAAGCCCCAAGATCCCATGGCAGCAGGCAGAGAGGGAGACAGAGGCAGCAGAAGGGAAGGGCCAACAGTGGCCTTGTCAGGTTCAGGGCCCACTCAGTGCCCCGCTGCCTCTACCCTCGGGGTCCCTAGTCCTTCCCAGACCAGGTGACCGACCCACTCTCCTTCGGCTACTCCGTGGCCTAGGCCTCAGCTCTCTACTTCCTGGCAAACTGGACTTCTCTCAAAGGAGGAGAAAACCAGTCACAACACATCAGGAAAGAGGGCCCAGAAACCACCAGGGGTAACCCTGACAGCAGTACCAGAAGCGGACTGCTATATAACTCACCTTTCAGCCCACCACTGCTCATGAGTGGTGCTGTTTTCACAGGAGAAAGTGCTGAAGAGGCTTTGCTGGGAGAAGGGAAATAATCACAAAGTCCTCTAGCAAATTTCTCAGCATCTTCTCTACTTGAAAAAGCTTTAAATCGAGATCCTTTGATCATTCTGACAGCTTGCAGTGCTTCCTTTTTATCTTCATAAACATGAATCCTTTCTGTGTAGGAAAAGTAACAGGGAAATCACAGAGAAGTAACTGGCTCACACCCGAAGGCCCCGAGTTTCATAATAACCATTACCAGCTGTCTGATTTCTTTCACATTAGTATTTCAGATTTGTTTCTTGAAGGTGTTATTTTTAAGTAATCTCTACACCTAATGTGGGGCCTGAACTCACGACCCCAAGATCAAGAGTTGCACGCTCCTCCAACTGAGCCAGCCAGGTGCCCCGGTATTTCAGGTTTTTAATCTTAAAGCCATTTTTTAAAAATGTTGACTTCTTTTTGAGAGACACAGAGACGCATACATGCACAGGGGAGGGGCAGAGAGAGAGACAGAGGATCTGAAGGGGGTCCTGTGCTGACAGCTGTCAGCACAGAGCCCGATGTGGGGCTTGAGCTCACAAACCATGAAATCATGACCTGAGCCAAGTCATTCTTGAGAAAAAGGGCCTTAGCTAGTCAAAACAACACAGTTAATAAGACTGATCATATGCATGGACGTGAATGTAAATAATGTGTATGCTATACACGTGTAACTTTACCGTATCTAAGGATACGATTTCATACTGAAAAATAAAACTCTTGGATTAATGTTATAAATAAAAATAACAAAAAAAGCAAGTTAAAAATTATGACTATTGCAAGAGAATTTTAAACATAATTTTGGGTGGGGAATGCCTTTCTAAGTGTACCAAGAAACCCAGAATACATAAAGGAAAAGTTCCTATTACATAAGAATATTAAAGTTCTGTAGGCGAACTATCACAATCAAGCTTGCTTGAAACTCACAAAAATACATAAAATACAAATGGAAAGAAAAAAAATTTTTTTAATGGGGAGAAAAAAATTTTAACCAATATAAGAGAAGAATAGTAATGTCTATTGCCCAGTAAAAACAGTCAGTAGATATGACCAACAGATTCATACAATAATAAATTAAAACCATATAAAAAGTAACTGACCCACAAGACAGAGGTTTCCCTTATTGAAAAGATAAAAAGGAAAGTTCAATAACATGGAGTTTGGCTGACAGAACGGAAACAAGACTTCCCTTTTTACAGATATAAAACCTTGCGTTCAATACTGTAGACAGACTGGAAAAGTTACTCTCTCAAACACAGTGAGTACTAACAGCTTCTGGAGGGCAGTGGCTTTCAAACGAAAATGCACACCTTTTGGGGTGTCTGGGTGGCTCAGTTAGTTGGTCGAGCATCCGACTCTTGACTCTGGCTCAGGTCATGATCTCATGGTTCCTAGGTGGCTCAGTCAGTCAAGCGTCTGACTTTGGCTCAGGTCACGAACTCAAGGTTCGTGAGTTGGCCCACAGTGGCCTGTCGGCCGTCAGCAGAGCCCACTTCACATCCTCTGTCCCCCCCCCTCTCTGCCCCTCCCCTGCTCGCGCGTGCTCTCTCAAAATAAACATTCAGTTCTACTCATGGTACATAATGTGTCTAATCTCCTATTTTGGGGTGCCACCACAAATGATATTACAATAGTGATAGTCTGGATTTCTGACATTCTAATCAATATCAGGCTTTCATTAATTCTTTCCAATGCTACCTACTCTAGTCTTGTTTAAAATTGCAATTCTTGGGGCGCCTGGGTGGCTCAGTCGGTTCAGCGTCCGACTTCGGCTCAGGTCATGATCTCGCGCTCTGTGAGTTCGAGCCCCGTGTCAGGCTCTGTGCTGACAGCTCAGAGCCTGGAGCCTGTTTCAGATTCTATGTCTCCCTCCCTCTCTGACCCTCCCCTGTTCATGCTCTGTCTCCGTCAAAAATAAATAAACGTTAAAAAAAAAAAATTAAAAAAAAATAAAATAAAATTGCAATTCTTTGATGTTGAAAATTACTTATAGCTGCATTAGCCATTTACATTAACATAAAAGGGGTTCAGCTTATATTGAATAAAAAAAAAGGAGGGAGAAGATTAATCAAGAAATGGTAGCCAGCCAAAAACTACTTGCAAGTGAAGCATGTCTCACAGAATCCAATTTTCTTTATAAAAATTCACATGTCACATGTAGATTTACAAATAATTCAGCAGAATTCTATATAAAAATGCTGACGATGGTTCATTTGGGGCAATGCAATTATGGGGCCTAATTCTTCTCTGTAGTTTGTGATTTTCAAAATCACCTTCCCCTGCTGTCCATCCACCCCATGTGAGAAACACCAGGTGCCTGTCACATTACCATTTCTTGCAGGGATGTCCTCGTACGCCGGGCATACCCCATAGTACAGAGGCGGCCCTGCAGAGGCCGTCACCATGGCTTTGTGACCGTTGACCCCAGTGGCAGCACCGAAGGACAGAGAGCAGGTCTTAGACATCACGACATCTTCCTCTGGAGGATTCAAGCCCACGCTGTAACCAAAATCTCTGTCCTCAGACAAGCCAACCTGCTCTGGTTGGCTCCCTACAGCCGACTTCCAATTTCTCTGTGTGTCCTGGCTTATGGTTGTGGCTCCTGACATGTCGTGGCCAGGAGGCTGTAAAGGCAGTGTTCTTCCATGCTCCAATAGAGCCTGAGCCAATTTTTTCTCAAAAATGAACCTTGTGGTTGATGTAATGGGTCCACATTTCAATCCAGCTTTCACAATTTCTTCTCTAAGGTCATCTGGATTCAGGAGTTTCAATCGAGCCAAGATAGCATCCATTGTCATCTCACCTAGGCCAAGACAAGAATTAATCTGATGGTGAGAAGTACATTGTTTTCTTTTTTTTTTTTTTTTTACATTTATTTATTTTTGAGACAGAGAGAGACAGAGCATGAACAGGGGAGGGTCAGAGAGAGAGGGAGACACAGAATCTGAAACAGGCTCCAGGATCTGAGCTGTCAGCACAGAGCCCGACGCGGGGCTCGAACTCACGGACCGTGAGATCATGACCTGAGCCAAAGTCGGACGCTTAACCGACTGAGCCACCCAGGCGCCCCTACATTGTTTTCTTATGAGCAACAAAACAAAAAACACAAGTGGCAAAAATGCTGGCTTCAGTTTCATTTCAAGCCAGTGTTTGTCCATATTTTTGGTAGTCTATGAGCCTTCTATGAGAGCTTTCTGAAACTGTTTCCCAATTGATCATAATCTAACCAAATTTAGATAAGCAATTTCTGGTTTATTTGGATAAGAATCTTAGAACCTGATACTATTACGTGACACAATCACACTAACTTTCTAAGTAGGTACTCACACTGGGGGAACAGGCACATCATTTGGTGCTACTTAGAGTGTAATCTAGAACAAACCCAAGGAGGGCATGTGAACAATATCCGTCAAAAATACAACTCTAGAGATGCATCCTACAGATACATGTGCACTTCATTCCATAAGTAAAGGAAATTATACAAAGATTTAACCAGAGGAGCCACAGAGATGGCTCTGGCAGTCACTTTGCTAATATTAAGTAGTTAATGTTTAAGGTTTTGGGGGGGCTTTCCATGTGCCTGGCTCCGGTGTAAGCGCACTACACAAAGTATTTAACCAGCATGATTTCTCTGTGGGGCAGGTCTCACCACTGTTCATCCCACTTTACAGATGAAGAACCTGGATCACAGAGACGCTCAGTCACTTGTTCGAGTGACACAGCCACTCAGCGAGTGCATCTGAATTGGAGCAGGAGCTCTAATCCACACCTTCAGAGAAAGAGCAGGTCGCAGGTTTAAGTGTGGTCAGCAAGAATCGGGGAGAAAGAAGAAATATTGGGGTACAGACTAGCGTCGTAATGGGGCTGGAAACAAGCACTTAGGTGAGAAAAACTGGAGGTGTGAAGGACGGATGGATCAGAGGCCATGGGGAGGGGTGTGTGGGCCTGCAGGCAGCCTAGGATGACACTCAGATTTCTGGTCCAGGTGCCTATGAGTGACCTGACCCAAGGCAGAGAATACTAGAACTAGAAGAGGTGGAGACTTACGCACTGAGCATCAAAAACATCTTAATGCCTACCGATCAGGTGTTTCGATTTAGAAGAAGTTCAGAGTGGGAAAAATTGGTTGTGGGAGTCACAAGCACATAGATGCTGGCTCTAATGCCAATAATAAACCAGGAATAACAAGGAACAAACACAAAGACAGTGAGCCTAAAGTGGAACCTGACAGTAAAAAGAGAGAAACCCCTAGAGGAGATGAAGAGAAATGCACACACTGATACAAAATGAAACCAAGGAGTAGAGGGTTTTAGGAGGTGTTGACAAATGAAGTGATGGGACATCCAGGATTGACTTGAAAACACTCTAGCAGGGGGACCCATGGGGGGGCACAGTCGGCTAAGCATCCAATCTTGACCTTGGCTCAGGTCATGATCTCACAGTTTGTAAGTTCAGGCCCTGCATCAAGCTCTGATGGTGTGGAGCCTGCTTGGGATTCTGTCTCACCCTCTCTCTGCCCCTTCCCTGCTTGTGCACCTGCTCTCTCTCTCTCTCTCTCAGAATAAATCAATAAAAAATACATAAAAATTAAAAAATAAATTATTCTAGCAGGAGAGCAAAGGAGGGAGGCAGTGAAAGATAAAAAAGATTCACAAAATATTAATACCCGTTGTTGCTGGATAATAGCTATAAGCAAAGAGTTCTTATATTACCCCATCTTTTCTGTGAATTTCTTTTTTAAAAAACTTTTAATGCCGGGGCACCTGGGTGGCTCAGCTGGTTGAGCATCTGACTTCAGCTCAGGTCATGACCTCACAACTCGTGGGTTCAAGCCCCGTGTCGGGCTCTGTGCTGACAGCTTGGAGCATGCTTCGGATGCTCTCTCTCTCAAAAATAAATAAACGTTAAATTGTTTTGTTTTGTTTTTTTAACTTTTAATACCATCTCTCCCCACCCAACTCCAAGATTTCAAAACTGGCTATTACTTATTGGCAAAGGGGATACTGGCCTTTTAAACAATGAGTGTACCACAGAACCCCAAATCTGCCACAGAACTTCAAGGGGAGGGCCTACTGACCACTCCACCTAGGGGGTTACCCAGGTGATTCCCTACAAACCTCGATATAAGAGCAACAGAGGTGGCTCAATGATGGGAAACTGATGTGAACGTCACAAACTAGGTCAAAGTCACATGCAAGGGGTTGGGATAACTGGGGCAGACGCTCCAAATAAACAGAGAGGCCACACCCATTCCTAGAAAAGTCCAGTCTTCATGCCATTCCTGTGTCTCTGCTCTAAAGCCACCCTTCTGATCTGGGCTAGTTTGTCCTTGCAACCAAGCAAGCCCTAAACAGAACAATTCCATCACATCACGGCACTAACTGTGTGACCTTGGACAAGTTATGTAAACTCTAAGCCTCAGTTTCTTCATCTATAAAACGGATATAATGACAGTTCTACCCCTCAGGCTACAGTAAGAGTGAGGTAAAAAATACATGTAAAGTCCGTGCTGCTAGGTTTGACACTGACACATTATCCACAACTATCAGTTTTAGTTATTAGGTTACACAGGCTTATTATTTTGTAGCACATATAATATGTTAGAAAGTCAATCTGAATAAAAACAAAACCACTGCTTTAATACACTGTTTAATACACACTGTAATACAGTATACGAATACCTGCTCACCTGTACCAAATAAAGAATAAAGCAGAAACTCCCAGTAGGAGTGGAGTATGGAAACTGGACAGGAAGAATGGACAGAGGGCCAGCACAGGGAAGAAAAACATCTCTGAACATCACTCTTATGTTCTGACTTTTGGAAACATGTTTTTGGGGGGTGCCTGGGGAGGCTCAGTAGGTTGAGTGTCCGACTTGGGCTCAGGTCATGATCTCACAGTTCATGAGTTTGAGTCCCGTGTCGGGCTCTGTGTTGATGCTCAGAGCCTGGAGCCTGCTTTGGATTCTGTGTCTCCCTCTGTCTCTGCCCCTCCCCTGCTTGTGCTCTGTCTCTCTCTGTCTTTCAAAAATGAATAAATGTTAAAAAAAAAAAAAAAAAAAAAGAATAAAAGAAACACATTTGTGATTCACATACTAAAAAATAAGTAAATAAGCAAAAAGATGGAGAAAGACCTTCCAAGTGGACAACAGAAGCACAAGGAGTGGTGGTGAACGAACCCAGTGACTGTACATTCTACAGGTCCACGATCCTGAAGCTACTTTACACCAGCCTGAGGGGTCAGCAAGCACCTGGATACACCATGGCTAAGGAGAGTCCAGTTCCTCACTGACAGAAGGGAGTCACAAGCAAGGAGGCTAGAAATGGAGTCAGCAAACATCCATAAAGGGCCACAGACTAAGGGTGAGACTTGTGAGCGAGAAGGTCTCTCGAACACTCAAGAACAGCTACAGATCCAGCAAGACTGAAAAACCAGGTGGGGGCTGGATTTGGCTGGCAAGATGTGGTCTGCTGACCCTCGGGCTGGAATCCAAAGTATCAGCCAAACCCTGACTGACAGAGAGACAAAGATGACGGTACGGGAAACCCAGTCAGGTCTGCGAGCTGAATGAACACTCCCAGGCTGTCCTACTCCTAGTGATTATGTAAGCTACTAACATCAGGGAATCTAAACGAATGGCATAGATTTAACTTTTTATTTTGAAAAAACTATAAACACAAACAATAGTATGGGAAGTTCCTGGGGACCCATCGCTGGTGACAGTGCCACACCCAAATCAGGGAAGTGACACCGGCTAAGCCTCGCCAGTGTCGGCACAACTCTGCTCTTCTTTGTACGTGCTTCCAGCACCACCCATCACGTGGATAAAGTTATGATCACAGAACTGTCCCCCCCCCAACCTCCTCCACTGTCCCCAGACCCTGGCAACCGCTAATTTGTTCTCTTCCACCGTAATCTTTCAAGAACATTCTGATAAATGGAATCACACCCTCTAAACCTCCTTGGCTTTTTTCAATCAGCACGATATTCCTGAGACACACCACCACCTCCTTCCTTCTCACTGCTGAGCAGCATTTTGTGGTGTGAACATGCCAGTCTTATTACCCTTTTGTCCCTCGAGAAACATTTGGGCTTTTTCCAGTTCTTGGAAACTACAAGTAGTTATAAGCATTCACACACGGGTTTTTGTGTAAAAGTGTTTTCATGTCTCTAGGATAAATGCCCAAAAATACAGTGCACAGTTACGTTTTTGAGAAACTGCCAAATTGATTTCAGAGTGGCTGCCCCTGTAACATTTCCACCAGCAGTAAATGAGAGACCCAGTTTCTCAGCATTTCCACCAGCAGCTTGCGGTACTGGCTACTTTCATGTTAGTCATTTTAACAGGTGCAGTATCTCGTTGGAGGTTTAATCTGTGTTTCACCACTGGCTGGCGACGTTGAGCATCTTTTCGCACATACGTTTGCTTCATACTAGTTTTGTAATTTTTTATAAGTCTAAAAAATGACTTCAGGGACACCTGGGTGGCTCAGTCGGCTGAGCGTCCAACTGTTGATTTTGGCTCAGGTCATGATCTAACGGGTTGCTGGGATCCAGCCCCGTGTCGGGCTCTGCATGGACAGTATGGAGCCTGCTTGGGATTCTCTCTCCCCCTCTCTCTGCCCTTCCCCTGCTCGTGAGAGAATACAAGTACCTCTCTCTCTCTCAAAAACAAATAAATAATCTTAAAAAAAAGGGGGGGGGGCGCTCCCAACCCTGACCTCGTGGCCCCACACATCATTTAGCTTCAGCACGCAGGCGGTGTGCAGTCTCGGCGTTGTGCGGCCACTTGGCAGAGGGCTGGCGGTGTGACCGGACAAATCAGCGTGCTATTTTCTCAACATACCGGCTAAAACTCTCTCCAGGAGGCGAGGAAAGGGAAGCAACCCAAGGACGGAGGGGAAGCGGACCGGGTGTCAGCAGGCCTACAATCCCAGCCGGCCCCAGCCTCCCAGCCGCGTGCTCTCAACCACCGGCGGGCCTTCCTGGGGCCTGTCTGCTCAGCTGCAGGGCCAGGACACCAGAAGTAAGCCATCCGTACGGACCCTGACGGTTAGCCCCGAGATCCGGAGACGCGGTCATTAACTTTACTTTCTGCTCATTAAACGCCATCCTCCTATCAGAGTACTTAAGGAACGACGGCTGATTCTCCAAAAAGAAACCCGACTTTCTGGCGAGAGGGTGAACTCAGTATGAAGCAGGGTCCCTAACGCCTGCAGGCGCACACGGTCTGGGAAGCCCACCACTGTGGCACGGCAGAGCGAAGCCGCGAGGGAGAGGACCACAGCCCGCAGGGCCTGGAGAAGAACGCGGCCAAACGAAGGAGCCAAGCGGATGAAGACAGCCCGGAGACAGGGGCGCCACTCCCGCGGCTCCCCGCTTCCCTATCGCGTGCGCACGAAGCCTCCGGACTTACTCCAGGCCTTCGCCCAAAACACCAGACTCGGGCCCGCCAGGGGAGGGGGCAGAGCCCTGCCCCAGGACAGAGTTGAGGCCCTGGGAGGGGTGGGGACCCAGGCCTGGGGAATGAAAGGGACCCGGGCCGGGCGGAGGGAGAGGACCCAGGCCTGGGAGTGGAGGGGACCCGGGCCGGGCGAGGGGAGGGGACACAGGCCACCAAGCTGAGGGGGGCCGGGCGAGGGGAGGGGACCCAGGCCACCAAGCTGAGGGGACCCGGGCCGGGCGAGGGGAGGGGACCCAGGCCACCAAGCTGAGGGGACCCAGGCCGGGCGAGGGGAGGGGACCCAGGCCACCAAGCTGAGGGGACCCGGGCCGGGCGAGGGGAGGGGACCCAGGCCACCAAGCTGAGGGGACCCAGGCCACCAAGCTGAGGGCACCCGGGCCGGGCGAGGGGAGGGGACCCAGGCCACCAAGCTGAGGGCACCCGGGCCGGGCGAGGGGAGGGGACCCAGGCCACCAAGCTGAGGGGACCCGGGCCGGGCGAGGGGAGGGGACCCAGGCCACCAAGCTGAGGGGACCCAGGCCGGGCGAGGGGAGGGGACCCAGGCCACCAAGCTGAGGGGACCCGGGCCGGGCGAGGGGAGGGGACCCAGGCCAGGGGAGGGGGGGGGACACAGGCCACCAAGCTGAGGGGACCCGGGCCGGGCGAGGGGAGGGGACACAGGCCACCAAGCTGAGGGGACCCAGGCCACCAAGCTGAGGGCACCCGGGCCGGGCGAGGGGAGGGGACCCAGGCCACCAAGCTGAGGGGACCCGGGCCAGGTGAGGGGAAGGGACCCAGGCCACCAAGCTGAGGGGACCCGGGCCGGGCGAGGGGAGGGGACCCAGGCCAGGGGAGGGGGGGGGGGGGACCCAGGCCTGAGGAGTGAAAGGGACCCAGGCCGGGCGAGGGGAGGGGACCCAGGCCACCAAGCTGAGGGCACCCGGGCCGGGCGAGGGGAGGGGACCCAGGCCACCAAGCTGAGGGGACCCAGGCCGGGCGAGGGGAGGGGACCCAGGCCACCAAGCTGAGGGGACCCGGGCCGGGCGAGGGGAGGGGACCCAGGCCAGGGGAGGGGGGGGGGACCCAGGCCTGAGGAGTGAAAGGGACCCAGGCCGGGCGAGGGGAGGGGACCCAGGCCACCAAGCTGAGGGGACCCAGGCCTGAGGAGAGAAGGGAACCCAGGCCGGGCGAGGGGAGGGGACACAGGCCACCAAGCTGAGGGGACCCGGGCCTGAGGAGAGAAGGGAACCCAGGCCGGGCGAGGGGAGGGGACCCAGGCCACCAAGCTGAGGGGACCCGGGCCGGGCGAGGGGAGGGGACCCAGGCCACCAAGCTGAGGGAACCCAGGCCTGAGGAGAGAAGGGAACCCAGGCCGGGCAAGGGGAGGGGACACAGGCCTGAGGAGTGAAAGGGACCCAGGCCGGGCGAGGGGAGGGGACCCAGGCCAGCGAGCGGGGCGCGGGGAGGGCGGGCGGCGCTCAGGCCCAGGCCTCACCTGGGTCTAGGGCCGAGCTCGTGGCCGCGCCGGGCGGCGGGGCTGGAGGCCCGCTCCGGCCCAGGCCCTGCGGCCGCTTATCCAGCCGCCGCACCAGCCAGCGCACCGCGATCAGCAGCACGGACGCCCCCAGCAGCTCCCAGACCAGCGCCGCCCACTCAGCCGCCGCCAGCCGCGTCCACAGCATCGCCGCCGCCCGGCCGCCGCCGCCGCCGCCGCCGCCGAGGAGGCCGCCCGCCTCAGGACCCCGCGACCCGAGCTGCCCGCGCTACTGCCTGACGGCGCCGCACGCAGGGGTGGTCGGTGCGGAGCCGGGACTGCACGCGGGGGCCGGGGCGCTCGCCCGGCGCGCCCCGTGGCCCGGCAAGGGAGCGAGGGAGCGAGGCCGCGGCCCCAGTCCCTGGGGGGGGGGGGGGGGGGGGGCGCGCAAGGGGCCGTCGAGCGCGCCGTCAGGCGGTAGCGTAGGCAGCTCGGGTCGCGAGGTCCTGAGGCGAACGGGGTCCTCGGCGGCGGCGCTCGGCCAAAGGGGGAAGCCCGGGCCGGGCTGGGGAGGGCGGGGGCTCGCGGGACGGGCCGGCGGGCGGGGGGCCGAGGGGGGCCCGGAAGGCGGGCGGAGGGGGCGGTGGCATCTGGACGCCGGGGGCCGGGGGCGGCCCGAGGTCCTGCGCGCGAGCCAGGGCGGGGGCGAGCCGGGGCCTGGGCGTTGGCCGGCGGTGCCCCCGCGAGCGCGCTAGCTCCGCGCGGCCCCAGTGGGAACGGGGCTGCTCGCGGGATCGGAGCGACCCAGCTTCTCCAGGCCGGAGTCGGCATTTTGTTCTCCTGGACCCGCTGTGAGACGGCATTCGTGACCGCCTGGGCTTTTGGAGAACCAAGTTCTCCGCGCCAGACAAAGCAGGCGACCGGGCAGCTGCCGCGTGTGCGCGGGAGAACTGCTCCCTGCCGCCCGTGACGCTGGCCTTACCTGGCCGGCCGGCGTTGCATTCCCGTGGCCCGAGTGAAGCTGTTTCCTCCCGGCCCTGGCCCTGGGGCGCGGAGGGCTTCCCCGAGGAGCGGGTGCCCGCCGCCGTAGTCTAGTCAGGCTCCAGGCTGCGTGATCCCGTCCCTTCCACGTTGGCGCAGAGGGGCTTGGAGCCGAGCAGGGGTGGCTGCGGGGGGAGGGGTTGACTATAAAGTGGCGGGGGTGGGGGAAGGGCCGTAGGGGCTGATGGAAACGTTATGCTCGTCAAGCTTGTCAGAACTCTCCGACGTGTACGATGAAAAGGGTGACTCTTCTGTAACGTTTGGAAGTTTATTTTTTGAGAGGGAGAGTGCACGCGAGCAGGGGAGGGGCAGAGAGACAGCGAGAGAGAATCTCAAGCCGGCCCCGAGCTACCAGCAAATGCCAACGTGGGGCTCCCGCCAAAATCAAGAGTTGGATGCTTAAGGACTGAGCCACCCATTCGCCCTTGTAACTCAGACTTTTTTTTTTTTAATGGAAAAACCCTGAAGAAATACAACTGACGTCTTTGGTAAAAGCGAATTTAAGTGGATGGGGCAGCAAAGAGTCAGTAAATGTGAGGGTGAGTGAAGTGCAGATGAAAGCACAGTGAGATACTGCTTTACACCCAGCAGAATGGTTGATTTTGGGGAGACTGGCGTACTTTTGGCATTCTCCCACACTGCTGGCACGAGTAAAATGAGTTAACCACTGGGGAAAACAGGCAGTTTCTCATAAGCAGACAAACTCTGCTCTATGGCCCAGTAGTGCAGGCTTCCCTTAGGTATGAAAAGGGACGGGCACACAGTGTTTGTGGCAGTCCCAAACAGGAAACGCCCAGGTGTCTGGATAAACTCTGGAAGAATGCACAAATTGTGGAACCGTCATTTGAAAGTCCTATGGTGCTGTACCATTCAGCAATAACACGGATGATTCTGAAAACCATGCTAAGCACAAAGACCCCACACAAAAGCGCACACAGTACAATTCCATTTGTAGGGGTCTCAAGAACAAGCAAAGCTTGGGGCGCCTGGGTGGCGCAGTCGGTTAAGCGTCCGACTTCAGCCAGGTCACGATCTCGTGGTCCGTGAGTTCGAGCCCTGCGTCAGGCTCTGGGCCGATGGCTCGGAGCCTGGAGCCTGTTTCCGATTCTGTGTCTCCCTCTCTCTCTGCCCCTCCCCCGTTCATGCTCTGTCTCTCTCTGTCTCTCTCTGTCCCAAAAATAAATAAAAAACATTGAAAAAAAAATTAAAAAAAAAAAAAAGAACAAGCAAAGCTTGTGGTCACTCAGGGCAGTGGTTGCCTCTGGGTGGGGTGGTTAACCAGGAAGGGACATGAAAACCTTTACTGTGAAGGAAATGTTCCACATCTCGCTTGGGTCGATAACGACAGGTGCACACAGGCGGTTGGATGGTTGCCCAAATCTGTCCGTGTTTTAGTGTAAATTTTGCGTACATTTAAAAAGGTAGAGGGCGCTTGGGTGGCTCAGTCGGTTGAGCCTCCGACTTCAGCTCAGGTCATGATCTCACAGTTCGTGAGTTCGAGCCCCGTGTCGGGCTCTGTGCTGAAAGCTCAGAGCCTGGAGCCTGCTTCGGATTCTGCGTCTCCCTGTCTCTCTGCCCCTCCCATGCTCATGCTCTCTCAATAATATATAAACATTAAAAAAATTATGTATATTATATATATTATATATATATATATATATATTATATACATATATAACATGCACATTTAAAGCTCACAGTCAAAATGAAGCATCCTGTGAGGTACTTAATAAGCTAGCCTCTATCTCCCACCCTGTGGAGTTCGGGCCCAGACTACGTGCAATGGCCGGCAGACCATTTCCTCCAACAGTTCCCAGGCCACGTTGGGGGCTGAGTGGGTGAGAACCTCCAGGTACTTCCCCAGAGCTGCTGCCCTCCCGCCCCGGTGCTGCGGTTGGTCCACACACATTCAACTCGGGGGAGGTACACTGTCCCCGAGGGATGTCGTGCTGCCCCTGAGCCCTTCGGGAGGGGGGCCGGGATGTGAGAAGGCCTGCCCCACACCAAACAGCAAGAACAAGGGGAGAGCAACACAGTTTAGTATCTCCCGTTGTTTCTAGGAAAAGGCACTGCTGAAGTATATTTTACCAGAATCTGCGATGTCTGTTGTCAACTGAGCACATGCATAAAGGCAAGAGGGACTCCAGTAAATGCTTCTGGTTTCACAAGTTGCTGATTGCTGAGAATTCTTTCTCTAGGAAAGGCTTGGAGATTCTTCCAAGAGCTCTTGCATTTGTCCATCAAACTGGACGGTAGTGGCATAACTAATCCTATTTCCCACATAATCTGCATGAGAGATTTCTGAATAATCCGGTGATTCCTGAACACCTGGCTTCCCGTCGGCAGGAAGTCCTGGGTCCCACACTCAGCACCCGGCCCTGCTCACCTGCCACCGCCGAGCCAGGCCCCTCCTCGACACCACTGTACGACCAGAGGACGCAGCGTGCTTAAAAAGTCAGTCCATCGATGTGTCAGTTCGGTGCCTGCAAATGTTTGGCAACTTTATAGGTAAAAGAAAAAAAGTTCAGGGACACAGAACCAGCCCTTTCCTGATTGCCGTAGAGAAAAAGACATGACATCCTCACTACTTCAGGAAGTTAGGGCCACAGAAGCAGGTGGGCAGGAGGCTTCCCCTAAGCTCTGTGTAGCACACATATTACCTGACCCTTGGTTACGGAAGCTGGTCAAGTGGGGTCTGCGAAATGCGTAACTCCCACCGCAAAACCACGTTCTGTGATCACCGGTTCACTTCCATTCTGTACACTTTCTCCTGCTGGTCAGTAAAGACTTCCGCGTCTGGCTTACTCTCATTGATCACAATTAGACAGCGAACGGAAGAGGGGAGACTGGAGCCACGACACTGAGATTTAGAGAATTATTTGTGGTCCAGCTGCGGACAGTCATGACAGCAGTGCCCCGAGGGCAGCCGCCTCCCTGCCTGTACTCGTGAGGCAGCAGGTGGGTGCGGTGTGGGCTGCGGGGGGCAGGGCGCAGGGCGCACGCTGCTCTGGAGTCAGAAGCGGCACAAGTGAGATCTCACACCGCGTGAATCTTTGGCAGGACAGCCAGGACGGCGAGGTGCTCTTTGAAGACGAGTATTTCAACACAGGTTATAAAACACAAGATAAAACTTCCTCCCAAATACGGCTAAATATGTAGATTAAATAAGGCTCCCAATGAAATGTGAAAATCTTTAACAAAAAATAGTTTATTGCACAAAATTTAAGGAATTCCCCAGCACACTTACATTTATAAAAAATCAACATGCTTTTTAAAGTTACAATTCGTTGTGCACGGTGACACCTTTCCCCTGAACAGCCCCAACCTGAGGACATCCTTTCATGAGGAAATTTTTAACAGAAATGAGTAACTTAAAGCCACCAAGTTTTCTAGATCCTCTAAAACGTTACCCTCCAGGATCCTATTATAACCTGAGACCATCACACAACCAGATGTGCCTGGAACGTGTGTCAGTGAACTTGTTCGAGTAAGGCTCAGAATGTCTCACATGTCACAGGGGTCCTTGCGGAAGGCTCCAGGACATGTGTCTTTCAGACACACTGGTCCCTTTCACTACTAGAAATCTTCACACAGGACACATCATTTCTATGTGACAAGTTACTCATGGGAGTAGGAACACCTGTCATGGCTTCGGCAGCATCTACACCAAGAAAAGTCTGTAAACTGAGAAAGAGTTTGGTGAGAATCTTCTTAGCAGGCCTGTCCCATTACTCGGACCCCAGGCCACAGTAAAAGCCAGTTTCACATCCTGTCAGAACTTTGCCTGTTAGACCTTCCAGAAAGTAGAACAAAAGCATATAAATCCATAAGACCCAATGGCATCTATCCCGTGTTCCACAGAAAGATCAGTGGATCAGATCAGATAACCACGCTGCAGTAACATTTTTTTTGGAACGTAAGAAAAAAATAAATGACACGATGAAGTGTCCAAACCAGTGTCCTCTGCAGTGAGGACACGACATACAGAATTCGTGACCCAGGATGAATAATATCCACAAACATAACGTAACAGCAAACCTAGGTTTCTAAGCACTCCAGACTGGACTGTTGTTTTCCAGGAGTAAATTCCAAATTCCCACTTCTGCACAACAGGAGAACGTTTCAAATGATACTCACTGCAGACTCTGGCTCTGGGAGGTAGCAGTCGAGGCCCTCGGAGGCTAAAAACAACAACAAACCCTCAACAGATCAGGAGCAGGTGGCCTCCAAGTCCAGTTTTCTCTCTCAGGTGGCTGGTTAAGGAAGCCTAACAAAAGGCTGGACTGAAAGGCCCCAGATCCGGGGCTGTGGCCACACGGGAAACAGCACGGCGGGTGGGATAGCCAGGGCGTTCGGGAACCGGAGAGGGTGACAACAAAGGCACAGGGTGACGTCAGGAAACCAGGAGGCGCTGCTGCCATCGCCACAGGAGCACATGTACACACGTACACACACGCAGGCACGAGCACATGCATGCATACACACGCACACACGTATACACACAGGCGCATACTCACACGGATAGGCACACTCACACGCACACACACAGGCACATACAGGCATGAGCACAGGCATACACATACACAGGCGCACACTCACGCATAGGCACTCACACACGCACAAGCACACACACGCAGGCACGAGCACGTGCACACATGCACACACACAGGCAGGCACGCACACACAATGACAGGCACACGCGCATACCCAGGCACACACTGGCACATGCGCACGCACACTCGGACACACACACACACACACATATACACATGCACATACACACGCAGGCACACCCACGCGCACATGTGCATACCCACACAGGTCCACTCACACGTGCACATGCACACACAGTGGCGCACACACATACACACGTAGGCACAGCCACACGCACGTGCATGTGCAGGCGCACACGCAGGCACACGGCACACAGAGGGTAAGACATGAAGGAAAGGAGGTGAGGAACAGGGACTTGCTCACAACCAGCTGACCCTTTCCTAAGAGAAGACGCGCAGTGACCGTCCCCGGGGGGCCCGCCGGCACGCAGCAGTGAGGAAGCAGCCACGGCAGGAGGCTGAGTGTCACGTGCTGGTTTTAAAATTAAAACTGAGGCTAATACACCCCAAATAAATAAGAATGTAAATTATGATTTTTTTCTTCTCTAATGGTACAAAAACAATTTTGTCAAAAACGGTTTCCAACTCAAGATGAAAAATAGGATATATTTATAATGAAGTCTTCAAGTATTACTTTAAGATTAACCCTGTACAAGTGATATACAAGCTTCAGAAGTCCCAAGAGTCGCTAGGGAATTTTTTTAAACACTAAACATCTTTGTGGTTAACGCTACTTTATCAGTGAACCTTCTAACAGCATCTTGTGAGAGAACACAAACAGCTTTCAAATACCAAACTGTTTTCTCCTCAAGAGAGACAAAAGTAGTGAGTCGACACAGGCGGATGTGGCCCCATCAGTAACCCCTCCAAGTTCATCTCCAGACCAGCAGATCCGCACCAGAGGCCTCTCTGCTCTAACTCACAACAGTGAGGGTTAGTTTAGATTTCGCAGTCAAGTAGGGGACAAAGTTACAGACGTCAGGGGTCACGGCCAGTCAGTTTCTGCAGCGCCTCTGTGTTTCAGGTGGAGAAATGTCCACAAGAAACCTCCCACGCTCAGGGAGCTCCAAATCCAGCTCCTCCCCTACAGGACAGCTGGGGAGGCCACCACCACCGCCTCCCCACGGAGCTGACCTGCCCCTTCTAGAAACCTCAGTGTCTCCAGCGGAGAGGCTGCAGGACCTTCCAAACCTTCTGAAGAGTCCAGCGTGTCCTCTGATGACCACACAGGCTCTGCTGGACATTTTCGTGCAGGCGTGGGGTTGGGGGGGGGGGTGGCCTGCGGAAGCCTGGGTTTGGAGCCCTGGCCCTCCTCCCCTCCTCTCCTGGAACCTCTCCCCAAGCATCTCACACGTCAGGCCAGCGCATAGTGACTGGGGTCAGCTAAGGTGAGTGAGGTCGTGCCGGGCCAAGGGTTGGATGGCAGGGGGTGTTGTGCACTTACGACAAGGCCCTCAAAAATAACGTGAAACTAAAATAAAGACCCTTTTCTGTCTAAGAATATTTGGTTTTAGAACAGTAAATAAAATAATGATTTCTTAAAATATAATTTTCTGACTGACATCCCTAAACCCTACGTGTGCATTAATTCCTGACAGCACATTTTCAAAAGGCAATCAACAAAAAGACAATTCAGGTCATCCTTAAATAATACAGACATACTTTTTAAAGATTAGATTGATTTTCAGTATTTATATACACATCCTATGGTGAGATAGCCATTAAAAATAAAATAAAAACCAAAGGTGCAAATAAACTTTCGTTTCTGTAGAGAGGTAAAGCTCTTACTGAATTGGGCAGGAAAGAGAGAAATGGGACCCGGTCACGCAGCACTGCCAGTGGGGGCCGCCGGCTGGCGTCCCCCTCAGACAGCAGCATCTACGGTCACTCGTGAGAGACTCCCTTCGGACACATCCAAAACCTTCTTGCTGAGATCTAGGTTATGTTGTTAAGACTTGGTCATTTCGTGGGAAAAGCTAGTTGTGATTTGCAAATGACTATTTCTCTAATCCTCAGCTCTCGTTCTGTCCTTTTACTCCTTGTAAAGGCAAATGCAAAATTTAAACCTCATCTCTTAGAAAAACAGAGCAAACAGTCAAATAAATAACCTTGACAAAAGAATATTCCTTTGGGCAGTTACAAGCACTCGGACTGTGGACGCTCGGCAGCCGCTGTTCCAAGCTCCTCTCTGGAGACCTTGCACTGGCCGAGTTGCTCCGTGTCTCCCCGGGGGTTGGCATGATCTCCCAGGGGAGCTGGGCTGGCAGAGGGGTCCCCCTGAGTCCACGAGGACAGCGACTCGTGCACGGTAACGGTGTGCGCTTCCATCTGGCGCTGAAGGCTGTCCATCTCCTGCCTGGAGAGAGGGGGAGACGGGGGAAGGAAGGCCAGTCAAAGGAGAGCCAGACGAGATGCGGTAACTTTCCCTGGAGACAACCAGCTCTCTCAAACATGGATCCTAAGAAGCCTGACCTGGACAGCAGTCCCCTCAGGTGCCGCAGCACCTTCAGGGGGCTGACAGAACCTGTCTGTTTGGGACCAGCAACACTGACAGGGTCCCAGGATTTATGGGACTCAGCATTTTTCTCTGCACATGCAGAGGAGGCCAATAGGCTGTGCAACTCTGCACACGGGGGCTTCTACTCAGGGAGGTGCATAAGTAGCACTGAGGGCCTGCCACATGGCTTCCACTCATAGGGTCAAAAAAGACGGCCCCTGGGGCGCCTGGGTGGCTCGGTCAGTTAAGGGTCTGACTTGGGTTCAGGTGACGATCTCACGGTTCGTGGGCTCGAGCCCCGCGTCAGGCCCTGTGCTGACAGCTCAGAGCCTGGAATCTGCTTCGGATTCTGTGTCTCCCCCTTCCTCTGCCCCTTTCCCACTTGCATACTCCGTTCCAAAAATAAATAAACATCAAAAAAAAAAAAAAAAAAAAAAGGAGTAAACGAAATTTTTTAAAAATTAAAACAGAAGATGTCCCCACATGGCCACACCCTGCAAACACTGGCCTCGGGCTGGCGGGAGCAGAACATCCAGCTGTGGGGTTTCTAAGGGCTCAGGTCCTGGCTCCTCAAGGGCTTCTCAGGGTCACTTAGTTCTAGGCCATCCTCCCCGGATGACAGGGACCGACAGCCCAAGTGACCCCACGTGGCCCAGGCCTGCTCAGCCTCTGCTGGGCATGAGGTCCTGCCAACAGAAAAGATTCTTCCAAATTAAACCTGCAGTCTATCTTTCGAGACCGAGTGACACAGAACACAGAACGCAGCTCGTACTTCAGCTGCTGGAGACAGCTGTTGAGGTTCTTGAGGGGCTCCTTGCTCACGGCAGGCGGGGGCCTCAGCAGCTCCTCCAGCAGGGAGGCCGGGACGGGACAGTCGGGGATCTTCACCGGCGTCACGGGGCCCGAAGAGCCGGCCTCGCCTTTCAGTTCCTTTCTCTGTTTTTGAAAGCACACGGTTAGTGGTGTCACTAAGAGGGGGACCCCACCACACGTTCCCCTCATCAGTGCCCGGGGTCACAACAGGTCATCCCAGAGGAGCCTCCCGGGAAGGCACGGCCCCTGCTTCCCGGGCAGCAGAGCAGGCAGCCACGGGGTTCAATGAACCTTCTGCCTCACACACACGACTAAGCACGTGCTGGCTCCCCAGGAGGATGAGAACACCCCTCCTCGCGGGGGGCTTTCCATGAAAGACCACGGCTTTGACTCTGCACATCCCTAAGAAATTAAGTCAATTTTCAACTCATACAATTCCCCTTTCTAGGACTTCAAACTTTTTCACAGACAGGTAAACAATGGTAAATAAACCTGAGTCTGAGTGATTTCTTTGCCCCTGGACAATATTTACGTAGACTGAGCAGAGAAACAAAAGCCAGGCGTGTGGAGAATCTGAGCAGGCTCGCGACGGCAGCTTCAGGGTCCCTGGGTCCCCAAGACCATCCTGGCAGCTGCTGTGTCCCAGCTAGCTGGCCTACCAGGCCCGGGGCTCTTGTTAACAACAGCAAATGATGCCCTCGTATGGTTTATAAAGTATATTACAACAAAATGGTACCTGAACTCACGCTCTTGGAAAAGGCACCAAAATAAAAGGGTTTGGCCTGTTTCTAAGCACAATACTCCGGCACCGTTTATTTTCACACGGTACCTGCTCCTGGTTGATTACATGTAACTTCACGTCTGAGTAACTACGGTGCGCCCGCCACCGCCCAGCAGACCTGCAGTGGGCCCAGCGAACCGAGGGGCACAGAGCCCGAGTACCGTCTTGGCCGCGCCACGCCGCAGGTCCAGCCTGAGCTGCTGGTTTTGCTGGAGCAGAGTCTTCATGTTGTTCTTCAGCTCGGACACTTTAGCTTGCAGCATAAATTTATCTTTCTGGGTCAGGGACAGATCTTCTCGCACCGTCTCCAACTCAGCTTTGATATTCTAAGGAAAGGGAAGTCATAGGTTTTTAAAAGCTAAAAAAGCTTAAACACGCTGCTAAGATCTTAAGTTTGTACATCACAATTCTAAGGGGCTAGAAACGTAACACTGATTTTTATGTGATGAGGTACGTGGTGTGGCGAGCACGCTTCCTCCTCAGGGTCTAGGTCGAGCAGTGTCCTGTCACATTCACGTTCTCAACGTCTTTATCCAAATTTCAGAGCCTCTGCCAAGGAGCCAGCAACACTCTCGTGCCTGCTATCTACACTGGACCCCGAGTCACCTGTTTAAACTCCGAGGTCAGCTACTAGAATAAGCCTCACCATTACTAAAGAAGAATATAAATCAGGCCTAATGTTACTCAAGCCCTCCGCTCACAAGCAGGAATCCCGGCAAGAGCTACGTTCCTGATCCTTGCTGTGTCAAGACTGTACACAGATTTCTTTGTGGAGAAGTCTGTCAGAGTGAACGTTTCACATGCTTCGTCTCATTGACTGTGCTTTGCCAGATCCCATTCCGGGAACATGTCACACAGCTCACCCAGGCCGTACGTAGCGCTGGGGTTTGGCCTCCTTGGGCTGTGTGGACTTCTCTCCAAAATAAGTGATGTCTGCAAAATGGCTTGGTGGAAGCGCTGAGTTCGTCGATAACTGGTGCACTTAGCGCGCTGCCTGCCACGGTACCTGGGACTAGTACTATGATCATCAACTACCTCGTGAAGTGCTGGCTCTGACCTTCTGCCCCAGGACCTTGACACAGCAGATACCTGCAGTAAGTGCTGTATTCCATCCAGTTCCTTTTTACTCTGCTCTTCAGTCAAGTCCAGCTGCTGCTTCAAGGACTGGATTTCTCTTTCTTTCTGATCCACCTCCCATTTGAGATTTTCCATCTAGAGGAGGGAAAAAGTCACATGACCAAGAGAATTTTACAGTGGCTTTCTTGCACTATAAACCCGCTCTAACTACATCTGTGTGTTAATATCATACCTATAAACAACAAATATCCTTTCCAAGCACACAGGAAACGAAGGAATGAGTGCGTGAACCGTCCATCAGCAGAGTCTAGCTTCGTCGGCCCTGCCCCCTGGCTCCATCGGTCCCGCCCCCTGGCTCCATCAGCCCTGCCCCCTGGAGACCCAAAGCCTCCCGGAAGGTCACCTCTTGGTTTCCCGCAGGCTGTCTGTTCAGCTGCTCGTCCAGCTGCTTCTGCAGGAGCTGGAGCTGGGTCCGGGCCTCCTCCAGCTCCGCCTGGAACAGTCCTATTTCCTGGGAGTGTTTCCCCTCTTGGATCCTGGCAGAAAAAAAAACAAGGAAGAACGAAATTACAGCATGCTTACCCCGCCACAAAATGTTGTCAGTCGAACGTTTTCCATCATGACAACGGAAACTCGCACGCTGCTCGCCCCGCCGGGGGCTGCTCTGGGAGCTCAGCCACGCTCTGCCCTGACTAATCCTCACAAAGCCCCTGGGGAGGACACTCTGTGCGCCCACGTGACAGATTGTGGTGGCAGAAAAGCGCTCGACACGGATCTCCGCGTGTGCTCTTCTGGAGGCTGCATTGGGCCCGGGTGGTGGGACGGCCCTCGGATGTGTGCCCCACACACAGGGAGGGCTCTCTGTCCTCGGTGGAGGACCAGCAGGCACACGGTGGGCACAGCCACGTCAGCACTGACATCTCAAAGTGGCGCTGCAGGCTTCAGACAGGAATCTGGTACGTTCTTCTTAGATGGGCCTCCCGTGCCCGAGACGTGCCGGAACACGGGTGACCTTCACGTGCTGAGCGCACGAATGGGGTGTGTGTGTGGCGGCGGCCCAGCCCGCTGCCGCGCGGCACTCACTGAAGACCTTCGGCCTCGGCCTGCAGCTTCTGCACCAGGTGCTCCTTGGCCTGAAGCTCCTTCTTCACCTCACTCAGCTCCAAGGTGGCGGCCTTGAAGTGGCGGCGGTTATGTCCTGCCTCCGCCTTGGCTGCAGCAACCTAACCAGAACAACATCAGCATTACCAAGGGCAAGAACCACACAGAATGTGGCCATGTGGCGTCCGCAAGGACTACCGCCAGCCCCACCCGCTCCCGCTTCTTCCAAAGCTTCTCAAGGTCCCAAAGGACTGAAGCACTGTGACACACGCGCCTGGTGTGCAGCATGCGGCCGCCAGTTTCTGCCGGGTGACAAACACGTTCCAGGCTGTCTTCATCTAAACAGTTTCTGCGGTTTTGTTTTGTTTTAAGTTTATTTATTTTGAGAGAGAGAGTACGAGTGAGGCAGGGGCAGAGAGAGAGAGAGAGAGAGAGAGAGAGAGAGAGAGAGAGAGAGAGAATATCCCAAGCAGGCTCCATGCTGTCAGCATGGAACCCAATGTGGGGCTTGAACCCATGAACCGTGAGATCATGACCTGAGCTGAAATCAAGAGTTGGACGCTCAACCGACGGAGCACACAGGCACCCTTTGATCTAAATGGTTTTGACAGTCCTCTTCAAGCATATCTCCAGATTTCTTGTTAAATTCAGTCATAGTTCATGTTTTCTGGGAGGAATACATTTTTCCACCAGACCAAGTAACTGCAGTACAGCCACTAATTACCACGCATTCATGACACAGGAGCCTTTTCTGGGTAAACAATGAGCCTCCCAAGGTTTCTGAGACCAGCAAATTCTAAGAATGTAAGAAAATCTCCCATTTTCCTTCTAATGACTTAGTTTTCTTGTCTAATTGTACTAGCAGCACTTCATTTTTTAAAAGTTTAATAAAAATACTTAACAATAGGGGCGCCTGGGTGGCGCAGTCGGTTAAGCGTCCGACTTCAGCCAGGTCACGATCTGGCGGTCCGTGAGTTCGAGCCCCACGTCAGGCTCTGGGCTGATGGCTCGGAGCCTGGAGCCTGTTTCCGATTCTGTGTCTCCCTCTCTCTCTGCCCCTCCCCCGTTCATGCTCTGTCTCTCTCTGTCCCAAAAATAAATAAAAAACGTTGAAAAAAAAAAATTAAAAAAAAAAATACTTAACAATATATGACAGTTGAACACACAAAATCTAACTCACATAAATAAGTAAAAAAAACTCCAGTAGAAAATGTTAACAGTGGCTTATCACTAGGAGCACATTCAAGATGATCTCTGCTTCAATCTTTAAGACCTCTTTTTTTTTTTTTTTTTAACTTTTTTACTAGCATGTACTGTTCATACAATCAGGACAATTACACCAAATGCATTTAGAGAAACAATTGACAATCATTCACAGTTAAGCCAATGTCGCGTATCCATCACTTTCCCTAGCACTTTTATTCACAAGTTTCCTAGTTTCAACTTCATTAAAAGGAGAATAAAATTAGTAAGTGAGCAAAATATGGAAACTGGGGGCAGGAAAGTAGGGAGGACGGCTGACTCCATTCACCTTCATGCAAGGGACAAAGACCGACTGCAGGAGAGGCTGATGGGGTCATGGTAAGACAGTCCTAACAGACCTTAAAGCTGTCCTATTTAAAAGAATATTTTACTGTCTCACCCGAAAAAATGAAGAACTACTTATTTCTATCTCTATTATATCACCATGGAGAGATTTTTAAAGGACGCGGCAAAACCCAGGTCACACGCACCCTTGCACCCACGTGCGCACGGCAAACACATTCTGTGCCGGGCACGGGGGCCATGAGGGTAAATGAGCCACGGCCCCGAAGCCATCAAGCTTACGTTCTTTTTTTTTCTTTTTTCAAGAATTTATAATTTTTTTTGAGAGAGAGAGCGTGTGTGTGTGTGAGCAAAGGGGGGGCAGAGACAGAGGGAGAGAGAGAACCCCAAGCAGGCTCCGCGCTGACAGTGTAGAGCCCGCCTGCGGCTCAATCTCGTGAACCGTGAGATCACGACCTGAGCTGAAATCAAGAGTCAGACGCTTAACCAACCGGGCCCCGCCAGGCATCCCTGACGCTTACGTTCTCATGAGGAATAACAGACCGGCACCTGGTGGGGAGCACGGGGGACTGAGGTTGACTCTAGCTCACAGGGGTGGGAGGGGCAGGCCCTCTGCAGGAAGACTGCCCTGACGCACTGGTGGGCACCTCAGCGTGGAGACGAGCAGCCAGGAAATGGCAAAGGGTCTACGCAACCACCTTCCTCAATTGCGCTCTGAACCCTAACGGAGCCATATGCTGTTCTGCAGTTTGCTTTTTTTAACTCAACAGTACACGTGGGACATTTTCCCCCAGCAAATACCCTCTGTGGGGCTCTGTGTGCGCGTCTCAGGCCCGTACGGCTGCCTCTGGGTTAATCCGGGGCTACTCTTCCATGGATGGCCATCAGGGCTCCCCCCGGCCGCTCACTGTCACCAATGCTCTGATGATGCTTTGCTCTCAGAACACATCAAAGACACTTGTAAAATCAAAGACACTTGTACAAAGACACTTGTAAATTCCTGAAAGGGAACTGAGGTGTCAAGGGTTCACATGCTCAGTTTTTAGACACTGAAAAACCGCATTCCAATCGTCTCTGAGGTGACAATTTGGAACCGGTGGGAAGCTTCACACACCTGTTCCTTGAGGCTGTGCACTTTGGCCTTCTCCTGCTCCAGCGCGGCTTCTAAGGCGTGGACGAGCTGCTTCGTCTGGCGGTCCTCCTCCTCCTTCCGCTGCAAGACCGCCTGTACCTACAGCACATTGCCGATGCGGCACGTGAGAAGGGACTCAAACTTCAGAGGCCAGCGGAGCCCCAGGAGGAAGCAGGGCCACTGTGTCAGGGCCACGCGGGGAACCCGGCAGCATGGTGACACGCAGCGTCACGATGCGCTGCCAGCAAGCGCACAAGGCGGCAGAGTCGGGAGAATTCCGTCTCTGGAGAACGTGAAACCTGAGCCTGCAGCAAAACCGTGCAGCCGCACTCAAGCACGCAGCGAGGAACCCAAAGCGTGCCTGTGAGTCAGGGGCTATAAACGCAAATACCGTCACCGTGAGGCAACCGGGTATGGCAGGGGTGGGAACCGGTGCCGAATAAAAGTCGACAAGCTCTCTGATCGCTGGGTACTTTGAGGCGGGAGCTGGACCGGGCTGCTGACGGCCCCGTGAAGGTGGCACCGGAGCGCCAGGCCTTCTCGCCAGTCTCAGAGAGGCTGCAGAGCCAGAGTGGCTGAGAACAGAGTCTGGAGAGGGAGCCCCCCCCCCCCCAAGGGTTCAAGTCCCATCTGTGACTCACAGAGGGAAGGACCCCTCATGACCAGCGGGACCCCCTCGAGCAGGGAAGCTAACGGACTGGTCACAGCATTCACACCTCAGTCGGGGGGGGGGGGGGGGGGGGCGGGGGGGCGGGGGGGGCGTCAGGAGCCCCCAGCTCTGCCCCACACCCCAGAGCCGCGAGGCGGGTTTCTGACTCCACCAGACCCCCTCCCCCGTTTCCGCATCTCTGCGGTGGGGCAGCGTTCTGCTTCAGGGGCTGGGACGCATGCGTGAGGCCCCGCCAGACACAGAGCTCTCTGCCCTGCGGCAAGGCCCTGCCTCCGACAGAGGAGTCTGAGCACCTGGAGGTTCAGCTGGACCAGGTCGGCCTCCCTCTTGGCTAACGCGGTTTCTAAGATGCTGTTGTGTTCCCGCAGGGCCGCGTTGGACTGCCCCAGGCCCGTAAGCTTCCCTCTTTCGTGCTCCAACTCAAGGGCCAACTTCTTATTCAACTCCTCCAGGCGCTTTATCTTCCTCCTGAAGCCTCTGGACTCTTGCAGCTGAAACAGACGGAAGGCGCTAGGAAGTCACCTAATCACATGTTCTGGCTGATGAGCTAGGTTCCTGTACACCAGAAACCGAGTGCCCGGCGCTAGACAGCCAGCCCCGGCCACAAAGAACCGCGGCCAGCCCAGCTTTCTCCTGGGAGCCCGGGACGCTATGGAGAGCCCTTGGTGACATTACCAACTGCCACGTGCAGCATCACCCAAAGCCACGCCGTCTCTGGGCCAGAGAGTCACGGGAAGTTCTTTACCAGAATAGATCTTCTCGTTACCTGCAACCTGAGCATTCAAACTGGGGACATTTTAGCCTTCGTGGTCTAACAACCCCTATGCTGGAGGGGTGCCCGAGAGAATGCTGGGCGACCACGCCTGTGGGGAGTCCAAGCAGTAAGGTGTGTGTGTGTGTGTGTGCGTGTGTGTGTCCGTCCAGGACCCAGACAAACGGGCCGATGGCACACAGAAGCATGGTGTGCATGTGAGCCACGGGCCGGCTCCTGCCTCTGTAAGGCACCTCTCTGCCTGCAGCAGAGCTGCATGGGGGCAGCAGGGCCTGCTGTGTGAGGATGAAACCTGGCCTACCTCATCCTCCAGCTCCAGCACCTTCTCCCGGTACTCCTCCAACTCCTGGCTGGTCAGTGAGATGATCTCCTGGAGCTCCTTCTCCAGCATTGTCTTGCTGTGGCCGACGGCCTGCAGCTCTGCCTCCAGAGCCTGGATTCTCTCCTAACAGCCAGGACAGGAAGGTGGATTTGCTCACGGGTTTCAACGTGGCGTGTGACAGGTGCCCCCCCCTCACTCCCCGCAGGAGAGGGACCTACGACCTGTGGCAGGGAAGCTGCACCAGGCAGAACGGAACGACCACCCGGTGCACTGCACACACTCGCCCTCGTCTCCACACGTGAAGTGTGTTTCTTAGCCGTTATACTGAAGGACGGTCTACTGTCCATCTCGCTCTGGCCTCACTGTACCGATAATCCACGGTGAGTAACCGGCCGAAGGTCCCGTCTGACAAGTCTAAACACAGACGCCGTGTGGGGGGGACGGCAGGCTCCACGTGGCACTTTGCGGCCTGCCCCTGACACGTGTAAGCCCCAAAATTAAAAATCAGGCAGCGAAAGACTTTCAACTTAGAGGAAAGCTGCAACTTAATACATCTCCCCCCCCCCCTCCCCCGTTTTAGAAAGTAACCAGGTAAAAGCAGCATGTGATATTCTCGGTTTGGTAAGAAACCAGCGTGCTGTGACACAGTGTCCTCCCGCTCAAATTCTTCAGTGGGGAGGAGACCCTAACAAACTTCATTTAAAAAGAAACAATCCCTAAAAGGATGTTGCATAGGAACGAACAGAGGCACGTCAACTAGTCAGGTAAAACTTCACACTGGCCGAAGCTGGCAGGGTGTGTGACACCCAAGACCGCGTCGGACTCACAGACACGGGGGACGCTCGGGGAACTCTGACAGCTTGCATCACAGGAATAAAAATGCCCCCCAAGGGGCGCCTACGTGGCTCAGTCGGTTAGGCGTCTGACTTCAGCTCAGGTCGTGATCTCACACTCTGTGAGTTCCAGCCCCGCGTCGGGCTCTGTGCTGACAGCTCAGAGCCCGGAGCCTGTTTCGGATTCTGTGTCTCCCTCTCTCTGACCCTTCCCCGTTCATGCTCTGTCTCTCCCTGTCTCAAAAATAAATAAACGTTAAAAAAAAAAAAATTAAAAAAAAAAAAAAATGCCCCGCAAGCCCAGAGCCCCTGCCCTGCTGGCCCCGTCCTCTGTCCTCCTCCAGGACAACCTCCATCCATTTACCCTAAAAAACCATCCGGAGCAAAAGGCTTTTGCCTTCCTTCCAGCAGGAAGAGCAGGCAGGTGCCCCTCCCCAGGGTCCCTCTTCTCCTGTCAGCAGAGCCACTCAGTCGCCCGCAACCCGGACACCGGGGGCCGCCCCCTCGCTAGCCCCTGGCCTGCGCCGTCGACACACGGGCTCTCCCTCCCAAGGGAGCAACGTGCTTCAGTGGCCCCTCCTTCTGGCTGTTCCGCAACCTTCGTCTGGACCTGTCATCTCTCAGCTACTGCAGGAGTCCACGCGGTCTCCCTGTTACAGCCTCGCCTGACCCCAGATGTCCTCGACCACCGCCCGTCAGTGCCCACCACAGAAGAGTGAGATCTCACCCTGCCCGAGGCGCCGGTCAGCCCTCCATCCCATGCCAGCCCCAGCTCAGAGCCAACGCCTGCCCACCTGCACACACCCACACCCCTGCAAGCAGGACCCCTGCCCGACCCACTGCACCCCTTAGATGCACAGCACAGATCTTCCTGCACACCCTGCACAGGAACATTCCCCTGCAGAGATGCACCCCCATCTACTCTAATGCCTCCTGTTTACTCAAGACCAGTTCAAATATTACATCCTTCAAGAAGCTTCTCCGGACTCTCCAAATACGCCCCGACCCCCCTACACTGGCACTCAGGCTGCTCACGGCACTTTACCCGCCCGGGAAATCCCTCCACAGACGCTGAAGGGGTGCGGGAAAGGACAGGGGTGGGGAGACCGAGGGCCCGCACTGGGGGAGCAGGCAACGGCGTGCTCCTCGAAGGACCGCCGGGGGCTGATCTGTGCAGTCACGCTGCTGGCATGCGACCCTTCACAGAAATGCCGCCTACACGCTGGCTCCGCCCCGTCTCTCCAGACTCTTTCTCGAGGTGTTCCAAGCAAACGTTTGCTAACACGTCGAGCCCCCAGAACCGAGTGCACGACCGGCTGACTGGCGGGAGCGGACGGGCTACCCACTTGCAGAGTGCGGTCGCTGCCGCCGCCAGAGCCCTGGGCTCTCAGCTGGCTCAGCTCCGCCTCTGCCGACTCCTTGGCCGCCAGGGCCTCCTGCAGGCGGCGGCTCAGGATGCCCACAGCGCTCTCATAAGCCTTGTGCTTGGTCTTCATCTCCTTCTGGGCGCTGCTCAGGTCTGAGCCCAGGCGCTTCATCCTCTGCTTCTGTTCCATGATGGCCCTAGGGCGTGACAGGCGCACACAGAAGGCCACCTGAACTCACGTGCCACGAGTCCTGAGTCCTCCGAAGGACAGGCTCTCGCATCCCCCCCCCCCCCGCCCCGCCCCCGCCCCGCCCCAGCTGGCTGCTGCACCTGCCAGGCCCGATCCTGTAGCGGGGGCCTGTGCTGGCTGCCCCCCCAGGGACCAGCACAGCGCTCACGTCTGCCCTGCTCCCCTCCTGGAGGGGGTGCTCTTGGGAGGGCAGAGAACACTTCTGTCCTCCCAAACAAACTCTTCTCAGATAGCGGTAAACATCTTAACACACCTGCTTCCAAGCAACCTCCAAGGGACGAAGGCAGAGCAGGGCAGGACACGGGATATGCCACAGGGTTACAGGCCCCTGAAGGCTACCCGGCGTGCGTACACACGGCAAGAGGGATACACGCAAACGTTGGCCCTGCCTGGGGACCCGGCCAGGGGGAAAGGCGTTGCCACACGCCGCTGGCATGTAACAGACACACAAGGGGAGCGCATGTTAACCGTGAAACTATGCAGCCACGGAACTGTGGTGCGATCTGCTCTCCAGCGGTAACTTTGGAGTCTGACTTCCTTGGCTGCCTGTGAGTAGGCCCCAGCAGAGCTCAAAGCTGCTCCCGCCCACCCCTCCCGCCCGCACATGCCTCAAAGTCCACTCACTTGGTGGCTTCTTGCTGGAGCTCCTCAATTTGCTTCTTGAGCACCTCGTTGGCCTCCGTAAGAGCTACGATCTGCTCTTTATCAAACTGCAAAGACTTCAGAAGAAGAGAGGAAAAGACCAAGTGAGGAGACCAAACCTTCCCTGGGCGGCCTGACTCTCGGGACCAGCCTCCCTGAGGGCAAATGGTGCCGTTTCAGGGCCCCCCTCGAGGACAAGGGCCCTGAAGAGGACCCTGACAGACAGGCTTGCCCTTCGTATAAATGACTTCTTTAGAAAGGTCCAGGGTGCTGGAGGGAGTGCCTGGGAAGGACCGAAGGCTGGGGTGGAACCCCCTGGGATACAGCCCTCACCCACAGTCCCCAAGGACCACTACTGCCCGAGCCCCCCAGGCTCCTCTAGGCCCCCCCGTACCCGCAGGACTGAACTACAGACGGATGATGGCCTCCAGCCTCACGCTGCCTCCCACCTCACTGGCTGCCCTTTCTCATTTCTTTCTGTACGGTGAGAACCGCCTCCCGGGACAGGCTGGGTTCCCACAGCCCCGAGCACGTCAAGGAACACGTGACCTGGGTGCTGCAGGTGTTACCCCCCAGGTCCCCGGCTCCTGGTAGCTCCTCTCGTGCCCCCTTCTCCCATCTGCACCTCCCAGGCCCAGCCTGCAGCCTCACCCAGTCTGCCCACCTGGGTCCCACCTGGCCATCCAGTGGGACCTGGGAGACATCCCACAGGACGGAGCCCTTGGTCTCCCCCGGCTGTTCTGTCACCCTCTCATCTCAGGAAACACTCATCTGCAGGACAGGAGTCTGGACCGGGGTCCTTTTGCCTCCACACTCACCTCCCGCGGACCACAGGGCCCCTCACATGTCACCAGCCCCCTCCCCCGAAAGCCTAGAGCTCACAGAGCTGCTGTGGCGTCACCAGCCAGCCCAGCGCCTCCTCCCACATCGTGTCCCCCACACAGGGCTCCCGGCTTCCTGCCCGCCTCAGACTCTCCCTCAGCTCTCCCAATGCCAGTTCCCAGAGGCCGGGCCTCGCCCGTCCCTTCTTCCGTCCATCTATCCCTCCAGGACAGGGGCTCCAGGCGGGACTGGTTCCAGGCTGTCCTGCCCTCTACCCGGACACAACGCACCCCTGGGCACATCTGGCTGAATTTCCGGACCTGTAAGTGTGTCTCCATCTCGTCGCGCTCCCTCTGCACCACCTGCAGATGCCCCTCGAGGTCGGCCATCTGCTGACGGACGTGGGACCCTTCCTTCTGCAGGCGCACATGCTCCACATCCACGGACTTCTTCTCCCCTTGAACTTTAATTAACTCTTGCCTCAGCTCCTTCAGCTCTGAGTCCAGCCTCTTCTTCGTGGCCTTGAGCTCACCAATGAGCTGGTCCTTGGAGGTGGCATCCCGCCGGTAGGCCTCCACCATCACCTGCCCGATGAGACAGAAGCTGCAGCCGGGACAAGGCAGGGTCTTGGGGCTCACGCGGCTTCAACCAAAGTGCTCACCACTCGTCCACGGCATAACGCCTCTTGGACCACAGAGAACACATCCCACCAAGTCCAGGACACCACCAACTGAGGCACAGCATCATGTCACGCGCCTGAACACATCTGGGTGACGTGCACAGCAGGTGTCGCCTGGCGGCTTCACCTTCCTCGGGCCCCAGGCTCCTGACGGGCCCTCCCCCCACCTGCATCTCGGCACGACATCCAGCACCACTTCTAACTGTCCCTCGGGTCGCCCTTCCCCAAACCCTTGGTGTCGGCCACACTTCGCACTCATCCTCCGACAGCCTCCATCAGCTTTGTGGACACAGAACGTGCGTCCCCACCCTCTGCGCGAACCAGGGCTCCCTTCGGCGCCACATCGGGGCGGAACTTTCTCACAGACACGTTAACAGAAGAGTCCGTCTGTGCCGCAGCAAAGCACACGCCCTCTGACGTGACGGCAGAGTGGGATCGTGTCACAGATGCCGACCCCACTCTGAAGCCACATCCCGACCTGAGACATTAAAATACAAGAGGTGAGGCCGTCGCTTGGAATCAGTGTCTTTAAACAGCATGGCAGAGGCCTAGGTGTCGCCTTCTTCTTGACCGGTCTTGTTCTACGCAAGTGATTGAACCGCACGGGACCTTTCTCCACACTTACTGCACGTGAAGAAAACCCACAACACGTTTTTACCTTTTGTTGAAGAAACTGCTCCTTGACTTTCTGCGTCTGCTTTCTCAGAGTGGCAGCTTCCTGCTGCAGGTGCCCCACCTACAAAGGACACGCGTGCCCACACGTTACACTGTGGGAGCTCCGTCCCCCGCGCTGGCTTGACTCTGGGTCCGTGTGTCAGGAGACCCACCTCCAAGGCTGGAGAGACAGCCTCCCGGGGGACGGGGAGGCCAGCCACCAACCCACCTCCCACCTCCCTGTTTTCAGGACAGTGTCTCTGTCCACAGGGTTGCCACCAGAGACCCCACAACAATACAGGCAAAGCTCAAATGGGACGCGGAGTGCCGCCAGGGTCCGCTGGCGTCCCTCTTACTGAGCCAACAGTAAAACCACATTCAGACCCACCCAGAAGGTCCCTGACAAGTGACTGGCCCAGGGTAGTGTTCGCAGGGGAAACATGGACTCCTTTCACTCTACTTCCCAGAGGAAAACCTACACCAGTTTCCTGGCGCCGGATGCTCGGGGGTGGTGGTCTGAAGGCAAACCGTTCCCGGCCACTAACTATCGCTGTACACCCCGCAGTCCTCCTGTTCCGTGCGTGAACGTCTGCCTGGGTCGGGTCACGTCACAACGTCACGCCGTCGGCACAATGGCCCCCGAAGCGGCGAGCCGGCTCGTGTCCACACACGCCCCTCTGTCTCCCGCCCTCGCCCACTGACACGCGACCGTCCCACCACGTGTCCAGCAGGCCCCACCGCAGGCAAACAGCAGGGAAGATCCAAACGTTCTACATAACTTTTCCCGCGTCTGAGCTCTACGTCATCTGCAAACAGACGCTGGGGTTTCTCGGTAGCTTACTGTCCACACCCCACACGTGACTCGCTTTCCCGGACCCGGGCATCTACGCTGCCCGTAGTCAACGGGATGGGCAGCACGTGACCTGCAGGCGTGGGTCCCTCCCCGGCAAGCGCTCTTCCGCGTTTCCACAACCAGGAGATCAAAGACGGGACGGGACAACTGCCCTGGTTCTCACGCGTGTGGCCTCCGCTCCTAACGAAACGACAGCGGGCGCAGTACCTGGCTGGACTTGACGGCCAACTCCTGTCTCAGCTGCTCCAGAACCTGCGACGTCTCCTCGGCGCCCTCCGCCAGGCGCTGCGCTCCCCTGTCCAGCCCCTCCCCGCCGCTCCGGGCCACCTGCAGGGCCACCTCTAAGACGATCTTCTCGTTCTGCAGGGAGCGGATCGCGTCGTCCCTGGAGGCGGCCTCCTCCTGCAGCTCCTCCAGCCGGGCCTGCAGCTCGTCGTAGCGCACCTGCACGTCACCCAGGGCGCGCTCCCGGGCCTGCAGCGCCTCCTGCGCACAGGTGAGCTGCTTCAGCAGGTCGAGGTGCTCCCGCCGCAGGGCCTCAAGCTGCTGGTCTCGCTGCTGCAGCGCCAGCGTCACCTGGGAGACAGGAACCAGGGTCGGCGTCCTGCCCCGGAAGGAGAACGCCGCCCGGCCCCCTCCCCGCCGCCGCCCAGCGCACGGACACAAAGGGCTGGCACGCGCGGGGGACACCCGGCCGGCACGGCGACGGCGGCCGCTCTGATGTGACATCACAACGAGTCCGAAGGACGCGGCGCACAGACAGGCACCGCGAGGACAGCCGCACGAGGACGGCCGTGTGTGGCACCGGGGCGTCCCCACGAGGCCACGGAGGGCTTGCCTGCTCCAGCTGCTGCTCGAGGGATGCGGCCGCGGCCGCCACCTTCCGCAGCTGCTCCTTCTCGCCCTCGAACTCCTCCAGCCTCCGCTGCAGATCCTCCTCCACCATCGTCTTGGCCTCTTGAATCTGCGCAAAGGCAGCCTCCTGGTCCAACATGTCGGCCTGAGCACAGGAAACCGTGCTGTTTAAAGAGCAGGAGGACCCGCCACCCTGGGGAGAGGCCCTCGTCTGTCACCATCACGTCCCCAACCCGCAGGCAGAGGAGCCCGGGGCCAGAGGAGCCAAAGGCCGGTGACCTCCGGCCGTCCAGTCCGCTCTGCTGACCCTTGGGACCGGCTGAGGGAGAAGCCAGCAGGCAACCCGGGTTTAAGAAATGGGACGAACCGGGGTGCCCGGCTGACTCTTGACCCCAGGGTTGTGCGTCTGAGCCCTGGGTTGGGTGTTGAGATGACTTAAAGCTTTAAAAAAAAAAAAAGAAAAAGAGACGGGATAGAGTGCTGAACGACACCCCCATGGCTGCCTCTGCCGTGAAGACAGGCTGCAAGGTGTCCCTGCTTTGGGGACGTGCCACTGGGAACACTGTCACTGAGCTGGTAAAACCAGACCGAGGCTGGGGGACAAGCACGGATGGAGTTCTTTACAATTTGCTCACGCAGGTAAGATCCAACACCTACGTGTGTTTCCTGAGGAAAAACGTCAGCTTCTAACTTAAATGTTTCCAGGTCTTTGGCACCAGGCCCCTGCCATGACGCGATTCTCCTCTGTCACCCGCCGCACCCGTGAGGACACGGGGGCACGTGCGGAGAAGCAGGAGAGGGGCGAGCGCCAGTCACGGGACGCTGACTTTCCACATCCTCAGCACAGAAGCGCCAGGCCACACGCCACCCAGACCTTGTGCACCTTCCTTCCTTCTTCCCAACAAGCCTACTGAGCAGGTGTCACTGTCCTCATCTCATAAATCAAGGGAACAAGGCTCAGAGAGGGTAAGAAACGGTACAGGGCCTCACAGCTAAGGAGAACAGGTCAGAGCTACTGCCCCCACTGCCCTGGAAACAATCCGCAGGTGCAACTGGCCACATCCTAAGTCGCTCGTGTGCTCGCTGGGGGGCCAACAGAAACACAGGCTGAGCGCTCAGAGACAGGAAATGCTTACCGCTGCGAGGCTGTCAGAGACACGGCATCTCAGAGACACACGCACTACCCTCCTCCTGCCCACCTGCTAGCCAGCGCCTTCCCAACCACGGGGCCGAGTGCAGGGCTCCAGGCCCACACAGTCAGTGGAAGATAAGTCACCGCCGGCAACTCAGATCAGACAGACGGATGAGTCTCCAGTGACATGAGGAACAGAACTGCCAAACCCCGAATCGCTGTCACTTGTCCAAAAGGTTAGTTTAATAGACATCTGAATGGATAGAGTATTACTGTTTACGCACACACATCTGTAAGTTTTCTCAACCTTGACGAGTGTCGCAGCGTGAAAAGAGCAAGCCCCAGAGCTGCCCGGCCCTCACCTCGATGCCCTGGAGCTGGATGGCAATGCGCTCCTTCTCCTTGATGGATCTGTGCTGGGTTTCCGTCAGCTGGTGCGACAGGGACACGTTCTCAAGTTTCAGGTGCTCCAGGAGGCCTGCCTGGGCCATCTGTCCAACCTTCAGAGAAAAATTCCACAAGGTAGAAAGTGGCTAGATTCCAGACACAAGCACAGCCCGGCCCACCCCAGAGGCCATGAAAGCGAGGGTCCCATCCAGTGACAACCGCAGTGGAAACTGTTCCCCGGGACCCTACTACACAGGGCTCACTGCCCACCCTCCTGTCACCCATCCTGACACTGGGGCTGTCTGTGTGTGCCGAAGAGGGGCAGGCTGGCAGCCCGGAGGCCAGTGGTCAATACCCCCAAGGCTACATACGCACTTTGTAGCAAAACCTACACAGAAGTTCCTGCTGAAGGGATTATCTGAGGACCCTCAAGGTGAGGGCTCTCACCTGGATGGCAGGGACAGCAGCGGCTGGAATTTGCCCCAAAAATGACCTGTCCAACTATGACCGGCCACATCTCACGCCTTGGCCTCTCAGTGCCTAACTGTCCGAGATACTCACCGGGCTGACCCTGGCCATTCCCAGGAAGCGATCCAGCCTGGGGTCAGACCCTGGCTGTCACAGACTATTAGACCTCCTTTGACCCACCACCTCTTACAGAGAAGGTGCCCAGCTTTACAGCACAGCGTGCCAGCCCCAAGAGGGGGCTCGGTAAAGAGAAGCCAGGGGACACGGCTCTGTGACTGGACCTTCAAGCACATTACTTCCAGATACAAGGTGAACACTCGTTGACACTGTGAGATGCCACATGTGACCACAAGTTGTGAATTTTGGGGTCTCAATGGAAGCTACCCAGAACAGGAGAAGGTACCATTTGCTGGGACTGTGTTTTGTTTTGTTTTGTAAGTTTCCTTATTTCAAGGCATCCCTACACCACACGTGGGGCTCAACACGTAACTCCAAAATCAACAGTCACACGCTCTTCCAGCCGAGCTGGTCGGGTGCCCCTGCTGGGACTTGTGTTTTAAGGCAATGAAAGAATAAAAGCCACTCTGCTCTGTGCTGCCTCCTGAATGTGCCTGGCAATACTTCTGTGTTACCAGGGAAAGAGGGAGAAAACGCCCTCACCCAATCAGGAAGGCGGATCCTGGAATCTGGAGGTGCCTGAGAAAGTCAGGTACAGCTGACTCTCCTCCCCGGAGCCCCTCCTCCACTCTACCCTCCAACTTCATTTCTGACTCGGGGCAAGACACACAAATGTAGCTTCCTTAACTGTTTCGTGTCTCATGTAAAGGCACCATCACTGCAAGCTTGCGTTAACGTGCATGGTGATTTATTTCCAAGTATGTTGGAAGTATAACAAATATGTACCTGCGGGGTCCTTTACCTTGAAACATACGTAACAAATTTAAGAACATTTCTAATTCATATATTTGTAGACTGTAGATTTTTTTTTTAATGTTTATTCATTTTTGAAGGAGAGAGACAGAGTGTGAGTTGGGGGGGGGGGGGGCGCGCAGCGGGCAGAGAGAGAGGGAGACACAGAATCCAAAGCAGGCTCCAGACTCCCAAGCTGTCAGCACAAAGCCCAACGTGGGGCTCGAACCCATAAACAACGAGATCATGACCTAAGCCGAAGTTGGACGTTCAAATGACTGAGCCACCCAGGTGGCCCCCTGTCGATTTTTTTAAGTTTATTTACTCATTTTGAGAAGGAGAGAGAGTGTGCAAGTTGGAGAGGGGCAGACAGAAAGAGAGAGAGAGAGAGAGAGAGAGAGAGAGAGAGAGAGAGAGAGAGAGAGAGAAAGAATCCGAAGCAGGCTCTGCATGGTCAGGTCAGCGTGGAGCCTGATGCAGGGCTCAAACTCAAAGACCATGACACATCATGACCAGAGCTGAAGTTGTACGCTCAACCGCTGAGCCACCCAGGTGCCCCTAGATTTTGTTTTTTATGTTTATTTATTTATTTTGAGATAGTGAAGCAGGGGAGGGGCAGAGAGAGAGGAAGACACAGAATCCAAAGCAGGCTCCAGGCTCCGAGCTGTCAGCACAGAGCCTGACGCGGGGCCCAAACTCACGGACCGTGAGATCATGACCTGAGCCAAAGTCGGACGCTCAACCAACTGAACCACCCCAGCGCCCCTAGGTTTTATGTTTTAAAAGAGCATTTAGTGGAGTTAGTATTTTATATCTTCTACCTGAGAATTAAAGTTTTAGTTAGTCTATAATATTTCATCCGAACAAAGAAAACCAAAGGGAGAGAGAGCAAAACCCATGTCTGCATTCAAGAAGACAGAGGCTGACCAAAGCACCACTCAGCACCCTCCTAATCAGCCTAATTAGTCCAAGGCCCCAAGACTTGGAGCAAAGTGCCTTTCAGCCACTTGCCTGTCATCCTGACTACCTCTGGAGCACGAAGAGCCCAGAGCAAGGGGCCTTGAGGGAAAGTGCAGAGACCAGCATTCCTCTGCAGCCTGGACAGACACCTGCCCTCCCCACCCCCCAGAATCCGAGGCTGACACGCCTGCACCCCAACAAAATGGAGGGCAGTGGGAGAGCTCACGCTGCGAAGACCTGGTGGTCAAGGAGCTGGAGCAGAGACCACTCCAACCAGGAAGGGGATGCACACTGTGCCCCTTGTGTGTCAGAAACCACGTCCCAGGAGGGCAGCGACCAGGGCCCAGAGCTGGTGCCAGAGTCCCCAGACCCGGGCAGACGTGGGTCTGAGAGCTGGGTTCAAACCACGACAGGCGCCCCCCAGGGGGGGCTCGTCACAGAACGAAAAATGATGCAGCAGAAGCTGTAAGACCCCTTGTGTCAGAAGGTCACGGACAGCGGCTGCTCCGCAGGCTGGAGAAGCAGCTAAATGAGCGGCGAGCAGACTTTATCTAAAGGCAACCGTGAGACCTGAGAACAGAAGGACTTAATTTAGGGAAAAGGCCAGGGTCCCACACGAGACTCGTCCGGGGCCGTACCTGGATGTGGGCCATCTCGCCCTGCAGTCGGACCCGGGCCTCCTGCGCCAGGGCGAGCTGCTGCTGGTACCACTGCCGCACGTGCTGCAGAGACGCGATCTCGGCCTGGGACGCCTTCAACTTGCTGCTCAGCGTGGTCCGCTCCAGCTGCACCTGCTGTAGCTGGCTCTGCAGGCCCGTCATCTGCTGTCGCAGGTCGTGCACTGAAGACAAGCACAGCAGCTCAGGGCACCCACTCCTCAGGAGCCCGCAGCTCCGCACCGACGCCCCACGCAGACTCGGTGTCTCCCCGCGGACGCCCCACACGGTGTCCGTCTCTCCACACGGACGCCCCACGCAGACTCGGTGTCTCTGCAGAGGTCACACCGCAGTTGTGGATGCTGAACTGTGGCTCCCGGAGAAATACAGGAGTGAACGGATCAATATACAACCTTGTCTCGTGAGCTTGTGTACAAAGGCATTTTACCTAATCTGTACTTTTGGCCCATCGATACTGAACTCACAGCCAACAGCACCGTAATTCATGCCCGAAGGAAGCTCACCGAACACACGGAACTTCCTCTGTGAGACACGTCACAGACGTCTCACACTTAAGAGCACAAGATAGTGCTTGGACTTCACTTTAAATACAAAACCTCCCTACAAAGCACAAAGACGCAGAGGCTCTGACACTAGACCGGACAAGGGCACCCGCTCACACAGGAGAGCAGAGCACCGCCTCACCCCCTCAGCGGGAAGCGTGAATGTCAAGCGGCGCCAGCCGTGCTCAGCGCTGCACCTGCCTGCGACGGACTGTCCTGCTTCAGGGTTACCGACAAATCTGAGCGTGCCCGTGAACGCATAACTACAGACCTGTGGGTACCGAGGGCCAACTGCGTGCCCGCAAAGCCACTGTGGGCGCCCAGGCGGCACCTGGTATCGTGCTAAGTGCTAATTGCACCAAAACCTGGCTCACTGACGTGGTCAACTCTTGCCACTGATGAGGGCAGAGTGGAAGGAAAGGGGGCAGGAAGTCACGGATGACCTAAATCACAGTGCAAACCAAAGTGGCCAAGTATTAAGAAAAACACCTACCATTCTAAAGACAGTTCCCAAAAATTAAAAAACAAGAAACCATCTCAGTTTAAGAGGATCCACGACCTCTTGTCTGAAATTCTTGGGGCCTGATGTGTTTCAGAGTTCAGACTGCCAGCACCTCAGAAAGGCGACCCCAGCGAGAACCACAGGAGACACGCCGTCAGCTCCACGAGGGCGTCCACACCGCACTGCGGCCCTGTGTGAGTGCGGTCAGTGCTGCTGCCCGACGGGCTTTGGTCATCAGGCCTCGCAACCCAGACTTAACAATTATCTTGGTGCTCAGAACTTCCCGGATTTTATAATTTTCTTAAGGGACTGCGTATCAGGAAATGCCCGAAGACCGAAAACAGTCGATGGCGTGTTTCTCGGCCAAGCAGTTTCTTCTTTCTGGTGCCAGAAAAGTCTCTGTCACAGCACTCTGTCACTCTTTGTTTTCTGTCATCACATCTGAAGCCCCGTCTCACGGCCTTGTGGCCCTCCAGAGCAGCCCCCCAAGCCACCCCTCTGTTCTGCGAGGGGAACCTCGTCTGCCTGGCCTGCACCAGAGGCTGTGAGGTCTGGGCCAACCGTGGCTCTCCGCTGCCCCCTGCCCTGCCCCTCCACCTCCCGTCAGCCAGCATGGAGGTGCTGCGAGCACGCGGGCGGTGCTGGGCACCCGGCGGGGTGTGCAGCACACGCCCCAGGATGAGAAGACGGCGCGAGGACAGGGCTACAACAGGTTCTCTGTGCACGGCCTGCCGCCACGTCCCTCCGACACCAGCGTCCCACTCGTCTCTCCCTCCCGAGGGGACTCCCACAGAGATCCACCACCGCCAAAAGCTGCACTTAACGTAGGAAATACAAAGGTTTACTCATCAACAGTGTCGGTTTTCAATCTTTGAAGCACAACCTGCCATTCTGAGGAAAAAGCGAGCAGCGCCAGCCCCCGCACGACAGGCTTTGAAGGCAGAGCAAGGTAAGTAACCTTACTACCAACTAGCAAGCGTCTAGAGTTCGCTTCCAAGACCTAAGTCGCTCCGCCCCCCACCTGCCGCGCTCACCTGTGTTGTCCTTGCTGAGGATGCTTCTCTGCATCTCTTCCACCTTGGCCACGAGTCGCTGGTACTGCTCCTCGGCCAGCCGCAGGTCGCTGTTGGACGATGCCAGGCTGGCGTTCTTGGCTTCCAGCATGTTCTGCAGGTCAGTCATTGCTCGCTCCAGGTCCCAGCAAGACTGCTTCAAGGTGTCCACCTCCGAACTGAGCGAGTCCTGCTTCTGCTGGCTGCTGTGGCTCTGCTCCACCTGCGCCTGCAGCCTCGTGCTCAGGGCGGCCAGCTGCGCCTGGAGCTCCGCCTTCTCTTTAAGTGCCTGCACAGACCCCCAACCGGAAAGCGACTCTCAGACGGGTCACTGCCGCCGGTGCGTTAAGAGCGCCACCGAGAGGCACCGGGGAGACTCAGAGGGAAGCACCGTGTCTCCTGGGCTCGCAGCTGCTCTCGCCCCCACCGCTCTCCCGGGAGGAGGCAGGTCCTCCACACAGGCCTGAGGGGCAGGAGGGGTGACCAGAGCCGCTCACGCTCTGCGCAGCAGCGCCCGAGCTGTGCGAGCACCCGCTCGCCCACGAGGACGTCGGAAAACACATTCGTTCAAAAAAGAAACGAGCGCAGCACGGCGCACACGCACACACCCCAAGAAAGGACACCGGGCCCGCTGAGGGAGCCCCACGACGAGTGCCGTCAGATTCAGATCTGGGACCGAGCCTCCCGGGAAGGGCCCCCTGCTACTGCGCACGAGGGGCTCTGAGGGGCTCCAGCCGGAGCCGCTGGGCATGGGGCAGCCCGAGGCCCGGCCCGGCGCTGGGCGGCGGCACCGCAGGGACACGGTCGGTAGGACCAAGGGGGAGTGAGCGGGAGGTGGGGCCTCCACGAGCAGAGGCCTCCGGGCAGCAGAGAACGTCCGAGAGACGGCGGGAAGGCGCGTGCCCTGTCTGCCATCAGCATCTCCCGCCCACCCAGAAGTCCATCTGCGAGACGTGTGGACGGGAATCCCAAAGTGCAAAGACGGGCAGACAAGCGCACACCAACACGCGTGAGGGGAAAACCAACATGAGGAAGACGAACGTCAAATTCCGCAAACGGGACGACAAATACCCCAAAAATCCGGTTAGGTGAGCAAACACAATGAGATTTTGCAATAACAACAACTTGGATTTTAACAGGGCGGCCAGAAAGGATCACACCCGCCACAATCCACACAACTCAAGAGCAAGTCGGTATCCTAGGAGGGCAAGAAGGTAAAGTAAAATAAACACAACCAAAGGTTCCTACATCACTCACGGGCCGGAGGTGCAAATGAAGCAGAAATGCGCTGGATGAGGTTCTACAGGGACAGTGACAACCATGTGCCACCACAATTCACCTTGAAATCGCAGCGACCACCACCAGGTTTACGTGCACAGAGGGGTCGGTCTGCGTCCCTGGACCAGGTCATGCAACAAACCACACCAGGCTCGAGAGGAAGCTATTCCCGCCACGAGCCGCTGCCCCACACCCTGTGCTGGGACGCGCTCCTGAAAGACACCCATGCTGCCGCGACACTGCCTCTGTGCCCGTGTGTCCCCTGCTCCCCACACCAAATGGACACAGCTGAATTCAACTCAACAGATTTACCCCACTTGCCAAGGAAAACTGAAAATTAAGGGGCAGAAACGGTTTTCAGGAGTAGACTGAACAGATACAGCAAAGCTCACATCAGAAAAGGCAGAACCCGCAGCAGAAAGTGTTAAAGGGGCAAAGATGACACTTTTACCAGTGTCTTTTACGGTGAGACCCGCCAACGGGACCGTCGGGCCCGCATCCCAGAGTCAGGACCGACATACAGGGAGACACCGAGCCACGCAGGCGGACAAAGGGTGAGGACACAGAGGACTGAGCACCCAGCCCGCAGGCCGCGCACATGCGCCCCGAAGCCGTGGCGCCTTGCCGGCCTCCAGCGTCCGTTACCTGACTGGCCTCTAAAGACAACGCCTCCAGCTGACCCTCGAGTCTCATCTTGTCTTTCAGGGCCTGCAGCACTGCGTCGTGGGTCTCCGCGGCGGAGCTTTCCAGGGACACGCTGGGGGACAAAGGCACAGAGCATCAGGCGCCAGCTCTCCTCACGCATCCAGAGTCTCTGGGCTCCCCACACCGCCGCTCCAGTCCCCGCCACACTATAAATACAGTTAGAAGGTTTCAGTGGACCACTAACGCTCTTACAAACGCTCCCAAGAAACCCTCTGGGGAGCTGGTCAGCCCAGGGAAGTATCCGTGCAGCTTTAGACACGAGTCTACGTAAATACTGGAAACAGCATCCCTCAACACTGGACGCGGTTCCTGACCTGCTCCCACGTCTTACGGAACGACAGAGTTGTGTATACAGAAACGTTACACACTCAGGACGTGACGAGGAGAAACCCAGCACCGCCGGTCGGCTCTGGCGGTGGAGGGAGCACCCACCTGCTGCAGATGCTGTCTGTCCGGCTCCGCGTCTCCCCGTTGACCTCCCGTCCCTGGTCCTGGTGCTCGGCCGCCGCAGCCTGGAGGACATCCGTGATGGAGGGGAACTGGCCCAGGGCAGCGGCGGCGATCTCCTGGCCGTTGACCACATAGGAAGCGTCGCGAGTGCCCACGGGGTCCACCAGAAGCCCGCGCGTCCCACGGGTAGACACGCTGCTGAGGGAGGAACTGTCGCTCTCGTTCCCGTCAGCCTCGGACATGTTGTCGCCCGTCAGGGACGCGTTCTCCAGGTGGTCCTCGGCCTCAGGACACGGGCTGACCTCGGACACTACTGATGTCACGCTGCTCCGGCTCTGCTTCAGGGCGCCCCCGGCAGCGTCTGCGGCCGGAGCGTTCCCACCACAGCTCCCGGCACTGGAGTCTTCAGTTTTGTAATCGGCCAGAGACCGGATTTTGCTTGGTTTGGAACTTCTTTTCCCCTTGGGATGCGCCAGGAGCCCCAGGCTGCCCACCTTCGGCCCTCGGGGGACACTGGTGCGCAGGAAGGAGTACTCCTTTGTCAGAGCCACCGGGCTGGCACGGGGCAGGGCCTCCGGGTTCAGCATGAGCTCCGGGTCGAGCGTGCTGGACAGTCGTGCTCTGGCCGCAGGCTGACTGCACTGGGGAGGAAACCAAAGTACAGAAATCACGTCTATGGGGCGCCTGGGTGGCGCAGTCGGTTAAGCGTCCGACTTCAGCCAGGTCACGATCTCGCGGTCCGTGAGTTCGAGCCCCGCGTCAGGCTCCGGGGCTGATGGCTCGGAGCCTGGAGCCTGTTTCCGATTCTGTGTCTCCCTCTCTCTCTGCCCCTCCCCCGTTCATGCTCTGTCTCTCTCTGTCCCAAAAATAAATTAAAAATGTTGAAAAAAAATTAAAAAAAAAAAAAAAAAAAAAAAAAAAGAAATCACGTCTACGAGTGACAGCAGCGTTCAAACCTCGCGGCCCGAAAGGCTGCACCGGCCACCCTCCCTGCGCCAGCCCCGGGCACACGCCCCACACGACCAGGACCGCACAGCATTCCCACGTATCCGGCAGGCAGGGCCTCACAAAGCTGTCCCGTCAGCCCTGCGCACGCACTCGTCTCGACAGGCTCAACCACGTCCAGATCCAAAGCGGCCCTGCTGGGTCACAGCCACCTGAGACGTACGATCACTCAGGGGCTAAGGAGCCACGCGTCCAGGTATGCACACCTGCTCGCGCCGGACCGCTTGAGATTCCAAACCACTGCCATTTTAATGTGATTCTTAGATATTTTATCATGCTGTTGCCATAGATATTCTCTTTTCCCACTAATTTTATAACTAGCCATATTAGGCTAACTGTTGATTTTTTATACTTGTCTTTTCAACTGACGATTTTCTGAACCCTCATTATTTTAATAATTTAAAATACATTTTAAGGTTTGTTTTATTTTTGAGAAAGGGGGGGGAGAGAGAGAGAGAGAGAGAGAGAGAGGGAGAGAGAGCAAGCACGCGCGCACAAGCAGGGGAGAGGCAGAGAGATGGGGGGGACAGAGGATCCGAAGGGGGCTTCACGCTGTCAGCACAGATCCCGACACGGGGCTCGAACTCACCAACTGTGAGATCATGACCTGAGCCGAAGTCAGATGCTCAACCTACTGAACCACCCAGTGCCCTTATTTTATAATATTTTAATATATTATAATTTTTTTCACTTGATTCTCTAGAGTTTTCCAAGGCATTACCAATACCTGCAAATAACATTTCTCCTCTTTTTCAATATTTGTATCTCTTATTTCTTTTTCTTACATTATTACTTCAGCTAGAACTTCCCTAACGGCTTTGAATGAGACAAAGGATGACAGAAGATAGTGTTCCTTGATGCTATTTCAAAATGACTTTCTCTTAGAGACATAGCCAATCCTAGGTTTACTCCACAAAGTCAGTGCTATCCCAACAGGGCAGGGGGTCAAGGAGGAGAAAGGGAACCATCTCAAAATGATCCTGGGATGTGACGAGAAGAATACCAACTAGTGAGCAAACATAGCTAAAAGAGACGGGGCGCCTGGCGGTTCAGTCGGTCAAGCACACAACCTCAGCTCAGGTCTTAATCTCACAGCTCATGGGCTCGAGCCCGTACCGGGCTCTGTGCTGGCAATGCGGAGCCTGCTTGGGATTCTCTCTCACTCCTCTCTCTCTGCCCCTCCCCCACCCATGCTTTCTCGCTCTCTCAAAAATAAATAAACTTTAAAAAAAAAAAAGAAAAATGAACAAAGACTGACACAAACACGCAAACAACTAACACGTAAAAGGTGCTCCCCGACAGGAGGTACTGTTGCTTTCACCTGTCGGAGGACAAAAGCTCAGTGTTTGTTGTTTTAACGTTGCCAAGGATGGCCAACACTCACAGTCTCATCCCTGCTAACGGGGGTATAAACCAGTCCAGCCTAGCCAGAGCACACTGAATATCCAACTAACAAACACATAAAGCCTTTTCCCAATAATGTGAAAATCAACGATTTGCCCACAAGAATATAACCAAGACGCAAAACGTTCACTGCGGCATTGTTTGCAATTTCAAAAATGTAGCAACAACCGGAATGCTGACCACGAGGTTGGTTAAGGAAATGCGGGTAGACTACTGCATAGGGTGAGGCGGCCCCCACTCTGCACTCAGGACACAGGGAGGAAGGCAGCATGGAGAACTTCTCATCATCTACGCCATGTGAGGATGACGTCTGAACTACGCTCCTCACGTAAACGAAATATTCCTAAAGAAATACCCTTCTGTTTCTCCTTCAGTAGTTTTTGTTCACTTGTTTTGCGTATTTTGACTTTTCACAAACACCTTTTCAGCAGCTACTGAGATGATCCTAGGCCCCTTCACGTGGACCTACCCCCATAACCCACGATGAGGTCTGGCAGATTCTCCCAGTCTGAACCAACCTCAAAACACCTCTCCTGCAGTCATGGATACGCAGACAGGTGGTGCGGACTGGTCGTGAGCACGTCACACGCCGCACACACGGGCCTCTGCACTCACACAGGCAGCCACGGACCCCAGTGCAGCCAGATGTTCAGCTCTAAGCTTCGGTGACAGCCGTGCGGTGCCAGGCCGTGGGGACTGACTGAGACTCCGGTCCTCACACCGGACCGCGCCTCCCCAGGCTGCATTCTGCCCCAGCTGGCCCTGCCCCAGCATCTTGCAGCCACCCTGCCTTCCTCGCTTCTGAGCAAGCAGGGATCATAACTTGGTCAGACCAACATGTGACAGACACAATGCCTGTTTCCATCACTTTGAGAGCGGGTATGTTACTGAGGGCTAAGAAAGTATCCTTCCATGTAAAGTTATTATTTATTTAAGTAATCTCTACACCCAACATGGGACTCAAACTCATGACCCTGAGATCAAGAATCACATGCTCTTCTGACTGAGCCAGCCAGAAGCCCCCAAAAGTATCCTTCCATTTAAACCACCAGTTATGAGGCGCCTGGGTGGCTCAGCCGGTTCAGCCATCTGATCATTGGTTTCGGCTCAGGTCATGATCTCACAGCTTGTGGCTCAAACCACATGTTGGGCTCTGTGCTAACAGCTCAGAGCCTGGAGCCTGCTTGGGAGTCTCTCTCTCCCTCTCTGCCCCTCCCCCTTCACTCGTGTGTGTGTGTGTGTGTGTGTGTGTGTGTGTGTGTCTCAAAAAAAAACAAAAAAACTTTTAAACCACCCGTGTTATGTGTATATCATATAATTTTTTAAGACAAAGAGTGATGCTAAATTTCACATTTAGAATCCTACACTGAACTCCTGACATATTAATCACCTAATGTTGCATGAAACCACACAGGCCTCTAGAAGATAGAGTGTGGACAGGCCCTTGAGAAGGGGAGTGTGGATGATCCCAGGGTCGTGGGATAGAGCCCCGCGTCAGGCTCTGTGCTGGGCACAGAGCCTACTTAGGATTCTCTATCTCCCTCTGCTCCTCCCCCGCTCATGCTCTCACACACACACACACACACACACACACACACACACACACACACGGAGACTCACTCTTTCCTGCTGGCGCTTCACCCTGTACTGTTTGAGCTGTTCTTCGAGCCGTCTCCGAGCCTGAAGTCGGACCTGCTCCTCCTTCTCCAGGGGCAGGGAAGCCTCTGTTGAACCTGCCGTGGAGGAACGACCACTTAGTGACTCGTGACGCATGAGGGCACAGAGGACAAACCAGAACAGTGGCTTGGCTGTTCCCATTCAACTACCAATTAAATATGATTTAGCTCCAAACAACACACAGCCGTCCAGTTTGAAAGAGCTATTTCCAGATGGAGACAATTGTGAGCTTCGGACACCGACCACAGACCAGACGTGCCCGGTCAAAGACTCACCGGTTGAGCACAGGGTCTGTGCTCACAGTTCCCTAGAGGCGTCCAGCTGGGAAAATGGACACAGGTCACCCGTGGACTTGTAGTAACAAGATAAGTAAATCTGAAGTCAGTGCCAGAGCCGATGTTCTGAGGTTCAGGGACCCTCAGCTCCCACTTGGCTCCAACCACGCTTGTGACTTCACATAGGCGCACACAGAGAGCAGTGCCAATGGAGCGGGGCCCAGGGACGGGGGACATGAGCCACCCTGGCATGTGGCCACGGTCACCAGACGTGCCTTCTTCACATGGTTACATCTAGGGACACAATCTGACCCACAGCTTGTCTAAATCCCTACAGTGAGTCATGTTACAGTACAGCTTTGCAAAATCAGAAGGTTCTCATACAAGCAGTGCTCAGAGGTTACTCACTAGGGAAAAGCACTGTCACAGGGACGCATTCGGGACTCACCTGAAAGTGAAGGCCACGCAGGTGTCCCTGCGAGGCCTGGGGCTGGTTACCTCAGTTTCCTGACAGAGGCGGCTCCAGGGCAGGGGCCATGCTCGAGGACAGAAGGGGAAATGACAACTTTTGGGGCCAACAACAGATTTTAAAATATCTCAAAACCCCAATCTTTATTTTGGGTAATAAAAGGGCTGAATAGAAAGCAAAAGGCACAATGGCCCCAGGGTTCTTTCACACACAGCAGACGTGTAGACGTGTACACAGCACGCCGCCACGCACACAGGCAGGGTCGGCTGCTGCGCTGAGAGCAGGAAAATGTCACAATTTAACCACTTTATAGACCGCATCATCTTCAGATGTGGATTCTGAGGAGATCAGCAGCCGTTGTCTTACATAATCCCTCAGACCTGAGCACAGGCCAAGAACATCGCTAGGAACTCACCGAGTTACCACTAATGTGTGTGCTTATCACCGAAAAGATCTAGTAGTTTTCACAAGGCTCAGGGGTCCATGCGGGAAAACCCTAGGTGTCTATGGCCTCAAGCAGGGAGCCCCCAAGTCAGCAGACTGAGGGTCGGGTACACACTCACCAAGTGAGCACCTGGCGTTAGGGCTCACAAATCCCTACGGTCAAGAATCCACACTTTTATATGGCATCTCTAGACTTTAGTGTTGACAGTTAAAATTTATTTTAAGTAAGCTCTATGCCCAACGTGGGGCTGGAACTCACAATCCCAAGATCAAGAGTTGCACACTTTGCAGACTGAGTCAGCCAGGCGCCTGCCCTAAATGTACAGAATTTTTATAAAGACGCTGCAGCCCTAGCAGAATAACGTCTGTGGAGAAAAGGGCAAACAATCCAAAAGAAAAATGGGCTAAACAAATCAGCAGACAATTCAGAGAAACGACCCAATGGCCAGCAGGTGAAGAGTGCCCGAGTGATCAGGGAAGCATAAGGAGCACAGCGCCTCCGGGCACAGCCGCCCAGCCGGTGGCGAGAGTGACAGTAGGGCCTGTGCGTGCAGGGGGTGCCACGTCATCTCACGGTCACATCTCAGCGGCCACAGGCCTCTGCATGACGGAGGTAAAGACGCCCCCACCTCTGACCAGGAATTGCACTCCTGGGACAGAGCCTACAGAAACTACAGCGGCGACACCGTGCCCACGGGCGCCAGGGCGCTCTCGCCAGCGCCGGGGGTTCCGGCCAACGAACAGAAGTGGAGACCCACCTGGCCACGCACGGGGCCCCGACCAGCCTCAAAAGCAAGAACATGGAGTCGCATCAGACAACCTGGGGCGACCTCCACATAGCACTACAGAAAACACAGGATGCTACAATTGACTCCCTTTGTAAAAAACGACCAAAAACACCCGAAACCTGGCTGTTTAGAGGCCCGTGAAGGGTCATGTGAGAATGTGGCTTACTTGGAGGGGAGGGAACGAGGTACTGAAGGGGAAGGAGAGGAAAAACAGCGTGTGTGGTACGATCCCTTTATGTAAAATTATGTATGTCTGTGGAGGAAAAACGTGTTGGAAAGAGGCCTGGACGTTTCTAGGGTTCACAGTCTGCCAGTTTGTGACCTGTTTGCCCCTGGGTCCCCAGGGGTAAGCGCTCATTAAAATGATTCATAGAAGAAAGAGTTTGAAGTTTAACTCCCCACTGTCTGCTCACCGTCCAGCGTAAGACATGCCATGCACAGTCCCTCGAGCCCAGACCCTGAGCCGCACCCTCAGCGTGACCACGAGGGAACGCCGCTTCTCTCCAAAATGGAGCTGCACGCAACACGCACAACCCACCAAAGCGACAGACCGGTGAAGACAGAGGGACGAGCAGTGAGCGTGTCTGGAGGGTGGGGAGCGACGGGGGCGCCGCAGGAGGAAGGGGAGGGCAGGGAGGAGCCGGCGGGAATGGATGCTTACACAGTTGTGTTTCTTGCATAGGAAGACTGAGTCTGAGGGACTGCAAAGCTTCTTTTCTAACACTGCCCTCAGCACCAGTCCCCTGAGACTTCCTTAGGTTGTCATGGAAATCAGCCACACCTGCAGAGGCCTCGGGACCCAGTGGGCTCGTGGCGGGACCAAGAGGCGATGCAGGGTCTGGGAAGAGTGGCGTCGGCCCGTTCTGACAGGTGTCCCCCTTGCCAGGTCCATCCAGGCCTCGCCCTCCATCTGCGGCTCTATGGGCCTCGACACTGGCACCTGCAAGAGAGAGTGTGCTGAGCCATCACAGTGTCAACCACGAGAGGCAGCTGCATTTCAGACATGCAGAGAAGACGGGACAGAAGAGACTCCAGACGTGCGAGCATGAGCCATCTCCAATGTCCTAGGAGACTGTTCACTCTGGCGGCAGAGCAGGCCGGGCTCTCCTCACGTGGGTGTGGGGATCGGACAGCTGCTCGCCTGCCAGGGCCAGACACCCTCATCCGTGGACCACCCTCACCCTCCGCCCAGTGCTTGTGGAATTTAAGTAGTAATCTTCCTTCTCATTTAAACAATGAGGGACACCTGGGTGGCTCAGTCGGTTAACCATCTGACTTTGGCTCAGGTTACGATCTCATGGTTTGTGGGTTTGAGCCCCGTGTCGGGCTCTGTGCTGACAGCTCGGAGCCTGGAGCCTGCTTCGGATTCTGTGTCTCCCCCTCTTTCTCTGCCCCTCCCCTCCCCACTCGTTTTCTCTCTCTCTCTCTCTCTCTCTCTCTCTCTCTCTCTCTCTCTCTCTCTTTTTTCAAATAAATAAATAAACTTGAAAAAAAATTTTTTAAACAAGACCAATGAGAAATCTTATGGAAGTCTGCTTTTAAAAAACAGCAAAGGAAAATAAATGCTGAAAACACAGCTGATAATGTTTCTAACAGACACCAGTGACACAGGGCTGATTAGTCATGCCTCACATTTACAAAGGAATAATTCCAAAGTCATTTCAAAGCATAAGTGTATCCTCCAAAACGAGAAATCTAAGGTAAAGACGTAGATTAACTGATCAGAACACTTATGGCAAAGCTGAGCACAGAGTCAGAATCTGAGGACAAAGAGACTGTGCTACTGTTTGATCAACAGTTGTTAGATAAACACCCAAGTTTAACCAGTGATGACCATACATGCACATAGCAAGCTCAGTTTCACCGCTAACATTATTACATGTGGATTTGTCATACACTAACTAAAATCTATTTCCTTGTCAAAAGGAAAAAAAAAAAAAAGACTTCTTACAATTAAATGATTTTTACCTTCCTTGCCCCCTCACCCTGGTGGGGGAGCCAGTCGGCAGTCAAGAACCAAGATGGCGCCTGGAGGGAGGGAAGGAGGATCCAGGGGTCTCTGGGTGTGGTTCCAAAGGTACCTAAGTGCAGCAAGGCCTCAGCCTCCTATGGGGATCCACATCACTTGGATCCCACGATGTACCCCAGTATGAATCCAGGGAACTCCCCTTTACCCAAGCAAATTCAAAATGGGTTTCTGATACTTGAAATGTGAGGCCCAACCAATACAGCTACTCACTGTCATGCCTCCCCAAGAGGAAAAACAGAATACAAATGGGGCACCACAGGCTCAAAGCAACAGTGAGGAGACCAGACCACAATCCTGACCTGACCTCAATTCTTACTCAAACAACCCTTTGGGTCCATGCTGGGTGAGGGGGAAGGGGAGCCTGCATTTCAGATACTAGATTATCATTCTGAGGAGCTTACAGACCTGGAAGAGTCTCTACATCTTCCTGTTTATATGACAAAGTAGTTTTTTAAGCATTACATTGCACTTTTTTTTTTTTTTAATTTTTTTTTAATGTTTATTTATTTTTGAGACAGAGAGACAGAGCATGAACGGGGGAGGGGCAGAGAGAGAGGGAGACACAGAATCGGAAGCAGGCTCCAGGCTCTGAGCCATCAGCCCAGAGCCCGACGCAGGGCTCGAACTCACAGACCGTGAGATCGTGACCTGAGCTGAAGTTGGACGCTTAACCGACTGAGCCACCCAGGCGCCCCAACACTTTTAAAAAAACCTAACAGAGGGGCGCCTGGAGGGTTCAGTCGGTTAAGCATCCGACTTCAGCTCAGGTCACGATCTTTTGGTTTGTGAGTTCAAGCCCCTTGTTGGGCTCTCTGCTGTCAGTACAGAGCCCACTTTGGATCCTCCGTGCCCCCTCTCTGCCCCTCTCCCATGTTCTCTTTCTCTCAAAAATAAACAAACATTAAAAAAGAAAAATCTAGGGGCGCCTGGGTGGCGCAGTCGGTTAAGCGTCTGACTTCAGCCAGGTCACGATCTCGCGGTCCGTGAGTTCGAGCCCCGCGTCGGGCTCCGGGCCGATGGCTCAGAGCCTGGAGCCTGTTTCCGATTCTGTGTCTCCCTCTCTCTCTGCCCCTCCCCCGTTCATGCTCTGTCTCTCTCTGTCCCAAAAATAAATAAAAAACGTTGAAAAAAAAAAAAAAATCTAAAAGGCCAAAAAAAGACCATTGTTCCCAAACACAAGCCAAACTGCAGACAGATAACAAAGATGATGAAACAATAACAAACAAGGGCCACTAGCACTTCCTACTGTGTCTGAGGACCTGTGTACCATTTCTTTCAGCCCTCGTGACCACCCAAGGGTGCAGGCACCAGTAATCTTCCACTTACACGAGAAGAAGGTGAAACGAGATCGAACAAGGCCCTGCTCGAGGGTTCACTGTCTCAGTGACGGATCTAAGAGCCGGCTCCCTGTCTGTCCCACCGTTGGATCCTTGGTCTTGGGCCCCTGCTGTTAGCAGCCTTGCCTGCTGTTGAAGGAGCGGGTGCCCGAACATCATTTTGTAAGAGGAAAATGCAATTTCTCCTAGCGAATGAGTACATCAATACCTACAACTTTGCACTGACACATTGCACTGACCCCCCTAAACAGGAAGGGGCCTCACAACCGAGTAAATTATTCACCCTGTACTTCTGATGAATGAAGAACCCATTAGCTAACCTGCCAATGTGATCCAATAACCTTGGATCGCTCCCGCACCATTTGTGTATCCTAAAGGTAGATGCCAGGCAGGTAACACCACAGAACCGTTACGGAGACCGGTGCTGGCGCGTCTGCCGGAGCAGAGAGCGGGGCAGCTCTCGGTCTGACACGCCCGGCACGTGATTTAAAGCTGGCATCAACTAAGAAAAAGCGCTCACAGGATTAGTAAAAACAAACTCTGGACGAAAAGTTCATTACGGTCTGAAGCACCACAGTCTTGTTCCAAAATGCAAGGTGATCCGCCGCCTCCTGTCTAAAGGCAAAGCGTCAGCAGCACAGAGTAACCGGCGACTTACGCGGGGCGTCAGCCCACTGGTCAGGTGGCACCGGTGACCCTGGGGGCTCTGGGAGGGCCTCGGGGTGAGCTGGGGTGCCACTGCTGGATCCGGCCGGCACTCTGTCCATGGTCAGGACGGCACAGGCTGGACCGATACTCGGGGGCTGCAAGCGGGCTGCGGGCGGGTTCGGTCTCGGCCATTAGCAGCAGCCCGGAGCTCCTGGGAAGACCCGCACTAGGCCGTCCATTTTGGGAAGACGTCCAGTCTCATAAGTGGCTTGAAATCAAACCCAATAACATCATGATACCTGACAGGAGGGAAAAGAGAAAGAAGGTGTCATGAAACCTCATTTGTCAGATTTGAAGTAACAATTGCAAGACTAACATTTGGCTCCCGATTCACATCCATGTAATAAACAGGTTTATTCATTCAACAGATAACTCCTGAGTACCTACAATATGCTAGGTTTGAGGGTAAAGTGCTGACCCACCACACCGGGGCCCATTCCTGAAGGGAACCAGCTGGCGCCAGGGCAGAGCCACTCTGTAACCGGACCTGAGCCCCACGTGTAGCCCCTCGCAGGGACAGGCCTTGGGAGGCTGAGGAATTAAGCTACTTGTTTAAATTTAAGAAATCTGAGTTAAATAGCCACGCGTGGCCAGTGACTTCTGCCCTGGACCCGTGGGCCCGAGCACTCACAGGGCAAGCTCCCCTCCCAGGCCTGGCATGGTGGCGAAGTTCACGGAACATGGCAACCCTAGGCTGTGTCAGGGGAAGCACAGAGAGATGAGGACGTGGAATCGGGGTCCAGAGAAGGCATCTCGGGGCAGGTGATCAGTTTCGTCCTTCATTTCTGTCAGGATTAGCTTTTAGCTCAACTGCTAGGCTAAGTTCAAGGGAGCAAAACTTTGCCCCAGGTTTGGCAACCGGTTACCATTTTTGAAGTGTACTGAGGATATTCATAACCTGTTCCTCATCAGCAGGGAAGGTGTGAGCCACTATCCATTCTGCAGAGATGCTGGCATTTACTCCCTACATGGTAACTTTCACGTCATCCTACATACTGTTCTGAGTCTCACAAGTTTCAGGACAAAAAGTTACGTGACTTCCCTCTCCAGCTTCCAAATCCCACACAGACATCTCAGACAAGAGCCTGAGCAGTGGCCCACACGTGGAGGGGCTGGTGCTGACTCGACAGCAGAAGGCAGGTGTGCCTCTCTTGCCACAGTCCTCTCCTGCCGTCCCCCAGGAAGAGGCACCCACTGGTGGTCGACACAGCCTGGCACACCCAGGCGTCGAGTGACTAGTGACGGCAGCATCCCCCGTGTAAACCCACGAGTGTCTGGCTAGCAGCTCTAAGAACGACACGTTCCACTCTGCTGTCTGGCACCTACAGGCCAAAGATGCTATGGCTGAGTAATCGCGCGGTAAGAAGATGAAAAGGTGAGTCTAGCGCCACGCATAGAACCAGCACGAGGGTTGTACTAGAAAGGACCACTGACAGAATGCGTACCAACCAGCTAACTGAAAAGCGCTGGCTGCCAGTGTGGCTCCGTGGCTCGTTTGTGCACATATTTGAAGACTGAACCAAATTCTGGATCACAGAAATGAAGGGAGCTACTGAGGCTGGCCGATGATCCCGTCTGCAATGAGTTCTCCATGCTGTTTTTGTCTCTGCAGTAATCAGTACCCTCTTTCACCCTCAAAGACTTCCCAGGGCAGGGGGATAGACACACGAGCTCTTGGAGGCTCCACACCTGTCCCTGCACATCCTACAGGCCCCTCCAAAAATCACTGTTCCACAGGGTCCTGGCTCCATGGCAAATACTGTCCACCAGGCCTTCCCCTGGCTACTGCAGACAGCTGATCCTTAGGTAAGACGCCCACGAAGCAAGGCGAGGCACGTCAGCAAAAGGCCAGCCAGGCCGTCCCCTTCATCACAGGCTCGCCGCTTCAAGAATGGGTACCAACACATACAGTGGAACGTGGGATCAGCGGTCACTGCGCAGGGCACACTGTATGTGCTGGCCCTCTTCGCAAGTTCCTTAACAGAAGAAAACGTTTGCATTTTGCTCTGCAATGTCTTTGCCCCTGCCCCGTGGTGCCTGCAAGGGCAACAATGACAGGTGAGTGCTGCTCAGGCAGAAGCTGGCCCCTCTGACGTGGGGGCCCCTTCCCCTTGACCACCAGGCAAATCCCCAAGGGCCCTTCCACATCCACCATTAGACATTGCTCCGAAGTCCTGCGGGGCCTCAGGTAAAGTGCCTGGCCCACTCCCTTCTGCCACCAACACACCCCGTGTGCAAGCTCACTGCAGAAGGGTGTGTGTGCATCTCCTCCGCGCAGCAAGAGCCCCGGAAGCAGAAACGATCGCTCCCAGTCGGCCCTTCCCCCTCGAACATCCCCCACTCCGAGTGACGCTCGACACAGGCTAGTAACTTCAATCTTTGGCCCTGCCAAGTTCCACCCCTTAGCAACCAAGCTAGTGGTTCCAGAACAATACAGGGTTTGCATCCTGAGCATCAACACTGCCTTTTCAAATACAGAACAACTCTGACTATTCCAACTAAAACCCCTCGGAAGCTACCGTTCCAATGAGACAAAGAATGCCCCCGGGAGAGCAGCAGGTAGTGGCCACACCCCAGATAAGCAATGTCCCCTGGGTAAGAACCCAAGCAGGCAGCTAGCCGGACTTCCCTCATCTGCTGGACACACAACACGGCCCGGCAGAGCAGGGAAGGCACAGGGGCAGCCAAGCAGCTGCTGAGGAGAATGGCCTGAGGCCGTGACAATGCCGGACCCAGGCAAGAGGAGGTCTGCTGAGATGCTCGTTCCACTGATGAAGCAAACGCGGAGACGAACGCGCCAGGCTGTCTGAGCCCAGTGCCATCACGTACTCCACTCACTTAATGCCCTTTATGTGAACTTCTTGCTAAACAAAAACCCTGCTGAGTCCCAAGAGGTCCTACGCCGCTCCAGAGGTGGACGACGCAGCCCTCCACAGCATGAGACCCTGGGACTGTGACACGTTCTGGCAACTCATAAACATGGCTCCCGTGCACACGCAGCTCCTCCTGGAGCCGGACAACACAACTCACCGAAGGCCCAGAGCAGCCTCCGCTGAAGTGACATCTCCCTGTAGGTAATAAGCTGGCATTCTGTGTCTGTCCTCAGGCTCCAGTATACTTTACTTAGCAGGACTCAGTCGGTCAGGGTCTCATTACCTCAGTGCTCACAAAAACAGGGCAGAGAGAAGGGTCAGACTTCTAGGGGCACATCCCAAGGAAGCGGTTATTAGGAACATGAATTCCAATTCGTGATTTTTTTTTTAAGTAGGCTTCATGCCCAGTGTGGAGCCCAACATGGGGATCAAACGCATGACCTCAGGGTCAAGACCTAGGCTGAGATCAGCAGTCAGATGCTACTTCAGCTCAGGTCATTATCTCAAGGGTGGTGACCTCGAGCTCCATGTCAGGCTCTGTGCCGACAGCTCAGAGCCTGGAGTCTGCTTTGGATGCTGTGTCTCCCTCTCTCTCTGCCCCTTCCCTGCTTGCTCTCTGTCTCCCTCTCAAAAATAAACAAACATTAAAATATATATATAGGGGGGCGCCTGGGTGGCTCAGTTGGTTAAGCGTCTGACTTAGGCTCAGGTCTAATCTCACGGTTTGTTGAGTTTGAGCCCCGCATCGGGCTCTGTGCTGACAGCTCAGAGCCTGGAGCCTGCCTCGGATTCTGTCTCCTTCTCTCTCTGCTCCTCCCCCGCTCAAGCTCTGTCTCTCTCTCTCTCTCTCTCTCTCTCTCCTTCAAAAAATAAATAAAAAAGCATTAAAAAATAAACATTAAAAATTTTTTTTCACATACATACATACATACACATACATTTTAAGAGCTGGATGCTTAACCGACTGAGCCACCCAGGTGCCCCCCAATTCGTGATTAAAAAAAATTTTTTTTTAATATCAGTTTTATCACATTACCATTTTTGACTACCTGCATTCTGCTGTGTTTCCTGGAGGGAAGAGACAGTTATCACAACTTCACAAAATGCTCATAACTCTAAATTCACGCCATCTGCATCAAAGGACTTCATGCCAAGAAAATCGTCTCAGGCACATATAGGACTTCAACTTCCCATGATTTCGATATACACGCGAACAGCTCCATCTACCCCACCTTATTTGTTTCTACTGGCAATTGGAAACAAACAGCAAGGCCAAACATAAAACAGGATTTCCTTAAGAAGACAGCATCTAGGGGCGCCTGGGTGGCGCAGTCGGTCGAGCGTCCGACTTCAGCCAGGTCACGATCTCGCGGTCCGTGAGTTCGAGCCCCGCGTCGGGCTCTGGGCCGATGGCTCGGAGCCTGGAGCCTGTTTCCGATTCTGCGTCTCCCTCTCTCTCTGCCCCTCCCCCGTTCATGCTCTGTCTCTCTCTGTCCCAAAAATAAATTAAAAAATGTTGAAAAAAAAAAAATTTAAAAAAAAGAAGACAGCATCTAGTTGAGGCCACGCTAGTAACCACAAGTACACAAGTAAACAGGGACTGACACACAAAGTGAAAAGCCGGCAGGCCTGTGTCCCTGTACAGCAATGTCACGTAAAGCGTAGGCTCCAGCATTAGCCCTGACTCCTCCACCCCCGGCAGTAAGGTCATGGGCATGTTTCATAACCACTCTTACCAGTTTCCTCATCAGGAACATGATGAGAAACAGAATACAAAGTTTTACCAGGATTAAATGCAACAAGGCACAGGGTCTGTCCCATGCCCTCAATAAATGGTAGCTGTTATGTGTTATTTTCCCTTCAGTTGTTGCTCGTCAAAATTGATAAAGTCAATTAGAAGATATTCTCACACTTAGCAGAATGCACACTGCTAAAGGCAACTGGCCAAAAAAAAAGAAAAAGAAAAAAGAAAAGAAAAAAAAGCTACTTTTGAATCTGAGTAATGTCACATGAGTTTTCTTTTCTTTTCTTGCCATTCGAGGTATGTTAACTGAAAGCTACTTCTCTAGGAAAGGGTTATGCTGGCAATAGTAAAGGAACAATTAAAAAAAAAAATTAAACGCATGAGTCACCTGTACATGGTTTACTAGGTCTCAGTAGTTTTCAATCACACTGTCAAGAACCCAAACCTCTTACCATGAACTAGGAAGCCGCATACCATCTGGCTCCTCCCTACACGGCATCCTCGACCCCGCCACTTTCCTCCTCTTTCGTTACGCCCTTGACACACTACTTCTTTACCAAAGTCACTCGTCGTCCCTCAGGGTCATCACACTGCTGCTCACTCTGCCTGAAACACTCTCATCCCACAGTTTTCCATGACTGGCTGCTGGTCATAGAGGCCTTGGCCCAAAAGTCACCACTCCCCACGGGCCTTCCCACAGACCCACGTCAAGCAACACCCCATACTACTTCTTCATTTACTGTCCCCATCGCTCCACTAGAATGTGAGTTCAGGGAGGGCAGGGATCCCGCACAACTCCACCCACGTGTCCCAGAACCTACAATCAACAGTGCCTGTCACACGACTCACACTCAGCAACTATCTGTTGGATGAGGCCGAGCTGTTCACCTGCTCCACACTAGTGACCGTGCCTGGCCCGGCTCCTCTAGGAAATATCACTGCAAGGGTGAAGCCCCTCTAGGCACCCAGAAGCTAAATGGAATCGAGGCGGAAGGAGAGGCAAGCAGCTACGCGGACTCTAAACCCAACTCCGCACGAACGTCCCGACCCCGTGTCACGTCTGTCATCCTGGCAGAACTGCAAAAGGCCAGAGGCTGACACTCTGGTGTGGGTAGCTCCACTAGATCACGCCCCGTTACGCGCAGACAGCGCTTCCGAACGGCTTGCTGTGCGCCCATCTCCGAAGCCAGTACCGCTAACAGCTGCACAGGCCGGCTTCCAGGCCCCGAGGCTACCAACGGTGAGTTGCAGGACCAACGCGGGGCGGAGCCGCTCCAGGTGGAGCCGCGGTCACCCTCCGCGGCCGCCCAGGCCCCGTCACCCCTCGCCCGCCGCCTGGCCTCCGCCCGACCGTGCCGCGGCCCCCCGGCGCTCCTGCGCCCTTCCCGGGCCGGGCTCCCGGGCCGGGCGCCTCCCCGCGACCCTCACCCGGCGCTGCGGAAGCCTAGGCGGCCGCCAGCCGGGCTGCTCCGACGGAGACGTGGCCGCGCGAGGGGCGGGGCGCGGCGCAGCGAAGGGCTAGGACCCTCCGGAAACAGCCTGTGCCCGCCGCCTCCGTTCCGGAAGACACACCGTCCCGTACTTGCCAACAGCTGCCCTCGGGCCGGGCTGCCCCGACCGCAGCGTCGGACTCGAGCCCACTCACAACCGACGCGAGGCAGGTTTCAGAAAGTGAGTTTGGGGCTGTCTCCCTTGTGGAAACACACGCTCGGGATTTGCAAGACAACCTCCGACCGGAAGCTAGACAAACGAACTTCCGACGGAAGTGGCGTGGCCAAGACTCCGGTCCCCGCCCTGTCCCGCCCAATCTGTCAGGCTGCGGGCGTGGTCACCCTCACCCCGCCCCGGCCCCGCTGGGGGCGTGGCTAGGAGGCCCAAGGGGGCAAAGGGCCCAGCCGCCAGGTGGGGTGGGCGCTGAGGCTGCTCTCCGCAGAGCCCACGAAGGGCGACCACCTCCCACGCGCAAGTACTTATTTGTCTTTCAGGTGCCAATGCAAGTGACTCCTGCTTTGGAGCCATAGCAATGTCTTACCCGTTCAAAACAAACATCGTTGGTGTGTAAATGAAGGTTTTCTCCTATTCATTCATTCATTCATTCATTCATTCATTCATTTTGCCTCTGGGAAAATTGTTTCAGCACCGTTTATTGAAAAAAAACCCCAAAACTTTGTTTCAGAATCGTTTATTGAAGAAAAAAAAAATCTCTCTCCTCCATTAACTTGCTTTTGCAGGGATGCCTGGGTGGCTCAGTCCGTTAAGTGTCAGGCTTTGGCTCAGGTCATGATCTCATGGTTCATGGGTTTGAGCCCTGCATCCAGTTCTGAGGGACAGCTTAGAGCCTGGAGCCTGTTTCAGATTCTGTGTCTCCCTCTCTCTCTGCCCCTCCACTGCTTGCACTCTCTCTCTCAAAAATAAATATTTTTTTAAAAACTTGCTTTTGCACACTTGTCAAAAATCAATTAGCTGCTTTTGTGGGTGTTTCTGGGTTCTCTGCTCTTTTCCGTTGATCTCTGTTGATCCCTCTGCCTACATGACGGTCTCCACCACTAGTCTTACAGCAAGCCCTGATACTAGATAGGGGAATCCTCCTGATTTGCTCTTTTTCATGGTTGTTCTAGGTATTTGGGAAATCATACCCTTCCACATAAATTTTAGTATAAACTTGTCTATGTCTATAAAAATCCATCTTGGGATTTTGATAGGAAATGCATTGACATTATAGATCAATTTGGGGAGAATTGACATCTTTGCTATGTTTCTTCTTTAAGTAGGCTTCACACCCAATGTGGGGCTTGAAATCACAACCCTGAGATTAAGAGTCACACGCTCTACCTACTGAGCCAGCCAGGTTCCCCAGCTGTGGAACTATGTTGAGGCTTTCAATCCATGAACATGGTATATCTCTATTTTTTTTTTTTAGGTCTTTTCTGATATCTTCCATCAACATTTTGTAATTTTCAGCATACAGCTCCTGTATGTATTTTGTTAAATTTATGCCGAAGTGCTTAATTTTCTTTGTAGTAATTGTAAATGGTATTGCTTTAAAGCTTAGTTTCCACATGCACATTGTTAGTGTATAGAATGTGATTAAATTCTGTGTGTGTTGATCTTGTATCCTGAGAACTTGCTGAACTCACTTTTTAGTTCTAGGAGGGTTGTTTGTTTTTTTTTTTTTTTCTATAAATTCCTCGGAATCTTCTACATAGACCATCATGTCATCTGCAAATGCAAAATTTAACTCAAAATGATCATGGACTTACATGCAGAAATGTGTGAAACTATAAAACTTTTATAAGAAAACAGAAGAAAAACTTCAGGACTAAGGGCTTGGTGAAGAGTTCTTAGACATGATACCATAAAAGCACAATCCACAAAAGAACAAAAAGAATAAATTGAATTTCACCCAAATTAAAAACATTTGTTTTGAGAAAAATCCCACTAAAAGGATGAAAAAACAAACTACAGATAATTAAAAATATTTGCAAACCATGTATTTGATAAAGGACTGGTACCTAGAATATATTAGAATTCCCAAAACTTAAAAAAAAAAAAATGCAGTTAGAAGGTAGGCCAATATATGAAGCAGCATTTCACCAACAAGGATATATAGATGGTAAATAAACTTGTGAAAGATGTTCAACATCACTAGCCATTATAAAATGCAAATTAACACCACCTCAAGACTACACACATCTATCAAAACGGCTAAAATAAATAGTAGCAGTACCAAATGCTGGCAAGGATGTGGAGAAACTACACGCTATACACTATACACTATAACTGCTGGTGGGACTATAAAATGGTACAGACACTCTGTAATACAGTTTGGCAATTTTCCTTATAACTTAATTGTGTGACCCAGCAACTGCACTCCCGGATATTTAGCTCAGACAAAGGAAACTTAAGTCCACACAAAAACCTGGACACTATTGTTCACCACAGTTTTGTTTGTAATCAAAGCTCAAACTGGAAACAACCAAAATTCAACCAATCCTACAATGGATAAATGGTTAAACTGTGGTGCATCCAATCATGGGGCCTCTTCCTCAATAAAAAAGGACCACTGACTGATACATTGCGACCACTTAGATGAATCACCAAGGCATCATGCTGAGTGGAAAAAATCTCAAAAGAAGTATACTTTATTACATGCTTTCGCATCCATAACATTTGTGAAATGATAATGACTATAGAGATGGAAAGCAGATTAGTGGTTGCCAAGGAATGGTGGGGGTGGGGGTGGCTAAAGCGAGGCAGGGGAGAGGTCTTTGTGGTGAGAGGTCTTTGTGGTGAGAGCAGTTCTGCATCCTGAGGCGTACAGACTTTGGGCTAACATGTTTCCTGGTTTTGAGATTATACTACAGCTATGCAAGGTGCACCCAATGGGGGAAACTGGAGAAACAAATCAGCAAGTAACATGTAACGACACGAAATGTAAATACAAATGAGCCTATATATAGCTGGCATATCTGCGCAGGGGAAAAAAATGCTAATCTAAGTAAAAAATTTTAAGTTTTATTAAGGTACTATTTACTTACAATATAATTTACCCATTTTATGTATACAATTCAATTTTTAAGTTTACAGTTACATTTACTAAATTTTATTTTATTTTAATGTTTATTTATTTTTGAGAGAGAGAGAGTGCGCACAAGCAGGGGAGGAGCAGAGAGAGAGGGAGACACAGAATCTGAAACAGGCTCCAGGCTCTGAGCTGTCAGCACAGAGCCCGATGCAGGACTCGAACTCACAAACCATGAGATCATGACCTGAGCCAAAGCTGGACGCTCAACCGACTGAGCCACCCCGGCGCCCCTATTAAATTTTAAATAAAACTGAATTTACTGCAATGCAGTTATAAAACATTTCCATAACCCCCAAAGGATCCCTCTAGTCCATATACACGCAGTCCCTCCCCCCCAATCCTCCTTTCCCTGACAACAACTACTTTCTGTCTCTATGGATTGGCCTATTCTGAGCATTTGATATAAAAAGAATCACACAATATGTGACTTTTTGTGACTGCCTTCTCTTTTACTTAGCATAAGGTTTTGAGGTTCATTCATGTTTCAGCATGTATCAGAGCTTTGCTCCTTTTTACGGATGAATACTATTGGACTGTCTGGGTATACCATATTTTGTTATCCAGCCGCCGATGGATACAGTCTAGTGCCTTGAGTGTGCTGGTCAATGTTCTAAGTGTAGGGGTTAGCTGGGGAGGAGAGACAGGATCCCTGGGAGCTGTGGGGAGGACCAGCCCTTCAGAGCATAATTCCTGTGAAGGAAACGGTGTGTGTCAGTGGGAGGGGCTGCCATTTAATCACGTCATTCATTCATTCATTCATTCATTCATTCACTTAATAAGTGGCCTACTGTATTCCAAGCGCTATTCTAGACACTGTACACAATCCCCGCTCTCACGGGCACTTACGTCCTATCAGAGAACCAGACAACAGAAATACAAGACAGGAAGTGAGGAGTTCAGAAAAGGGCAAGGTGAAGGGACAGTGTGGAGGCATGCTATTTCTAGATGGATGGTTTAGGAAGGCCCCCAGATGAATTTGAGCAAACACACGGATGAAGTAAGGAGACACGCAGGTCACCGTGGGAAGTATTTCAGGCGAGGGAACAGCAAGGAGAGCCGCATGTTCCAAGGTTTCTTTCAGGAAGTCATAGTTGAGCTGAACTTGCATGACAAGGAGGCAGGCATGGAAGGGTCTGGAGAAGAGCTTTCCCCGGAGAGGAATCGGCGCATCCAGAGTGGGAGGGGGCCTGTGTTGGGGCTGAGGGAGCAAGCTGCATAGGGTCTGCCAGAGAAGTGGGAAGACACTGGTGGGTTTCAAGCTCACCGTCTTCAGAAGAAGACAAACACATAAGAAAAAATGAGAAGTGCACACACAAGGCTTAACAGAGAGACAGTAAGGAGCGTGCCCCGTGCCTCAGGGAAGATGCCTAGTAAAGTGATGTCTTTGTCTTTGTCCGTGCACTCAACCACCAGTCTACCAGGCAGCTGGCAACCATCAGATGCTTGCCCACGTCACGTTTTGGCCAAGTGTACAACGGTGAAAAAGACGGGAAGATCCCTGCCCTGGACTCTCGGAGGGGGAGACAGACAGTAAGCAAATGTTTACTTTTTGGTAATGCAGGGACCAGGAAGGACACCCAGCAGGCTAATACCAGAACGGCCGGCCAGAGGGCTGCGTGCGGTGGGGTGTCCAGGGAGCACCCTCTGAGAAGTGCATCTGAACTGAGGGATGGGAAGAGGTCACCGTCTGTGCTCTGCAGCCAGGGTCCCTCTTAGAGGGTCCAGGTATAGGAAGGCCCTGTAGGTGGGGTGGGCAGAAGGGGAGATTTTCTGGGGGTGGGGCGGGGCCACCCAGTGCCAGGCCTTCCTGGGCCACGAGATTGTTATTCTTTGCTGTGTAACAAGCCACCCCAAAACATAGTGGCTTTAAACAACTATATTAGTTCTCACAGTTATACTGGTTGGGTGCAGCGGTGTGCTGGTGTTCTAACAAAAATGACATGACCTTGATTTGTAGCATTTACCAGTTTCCACGGTGTGAATCCTCTCCCAACAGGGCAAATTTCCAGCTACCAATGTGAGGTCCACAAATGGGCAGGCGGGCAGGGATGTGCACCATTGCAGAGAACCTATGCCATGCAGATACACCGATGCAAACACCCACAAGAGACACGATGGTCAGGCAGAGGAAATCCACTGGGAAGGGGGGAGTCCTGAGCGCTCATTACCTTTGTTTCTAACATATCTTATGAATTCCAAACTTGTATGATTTTTAAATGGCTGTGTTTAGGTTACTAGCTCACGACATTGCCGAGGCCAGAACGATTATCTCCTGGGAGTTGGCGAGGCAGCTCTTCTGTAGGTCACTGCGGCTCGTGGTGTGGCTGGCCGCCCTTCAGAATGGAGTCCCCCTCATGCTCCTCTCAATAGCCGGGACAGTGGCTGACAGCAGGAAGGGAATGCACATGGCTTAGCTGTGCTGTGCTTTTGCTAATGCCCTGAGAGGACAGAGCGACACAGACCCGACTGGGCTAGACTCTAGTGCATCAGGGACCTTGGAATTAATTCTGTAGGGAGCCGTGAATATCAGCACAAGTGTGCCTGGGCTCCTCCATGTGCCCCCCCCCCCCCCCCCCCCCCGCCGCCCAACACGCTGGCATCTCCGGGGGGAGTAACTGAGACCCACCCAGCCCGATTCCCATTAGGGACAGGCCTGGGCAGGCTGAGGTCTGGCCTGCTGGGCCTAAGCCCCAGAGCCGCTGTCCAGCATCCAGTCCTTCCTGGTGACAAGCCTCGATGCTCCCCTTCCTCTTGCCCGAGGCCACCCCACCTGCCGACTGCCAGGTGGGCGAGAGGCTCTGGTCTGGCCCGCAGTGATTAGGTCAGGGGTGGGTTTCCATTTGAACCAGTGGGGAAGTTCACCCGCTTCTGCTTGCTGGAGGCTGAGGTCTGAGCTGCTGCCATAAACAGAGGGAGATGAGGGTTCCCGCGTGGCATTCTGTTTCCTGCATCCAGCCACACTTGAAGCCAGATCTATGCTGGGCTTTCTAAATCCGGTCAGCCCCCAATTCATTTTCTCCCTCCAGCCCGGAGGCTGGCTTCCTGCTGCTGGTGTTCCTCACGGCCGTCTGGGTTCAGAGCTGGGCTTCTCGGGGCCTCCTCTCTGCGGGCTGCATGCCAACCTTCTCCACCTCCTCTTTGGTTTGGTCGCTTCCCGGGGTGCAATCTGCCAACATCCCTCTGCTGCTCTCACATCTGGGCCCGTGACTCTGACCCCGTCAGCTCTGCTGGATTCTTGGCTGCACCCAGTAAGGCCTCCACAGGACCAACTCCTCCCCTCACAACTCGGACCCGCAGGCCAGGCCAGGCTGCCCCTTGGAGGGTGCACCACAGATGGGGATATGGGCAGAGCTGGCCCCTCTTCCGACGGGGGCACCAGGGCACCAGAGGGACGCAAGTCTGGGGATGGGCTGAGTGAGGCTGTGAGAGGAGGAGGGGGCAGCCAGCAGAGACCCAGCTGGGCCTGCTCCAGGCCGGGGCCAGAGTACCTGGAGACAAGCACATGGGAGTCCCCAGCTGGCCACTCACCCCAAGCAGACTGTGCCAGGACACCCGCAGCCGGGCTCTGGCCCAACTGTGAGCCTGCTGTTGGGCGGGTGGGAAGGTGTGGACGAACAAAAGTCATAAAGACATCATAAATATACAGCCAGCCAGGTCTGTAAAACATCCATAGAGTAACTGCCCTGGTCCCAACCCGCCCCTCCCCCGACAAGTCAGAGCAGGCCAGCTCTGTGCCGACCTCCTGTACTCGCTAGGAAGGAGGAGCCCAAGCTCCGGCAGAGCCAGCCCTGCACTGTGGACCCAGCAGCCCAATGTGACAGGTCCCCTCCCCTTCACAAGGAGCCACTATAGACCAAGTGAAGTCACAGCCTCTGTTTAAACCTAGGCTTACAGAGCTGGAATATCCCTAAGGAGCCACATCTTTGTTCTAACTTTGCAGGAGAGAAGGGAGTGATGAGACGTCGCCCTCTGATGTGGAGGGCAGGCCGCGGTCCCGTGCAGGCCACAGCTTCAACGTGTGACCAGAGGGTGTCACTTGGGGCTGGTGGATCCAAGAGATCCTATGCCTCTCCCCTTTTCCCAAGTACTCAGACCTGGGCCCTGACCCCGGGCCCCCCAGGCCTGCAGGCCTCGTTCCAGCCACCTGGCTCATGTGAGTGAGGCTGCAGGTGCAACTCTCATGAGCGGGGAGTCAGTAACCAGCGGTGCCGGCAGGCTGTCCCCCACGATGGGAAGGAGCACATCGCAGCCAACACATGGACGAGCGCGTAGGGAGAGAAACAGACACGGCTTGTTTATTAGAATGCGGGAAGGAGGCCTTTTCCACAAACAGCGCTGCTTCTCAGAGTCTGTATCAAGAGCAAGACAACAGTTGAAAATCCTATTCCTGAGAAGAAGCGAAAGTTACAATTTTGCAAACAAAAATAACAGATGATTTCAACAAACGATAAAAAACTTTTTTTTTTTAACAAAGAACAAAATTTCAAGTATTATTCCAGATGACATGGCAAACCCAATGACGGAGACGAGGTCTCACCGGCAAAGGTCCCTGGCGCTCTCGGGGCAGGGGCCGCTCCAGATGGGCTGGAGCACCCCAGGGCTGAACCGGCCCGGCAGGGAACAGAGAAAGACCATGGGGCAGCTCAGCAGGGCCTGTGGCTGTGCCCACGGAGTGGGAAGCGGGCACCAGGGCTCTGCTCCACGGCAGGCCGAGGGTGGAAACAACCCACCTTATGCCCTCCTGGGACAGGGCCACGCACCTAACACTGGGGATCTAGGGTTAGCAGTTCCGGACATCTGATTTTTTCCTTTTCGTAATAAACAGAAACACATGTTTATTCCTTCAAACACCCTACTATCCCAATTTTAGTCAATTTGTAAATTATATATTACTTGTGCTACAGTTTGTGATAAATCTTACTAAAAGATCAGCACCAAACCTCTTACAAATAGAAACTCCCACGAGTCGTGGCTGTCCCCGAAGCAGGGCTGTGGCTATGCCCGCAGGCTGTAAGCCTTTGCCCCCTTTCCCTTCAACAACAGGACGTTTCTGACAGACTTTCCTTTTCCTCCCATGAGAGCTTTCTTGAAGAGAGACGTCTGTCTTAGCCACAGTTTTGGGAAAGGTCCAAAGAGCAAACCTGAACGTCATTGTCTGAGCGCGAGGGGGCGGCTGACAGTGGTTCTTCTGGCTGACGTGCTCTGGTGGCCCCAAGGCCAGAGGAGGGGCTGTTCATGCCACCCCAGGCCTCCCAGGCCACTGGGGTAGGGGGCTCTCGGCAAGAGGGTCTCACGCCACAGAAGAAAAAGCCACGCTACAGTGCCGGACGTAGAGACCCCCAGCCCCCCCCCCCCCCCCCCCCGCCGGGGGGCTGTAAAATGCCCTGAAAATGTTTGTATCCGGTATTTTCTGAAACACGCTGTCGCTGACTTCCACTACCCCCACGCCACCTTGGTGCCTCCTAGATACTCAGTTCTTGAACCTTGTCTGTTCACAGATATGATTGAATTTCCTGCAGGGACAAAAAGTCGAATTACACAAGCCAGCATCAAGAAGCATTCCGATAAGCGACTCTGGAGATCACACGCTGGAGAAGCCTGATGAGAAACTGATCGCACATGCGGGGTGGCTCACAGCAGCAGGGTCTGATCCATCAAAGATACTAACCCCTAGACAGCCTTCTTGTCCTTCTTAAGTTTTAGAAGTCAGACATTTGATTTTTACTTTTTAAAATTCAAGCACCTTCGGTAACTTTCCTAGGGAAGAGACTCAGAGTTGTGCCTCCTCAGAATCCCCCAGTCACTGAGGGCCACCCCGCAGGGCAGAACCAATAGACTCGCCCAGTGGGTGCCAGAGCCACCACCTCCCTCTTTGTGACGAGCAGGTCACCCCCAGAGTAGGACACACGTGCCCTAGCTATCCTTATCCCTGTCTTTATTAAGAAAGACTGGCTAGTTACTAGCCAAATCTCTTTCTCTAAAAGGAAACAATCTCCTGGACTCTGTCTATGCTCAAATACACAGCCAGGTTTTTATTCCACGGGATTAGTCCTCCAGGGAGCCTTCACTTGGGGCCTTGTCCCCTGCAAGAAGGGCATCCTTCTCAGTAACTGTGATTTGAACCACAAGTGACTGGGGATCACAGCAGCCTCAAGAAGCATCAATCCATGAGGTTGATTTATAGGACACCTCACTTATGGCTTGAAAATGCAAACAAACTTACGTCCGCAGACGAACCCATGTGGCAAAGCGGACGTCACTGGGAGCAGGAAATGCCCAGTGAGAACCGCCAAGTTAGAGCTATCACAGACATGTGCTCGCGGCACCAAACACAGACTCAGGGCAGCGGCACACGCCCAGGCCGGTGGTTCAGGAAGTTCTCGGTGACCACGGCCACGGATTCACAAAGTACTAACCCTCCAGTGTGTCAGCGGGAACGACAGCTGTGTTCCACAGACACAGAGGTAAACGTCTGCATGCAAACGCTTCACGAAATGAGAACAGAAGAGCAGGGTTTTGAAACAACACTAGGCCTGTATACAGACAGAACTAAATGACTATATTTATGAGTAAGTAGTTAACTGGTTCATACAGATCTCTAAAAGCCGTGGCGTCAACTTGGCCGAAACACTTAAAAGAAAAAACTCGCCTTCCTGTTAGGAAAAAGAGGGTCTGCTTTCTGCAGGAGGCCCATTCTGGCGCCCTCCCCAGCCCTGGGTGCCTGTGCCCCACCCGCAGTGTCTCACTCACATTGCGTGGTGGGCCTTCACCTGAGTGCGGCAGTTGCGGCCCCAATAGCAGTCAGGACGGGATGTTACAGCCACTGGGGAGAGAAAAAGTCACGCGTACGTAGTAACACCCAACACTCACAAACTCAGCTAAGCCAACTTAAGTAAAGACCCAAAGAAAGAAACTACAGCTGTAGCATTTTGTCATGCTTTATAACTAGTTTCCTTGCCTGTTCCAAGCTTCCAAGGGGGAAAAAAGTTTAACTAAAAACCCACTTTAGGAAATAAAGACTACTACGCTTGCCTATAGGTTGTTTTTGCGAATCCTGTTTTAGAAACGTGTGTCGCGGCCCACGGGCCCAGAGCCTGAGCCAACTTGGGGTCGAGGACGGCCTGGGAATAAGCATGGCCGCCAGGCAGCCCATCTGCCCAGTCTTCTCCCTGCTGGTGCACACAGCCACTGAGAACGCAGACGCCCATCTAGACTAGACAGAACTGAGGCAGGGGGTGAGGGGCTTCCTTACCTGGCAACTCGGAAGCAGGAATGTTCTGCCGATACTGGTAGGTCAGCTCTCGGAAGCTTCTCAGGCCACAGCAGTAACAGAGCACAGTGTTCCCTGTGATTCTGTAATCTGGAAGGACACAGCCTCATGTGGGCATGCCAGTCATCAGGCAGCATCATGTTTCCAGAACAGCAGAATAGCTGTGGCCTTGTAAACTAGTGGGAAACCAGTGCACTGATCCGTAAATGGGGTAGAGACAATGGGCCAGACTTTCAGAAAACAAGAACAAAACCAGTCTCGATACCAACTTATTTCCTCACAGCAAAATAATTCCACTTGGATAAAAAATTCAAACACTTTAAAAATCCAAAAAAGTAGCGGTGCCTGGGTGGCTCGGTCAGTTAAGTGTCCAACTCTGGATTTTGGCTCAGGTCATGTCATGAATTCAAGCCCCACATGGGGCTCTGTGATGGCAGTGTGGAGCCTGCGTGGGATTCTCTCCACCCCTTCCCCCGCTCAAGCATGCGTTCCCGTTCTCTAAGTAAATATATAAGCTTAAAAAAATAGATCATTTAAAAATATTTTTTTTTATGTTTATTTTTGAGAGAAAGAGAGAGACAGAATGAGAGCAGGGGAGGTGCAGAGAGAGACGGAGACAGAATCTGAAGCAGGCTTCAGGCTCTGAGCTGTCAGCACACAGCCGGACATGGGGCGCAAACTCAGAGACTGCGAGATCATGACCTGAGCCAAAGTCGGACGCTTAACCAACTGAGCCACCCATGAGCCCCCAAAATAGAGCATTTCTAAAAAAATAGTAACACTAAAAATAAAAATCCAAGAAAGTACTGAGAGGAATGAGTATTATTTTTCTCTTGAGCTATTTATGTCATAAAAACCAAATAACACACAGGAAAGGATCTGTAAATCTGACTACCTACAATGTAAACACCACAACGGAAACACATACAACAAAAGTGAGATACTAATAAAATAGTGGAAAACACATTTGCCACACAAGCAACCATATGTTGCACCTTTAAATGACAAAGATATCCTACCAAGCCATGCCCCCAAATCCAAATAGACTAACGTAAGTATGGGCCAAGGTCACAGACAAGCCAATGAACCATAAAGCAAAAAGATCTTCAATTCTGCTAATACCCCAACACAGGCAGATAAACCAGTGATACATCCCAGTTGCCTTGTCTGTATTTACAGGCAAAGGCAGGGCAGATGGGCTCAGGAAGATGCTGAGGCACGTTCTTCTGGGAGGGACAGCGAATATGGCAAAGTCTCAACTGTTTGTTCATACCACCATCCAACAATTTACTTACTTAATATTTACTTACTTACTCGTATATTTATTTACTTAATTTATCTTGATGGAACAACTTTTCTAGCCTACCATCCTGCAGGCTCAGAGGCTGCAGTGCTTATTCAGACAATGAAACGTGGAGAATAACCTAAATATCCTATATTAATGATTTGGTTAAATAAACCATGATACTAAAATACTATAGAACAAAAATCAAGGTAGGGGTGCCTGGGTGGCTCAGTCGATTGAGCGTCTGACTCTCAACTGCAGCTCAGATCATGATCCCGTGGTTTCATGAGCTCAAGCCCCGAGCTGGGATTCTTGGGATTCTCATTCTCCCTCTCTCTCTCTCTCTCTCTCTCTTTCTCTCTCTCTGCCCCTCCCCAACCTGCGCTGTCTCTGTCTCTCTCAAAATAAAGAAACTTGAAAAACAATCCAGGTAAAGAACTTCGCTGACATAGAAAGGGTCTGGGGAATACCACCGAGTGAAGAGCACATGTGGTAGGGTTTCATCTATGAGGACTCTGACCGTGCCCACGTGTGGCGGGTGCACAGGCCATACGGCATCATCACTGGGTCCTCGGGGGTGGGATTCCCTGTGATTTTCGCTTTACCCACCATGCTTCACTCACACGTCTTTCTGGGCCATGCCACGATGGCAGTCCCACTAAGAAGCTAAAGAGAGCTCAGGCCCGCATGTCAGACCGCACCCCCAGGGCGGGTCCCGAGACAGTCGTGAGCACGTATCCGCTTGGAAGGATTCCCAGAAGCCTCTGAAGTCTTTCACAATAATTTGTGTCTTAGGAAAAAAAGTCATTTGTTGATTTTTCTGCACCCTCCCTGAGTGACTAAAACCACATTTCACAATGTCCCGGGTGCCCCTGGGAGACGGGCCAAGCCTACACCAACACATCAGTGAAAGGCCCACGAGGACCCTGAGGGCTTGAGAAGCACCGGACCCAGGACCCGAAAGATGCCAAGAGGTGGGGTCACGGTCTCTTCAGCTGTGTCCCTTCCTCCCCCACGGCAGAAAAGAGCCTAGAATGTGTCACGTGGGCTCAAATCCTGAAGTACTGGTGCCTGTCTGCCACCCACCGCCAGGGTGGGTGGAGGGTGAGGGCGTACACGCAGGAAGGCAGCCCGGAGGCTCTCCTCCGTAGTGGAGGCAGAGGGGCCACCGCAAACACACCGCCGCAGCAGAGGGAGGAAGGCAGGTGCGATGGCGCTTACCAGACAGCAGGAACACTCCCCTCTGCAGAGCCACGAGACTTTCAGTCAACATGTTTTTCCACGTCAAACCCCTGGTTGCCAGGTAATTCTGGGATGGGGAAAGAAGGGAAATCTTAGAAATACTAGCTTGGAGAACAGAAGACTAAAATGACAAGAAAGCAAACATTTCATGCAAGGCCCTCGAACGCGGGCAAGGCCACGGCACAGGCAGGCTAACCACGGCAGGAATTTGCATCAGGCAGTTGTGAGGCCTTCAGGACCGCAACACACGAGGACCAGGATGCCCGGGACCCGGCAACACGCTCACAAGCTAGTCTGCAAGGGCTCTCTTCCCACATGGCTTTGTCAGAGCCTCAGAAGGAAAGCTAGCTTCCGAAAGCTGAACACACGAGCTACCACATTCTCTCCAAAATCCTGCAGACGCTCCGAGCACAGGAGCGGGGCGACACCTGACCTTGGCCGGGGCGGCTCTAGCGTGGCAACAGCCGCACGACCACACGGTAAGGAAGCCGAGGCTTTACATCTACACCCTGGCCTCAGCTCTCTTGTGTGGTCCTACAAGAGAGCAGCACGCGGACATCTAACCAGAGCACGCGGTGCCAAGGGGCCTGCCATACAGGTCCGGCGTGTGCAACGCTGCCAACATGGGAGAGAGGCACAACTCTCGCCAAGAGAATGATGTGCACGTTAAACACTGAAATTCTAAGAGCCACGTAAGCTTCAGTTTCCTAAGACGCGAGAAGGACAAAGTCAGAAAAGAGGAAGCCAGAGAGAGGCCCGGGTTCCAGCAAAGGGCCGCCCCGGCCCCCACCCAGACCCCAAAACTCTGCGTGGGGCACACAGGCACCGGAGACGACACCTGTGGACTCGTGGCGTGATGGGCATGAAGGAAATAACCTCTTGGAAGACAGGAACACACGGGAAAACACCAATGTGGTGAGCTCGGCGGCAGGACTAGTCAGAGCCACTGGGAGAGCTGAAAGCCTCCCGGGGGCCTCTTCTAGGCCTGAGCCCCCACCCGCGCCTGTACGTGAAGTCCCCTACCTTCAGGATGTCTGACTCATAGTGATTATTGCTGAGAACCCCGTCCAGACACCTGTCACCCAGGTCCAGCTCTGCCAAATGGAAGGAAGCAAAGTCACCGTCTTACAATCTATGAAAGTATCGTTCACTGACAGCTAAGATAACCAAATTTCCTTTCTTACAGTCCAGAAAGAATAAAAGCTTCCATTGTAAAATATGGCTTTAAAAAGAAAGCAAGTAAAATGACTTCTGACAGCTTTCTCCGTCCCCTGGGCACCTGGTCTGGCACCGTGAGGTCTGAATGCCGCAGCCAGGCGGCGTTTTTGTTGGTGGTGTTCCTCGCACATAAGTAAACCCTCCTGACTGAGCTCAGTATCCCCATAGTTGTTACTGCCTGGTTTTGAGCTAGCAGAGGGACACTTCTAAATGTCAAACACAGGGGGCGCCTGGGTGGCTCAGTCTTGGCTCAGGCCAAGATCTCAAGGTTCATGGGATCAAGCCCCATGCTGGGCTCCGCCCTGCGGGGCAGAGCCTAGCTGGGATTCTCTCTCTCCCTTCCTCTCTCTGCCCTTTCCCTGCTCTTGTATGCGCACTAAGTAAATAAACAAACATTTAAAAAAATGTCAAACGTGTGTGAGAAGCAGGTCATCGACGGTGGCCCCTCTCAAGCCGGGCCACGCTAGCCCACCAGCACCCTCAAATGCAGCAAGAGGATAGGCAGAGAGCTGAAGTGCCGGCATTACCACAGAACGGGGCCAGGCAGCCGAGACAGCCGGCCCGGGCGCAGCCCCAGTACAGGTGGCAGAAAGGCTGCAGGCAAACGGCACCTGTGGACACAGCACAAGCACCAGTCAGGCCATTTCGGCGAGGGCTAAATTCACATAACCATTAAATAAACGGCAAAGTCCACGTTAACAGCAATCCCAGACTTGCAAATCACAGCACTGTATTTCGTCTATCACATTCAAGAGTGACACGTCATGAAAATATGATGCTCCTGAGGCGGCAACAAAGGTCAGAGGCAGCCTCCAGAAGGAGAACCACCCATACACGGAAACTCGGTGTACGAAGGGGTGGGTCATCAACTGACAGGAAAAGATGGTCATTCGATGTGGCTGCACACACAACCGAGTACGCAGATGAGGAAACAGACCCACGTCTTCGCAGCACACCACACACACCGTCAGCAACACTCTGAAACCTGACCCTAGAAGGACGCAGGAGAGGCTCGGCGGTGGGGAGGCCGCTCAGGCAGGCAGCGTCCGTGCACACCCTTACTCACACTGCTGGGGGGCGATGCGAGGGTCCTGCTCACGTTCTGCCCTCCGGTCGGGCATGGGCTGGAAGCAGCAAGTGCAGATGGCATGGCTTCCTTGCAGGGCACACACGTAATCCTGGGCTGCGGAACAGACAGGATATTCAGGCCGCGCACATCAGGACACAGGCAGAAATAGGAGATCCGATGCATGCCTAGGGACGTGGCTGGAAGGTACACAAGGAGACAGATCCACAGGAAAACCCAGGGAGAACTCACACACGTTTTCTGAAACTGCGAAACGGTAGTCTGCCATTTAAACGACACATTTTAAATAGAATGAAAAACAAACGTGATACTTCAGTTCAGCAGTTATAGCAAGATTTCAAAGATCACTTGCAGGTTTTCTACCATTTCCTTGGGCCATAAAGCACACACCATAAAACAATAGAGCAAGTTCTATATTTAATCTCTGTCTCTTCCAAATAAACAGGTGGCAGGCCTGGGGGCCATGACTGGCTGACCTCCGCCCCTGCAACAGCTGTGTCCACACAGCTCAGCCGCGGCCACTCAATGACCACATGGGAAGCTCTGTCTATGCATGCACACCTGCTATAGGCCCATCCCGCTGGGGACTTCCAGTCTGAAAATGACACCGCACCTGCGGAATCGCAGAGTCGGGAGGCAACCAGGCCCCGCCCTGCCCATCTGTCCACGGGTCACCCATGGAGAGAGCTGCAGCACCGTGTCAGGGTGGATGGCTCTGAACTCGGCTTTGGGTCATGATCCTGAGTCAGTGGCCTCATGACGGGCTCAGGCCCACATCAGCTAAGAAACTGGGCCCTACTGAAGAATGGCCAGGGCCAAAAACATGGATTCCACATGTTCTCTCTCCCTTTCTCGATGGCACCTGGGGACCCGCCGGCGGGCAGAGCTCAGGGTGGCTCTGATGACACAACAGCCAGGCTCTCATTGAGGGGCCCACGTAGGGGTCATTTCAGCTTTAGCAAGCAGCCCTGGGGATGCCAAAGCCCAAAGCAGTGGGCTGGGGGTCCCACGTGTCAGAATGAGGAACGAACCCCCCAGGAGGGCCCAGGAGCAGAGATCCACGAGAGAGCAACTTAACTCTCTCTGGTTTCTGAACCCACAACAGAGTACATGCAGCAACAAGGTAGGAGAGGGTAGGGCAAGGGAGGCAGTGACCGGAGCAGGGCGGGAGCGGGGGAGGAGCCAGAAGGAAAAAAAAAAAAAAAAGCAGGACGACAGCACGGAAGGCGCGGCGTCTCACCTGTCGTGACGCTGGTGGACGTGGACGGTGCATCCCCAGGAGCCTGTGCTGCCCCTGGCTCACTGCCAGGCCCTGGGCAGGGGAGGGGCTGGCCCGCCTGCCTCCGGTACTCAGGGCACTGTCTGCACACGATGTACGGCTGGCTGCAAGGAAGCACACGGGCACACGGGGTGCAGAGAAGCAGTGAGCTCTGCCCTGGCACACGTAGGGGGCGGCACCAACGCCCCCAGCCCCGATGACCAGAGGAGACCCAGATCCCCAGCCTGGAGGCATCTGGTCCGCCCGCAGACCTCATCCCTCCTTCATGCCTCAGCTCTGTGTCTGCTGCCGCCCAGCGTGTGTGAAGGGGACAGAAGGCACGTCCCCACTGGACACCCGGTCAGTGCTCACGCCAGAGCAGTAGCAGGGAGGGCCCCGTTCCCTGCTACCTGCTGGCTCCCCTTTGCTGTAAGGTTTCCAGAGATCCCCCGCCCCCCGCCCCCCCTCCGCAGCTCCTACGGTTCGGAGACACATTGTGCCCACCCCGGTTTCCAGCACAGTGTCCCCCGGAGTGTGGCCACTCAGTCCCCACGTTGGGCACGACCCACTCTCACAGGTTTGATGCTGGGCGAGCTGTGAACTACGTCCAGGGGCACACTCAGGCCCATCACCCTAGGCACCTATGAAACGGTGTTAAAGTCTGAACAAAATGTGCCACAACTGAATGCTGCTGTCGTCCGGGGACTTCCCGGCGGGCCACCCAGCTGTGTGCACTTCAGCTGCGCTTTCCAAACAATGCAGATAGTTAAAAAACGAACCCACAGGAAACACACCCACAGACCCTCCCCTCCTCTCAGAGAACGCCGCCCTGAGCCTGTCTCCAACGGCAGGAGTCAACGAGGGAAGAACGGGGAAGACGTGACCAGAAAACAACTAGTGAGAAGCCGCTTGACCTCATTTCGGAACCAGATGACCTTCGTCTCAGGCCACACCAACTGTCATCAGAGTTTCCCGACATCCCTCCACAAACCTCAGGAGCCACCACCAGGACCCCTCTGACGGGCATACGATGACACAGGTGCCAGGCCCAGCAAGGCGCCTTCCCAGTGAGGCTCTCTGAGCTGAAGCACCCCCGCGAGCTAACTGGATGTGCGCTCAGAGCTGTGACTGTAGGGTCTGTCCCGCAGCACTGCCTCTCCAGTCAGAATTCCGGAAACAGCACAGAACCGTATGTACAGCAGGATCCCATCTTTATGAGGATATTTAAAGTATATCGCCTTTTACTTTGTTAACAAAGGAAATACGAGTGACTACGTATAGGAGTTGCCAGAAGGATACACAATAAAATGCTCATACTACGGTGATTTTATTACTTGCTGCTTCATCACTATCTCTAAATTTTACAAAAAGAAAAAAAAAGTAATTAATTAGGGGATTTGATTTTTGTCTCTTCAAATGTCATGACCCACCCAAAACACGCACTGTGGACTTCTGAGTCCGCAGACAGCAGCATTCTACAGCAAATAGAACAAGGTCTGCTAGAATCGCATCCTCTTGGCCAGGTGACCGTGGCTTTCCCGCAATAACATCCTCACAAATGACGATACTGCAACAACTCACACCGTGGGACTCCGGTCACCAGCTGAGCTAGAGGAAGCGTGCCCACAGTAGACAAAGAACACATTAAATCCTGCACCCCGTCGTAGCCAATGCATGAAGGCACCTGAGGAGGTGTCGGCAGATAACAAGGGACGGGTCATGGCAGTCATTTTCTAACAGACGTCAGTCTAACCACTACCCTGCACACCCTGAACTCACACAGGGCTGTACACCCGTTACATCTCACTAACGTGGGGAGGAAGAAGATAAGCAACAGAAGAGAATAAATATCGCGCGTATGCCTGAGAAGGGAAGGGGTACTGGAGAAGGCTGGTGGCAAATCCCCCCACCATCAGCAAACTGAGCGGCCGTCCTCAGCCGGCGCCCGCCCCGTCCTCACCATGCCCGAGGCGGGCGCCGTCACTGGCTGACGTCACACATCAGAACGCAGACCACGCACGAGCTGGGCCGCTCAGTACAGAGGCGGGACTCGGGCCCCGTGCCGCCTCCCAGCTCCCCGCTCCGCTCGGAGCCAGGCACAAGCTCACCTGATGTCCGAGGACTCGCTGTCCGCGTCTGACAGCTCCAGCAGGTCCTCCGAACTGCCCTCCTCATCAGAGAAAGACCTTCTGACTTTGGGCTGCAGCATGTCTTGAGTGATCTTGTTCCTGGCAGCCATGCTCCGCACGTCTTCCTCGCTGCGACTCTTGTCTGGAATTCAAAGGACATGGCTCTGCTGGCCAAGGGGCCCCTGGAGAGACACCCCACCGTCTCCTGGAGCTGGGCAGGCTCCCCACTTGCCTGGGTGCTGGAGAAGGTACGCCTCCACCAGGTTGTTCAGGATGTGGTTTTTACAGATCCTCTCCACCGGACAGCGGCAGGTGGGGCAGAAGGCGGAGCGCTCCATCCAGCCCGAGTAGCAGGCGGCACAGAAGGTGTGCATGCAGGGCTGCAGGCTGAGGGCACAAGGACAGGCCTTCAGACACCCCCCGCGGAGCACTTGCAGGTGGAGCCTTTGTCTGCCAAGCCGCGGCAGCCCCCCGGATGCCAGGGCACACGGGGCATGGCCTGCCTGGAGCCTGAGAGGCAGGGGCCCTAGTTTATGCTGCGTCTTTCCCAGAGGAGGACGTGGCCTCACTCGGGCTGAGGGTCGGTTACAAATTAGCCACCCACCAAGCGCACTTGATCCAGCAGAGACTAGAACCCATGCTTCTCGGTGTGGAGGGGGGGCGGGGGGACGACACACCCACCCTGCGTACAGCGCCCACTGGTGGCAGCATCTGCAGGCTCCGTTGACTGGGAGTGTCGCCTGCCTTCCATAAGCCAGGTGAGAAACAGCTCCCATGCGAGAACAGCTTTCACCCTAAACTACTTTATTTGGTCCTTGTTAATTAAAAGGAACCAGAAGTGACCATCCGTATTCCGAGAGGGACGGTCAAGCAGGCTGTGACTCCAGGAACATGAGGAACCGGGACACCGAATGCCAAAAAGTGGAGACTCGGACAGGCTCTCCCTCTTAAGTCCCCACAGAAAAGCCGGGAGAGGGCTGTCCCCAAGCCGCTCCTGGGGGCCTCATCTGGGGGCACTCCCTCTGTGCCAACGACGCCCCCTCAAAGCTCAGCACGGTTCTCCTGTTCTGCGTCCGAGGCGCGCCAGGCCTCTTGGGTCAGTCGTGACGGGCGCGGACCGAGGCCGCTGCCACCTCGCCTTGCGGGCTCTTCTACAGCCGTAGTTACCACGGCCAGGTTCTCGGCGTGGTGGCCGCACGAGCAGCACGACGGCAGCGCCCCAAGCCGAGCCGCAGCGGATGCGGTCCGGAGGCCTGCTTGCCGGGGGCCGCTCCCCACCCCCGCCGCCACCCCACGACACCCCCGCGGGCCCCCCCGCGGCGACCGCACCTCACGCAGTCGTGCAGCAAGTCCTGGCAGATGATGCACGTGAGTGTCTCCTCCATCTTGTCCGGCTTCACGGCCTCAGGTCTGACGCCCCCGAGGGCAGTGTGGGCGTGGCTACACTGGTCCGCAACCAGCAAGTGCAGGCTCAGCTCGGCCTCCCCCTCTGCGAGAAAGGGGCACATGCCCACCATCAACCAGGGAAGAAACAGACACCGAGTCTTTTTTGTTTTAGGAACATCTCAACCTGTGGACAGAAGACACAGCCCTCACTGCTGTGTGTAGTTTATTTTTTTAAGTTTCTTTATTTTCAGAGAGAGAGCATGTGGCTGGGGGAGGGGCAGAAAGACAGGGAGACTCCCGAGAGGGAGAGAGGGAGGGAGAGAGGAAGGGAGGGAGGGAGGGAGGGAGAGAGGGAGAGAGGGAGGGAGGGAGGGAGGGAGGGAGGGAGAGAGGGAGGGAGGGAGGGAGGGAGAGAGGGAGGGAGGGAGAGAGGGAGAGAGGGAGAGAGGAGAGGGAGAAGAAGAGCGAGCGAGAGAGGGGAGAGAGAGCCCCCCCACTGCTCTCGTTCTCCCCCCCTCCCAAGCAAGCTCTGTGCTCAGAGTGTGGAACTCGACATGGGACTCAAGCCAAAGAGTGGTGAGATCATGACCTGAGCCGAAGCTGGACGCAGAACGGACTGAACCCCCCAGGCACCCCTGTTTGTATTTTAAAGAAGGCCTAAAGTAAGTCCCAAGTTCCAGTACCCTTAAGTTTTGGTTTAGAAGAACAATGGCATAAAAAGAAGCATTCGGGATACATGGTTAAAAGATTAAGGTGGCTTGTCACACGATATTTGTGTATAATCATCGTTTTTGTTTAAACAAAAAACATGACTTGTGTATGTCCTGGAAAATACCGACGTTACCAAGAGCTTTTAACTTTTTTTTTTTTTTTTCCTTTTCTTCTGCTGGTGTTCTATAGTGCTCATAGGTTAATTTTTATTTTTAACGAAAGAAATACTTGCACACAATTTACAAAATCAAATATTAAGAGGGCACCAGCCCTCTGCCCTGGCCTGTCCTCACCTCCAAGCTCCCTCCTCTGAGGAAACTACTTTCATGTTTTTGGGTGTTTCTCCTGGCGTGGACCTCCAGGTTTCTGAACTGTAATGCTCTGTTGAGGCTGACTGACTTTAGACACGGTCCATCTCCCGACATCTATTAAGATAGAGAAGGATTCTAGGGGCGCCTGGGTGGCGCAGTCGGTTAAGCGTCCGACTTCAGCCAGGTCACGATCTCGCGGTCCGTGAGTTCGAGCCCCGCGTCAGGCTCTGGGCTGATGGCTCGGAGCCTGGAGCCTGTTTCTGATTCTGTGTCTCCCTCTCTCTCTGGCCCTCCCCCGTTCATGCTCTGTCTCTCTCTGTCCCAAAAATAAATAAAAAATGTTAAAAAAAAAAAAAAAAAAAAAAAAAAAAAAAAAAAAAAAAAGATAGAGAAGGATTCTGCCCCCTGGCCCCATTCACTATATTATCGTAACACAATTGTTAGTTTGGTATATTGTATTTGTTAGTTCCGTACATCGTATTTACGCTACTATGCTTAGGTAAATATTCACTGCTGAGCCAAACAGTGCACCAAAATTAAGTTTTCTTCCTTCTACAATTTTTCATTTTTGCTAGAGTAAAAAAAAGGCCTCATTTGTATACTTACTTTTTTACGTACTGTTGCTGATTTTTTTCGACACCCTCCTCAAGCCAGTCGCTTCAATTTTCCACTCAACACATCCAATATCCTCGTCTCCTTCCCCGAGGCCTGCCCTCCCTCCCAGAGCCCCCCGGCCTCACTGCTCCAACCGCAGGCTACTCTCAGGCCTACAGCACAGCCACTGTCCCGTTAAATGTTCCCAAGTATCTTTTACAATCCTTTTAACTTTGGCTTTTTAAGGGCAGATTTTTCTCTAAGTCACCTTTCTTTTTTCAAATCATTATTACTTTGAGAGAGAGCACGCATGCACAAGCAGGGGCGGGGCGGGGGGACGGAGGACCCAAAGTGGGCTCTGTGGTACCAGCAGGGAGCCCCATGCGGGGCTCGAACCCACCAACCATGAGATCATGACCTGAGCCAAAGTTGGACACCTAACCGACTAGGCCACCCAGGTGCATATTCTTACAAACCGATAGTCATATCAAGACAGAACTGCAACTCAGAATGCACTGCTTCCAGACCATCAGCATAACCAGATAATAAATAGGGTTCAACCCCGATGCTGTCAAAAGGAAAAAAAGGCTCACATTGCCATTTTGAAAATGCTGAGGCATCCGCTTCCACAGAAGGGGAGGCCCTGTCAGGAGCAGCTCAACACCTCTCAAGGGCCAGAGATACACAAAACGGTGAGACTCTTACCTGCTTTCATTCTCTTCGTGACAGGCTCCAAATCCTCTTGGTCCCGGGACCCTGGCAGAGAGAAGGGTGCTCCTTCTCTGTCTGGGAGAGCCGAAGGGAAGGTGGGGATTTCATCATTTGCCACAGACGGACCACATTCTTTTGGGGAGACGCCTGCATCTCTGAAGTCTGTGAGAGGGACAAACAAGACAGGTTTATTTTTTAATTTGAGAGAGAGAGAGAGAGAGAGAGAGAGAGAGAGAGAGAGAGAACGTCAGCGGGGGAGAGCGGCAGAGGGAGAGACAAAGAATCTCAAGCAGGCTCCATGCTCAGCCCAACACAGGGCTTGATCCCACAACCCTGGGATCTTGACCGAAGTCGAAATCAAGAGTTGGATGCCTAACAGCTGAGCCACGCAGGCACCCCAACAAGAAAAGTTCTGATTCGTGCAGCCTGGAAGCAGAGGGTATGGCAGGTAAACCACCCCAGATTCAAACCAGGCCTAGGTGTTCCAAGATGCCGTATTCTCAGTAATACACGCTTACAGAAACACTCGGCTCACACTTCTGAAGTGCACACGCACCCACTACTGGGCTCGGGGGAGCTGGGCCAGCAGCACACCCACTGGGAAAGAAACACAGAGGTGTCTGTGACCGGGGTGGTGGTGCCGGGGTCAGCTGTGGGACATCTGGTCTAAGACAGGGCCAATCCGTGTGCCAGCAGCCCCATAACATTCCCTGTGCTCTGAGCAGCACTGGCGCAGAAGAACACACAGGCCTCTCAGGACAGGGACGCAGCAGGCTTCAGATTACAAGGAGATGGAAGCCAGACAGGGATGCTGCGTGTGAACGATTTCCCAAGGAGTCACGAATTTAAATGAGCCTGGCAGAAAGGTTAAGGAGACTTTCTAATAACCTTTATCTTAATCAAGACCTAATGTGTAACACCATACTACAGTACATATCCGGTCTATAATACTCAAGTGTTGTTACCTTGAAAAAGAAACTGCCCTACAGCAGCCAAACAAAAAAGTTAGTAAGATTGTTTGGGGAGCAAATCAGCTCGTACAGCAAAGGGAGAAAAGAGGGAGCTTCCTGGGCTGGCTGCTGGCTCTGGTTCTCACTCCCACCATGGTCTCAAGGACTTTCTATGCTTAGTCGAGCTTCTCACTCCAGAATAAAGATGATGATGATGGTACTCTCCGACAGACAAACAGTGAGGATTCATCTAAAACTTATGAAATAAGTTGGCACCAAACCTCACATTTAGGAGGCTGGTTATTTTGTTAGTATGTATACATTGAGGCATGCAGATAGAAAAATTTCCCCAACATTACACAATGGGAGGGAAGCTTTCCATTGGATTTGCTTACAGCAAGATTTTGTTTAAGCTTTTATTTGTTAATTGCACAATATATAAACACACTGCCCTTTCACGGTGGAATCAACAATTGTATGCGTACACAGACACAAGTCACATTTTCTTTATCCATCCATCCATCGAGGGACACTTAGGTTGTTTCCAAGTCTTTGGCCTTTGTGAATAGTCTGCAATGAACATGGGGTGCAGACATCTCTTGGAGACAGTGATTTCAATGCCTCTGGATATTTATCCAGGAGTAAGATTACTGGACCAAATGGTAGTTCTATTTTTAAAATCTTTTTTTGTTTTGTTTTGTTTTGTTTTGAAAGAGAGCATGCACGAGTAGGGGAGGGGCAAAGAGGGGGTGAGAGAATTTTTGTTTTAATCTTTTTTAATGTTTATTTATTTTTGAGAAAAATAAAATCAGAGTGCGAGCAGGGGAGAGGAAAAGAGAGAGGGAGACACAGAATCTGAAGCAGACTCTAGGCTCTGAGCTGTCAGCACAGAGCCTGATGTGGGGTTTGAACCACAAACTGTGAGATCACGACCTGAGCCAAAGTCAGACACTTAACTGACTAAGCCACACAGGCACTCCTAAATTTTTTTAATGGTTGGATTTATTGACTTATTTTTTTTAATTTTTCTTTTACATTTATTTATTTTTGAGAGACAGAGAGAGACAGAGAGTGAGCAGGGGAGGGGCAGAGAGAAAGGGAGACACAGAATCAGGAGCAGGCTCCAGGCTCTGAGCTGTCAGCACAGAGCCCAACGTGGGGCTCGAGCCCACAAACCACGAGATCGTGACCTGAGCCGAAGTCGGAAGCTTAACCGACTGAGCCACCCAGGTGCTCCCAGTTGACTTTTTATTTTTAATTATTTTTTAAATGTTTATTTTTGGGGTGCCTGGGTAGCTCAGTCGGTTGGGCACCCGACTTCGGCTCAGGTCATGATCTCACAGTTTGTGGGTTCGAGCCCCGTGTTGGGCTCTGTGCTGACAGCTCGGAGACTGGAGACTGCTTTGGGTTCTGTGTCTCCCTCTCTCTCTGCTCTTCCCCTGCTCATGTGCTCTTTAAATGTGTATTTTTGAGAGAGAGAGAGAGGAGGAGGGGCAGAGAGAGAGCGGACAGAGGATCAGGCTCCATGCTGCGAGCACGGAGACTGATATGGGGCTTGAACCCATGAACCGAGAGATTATGACCCTTAACCGACTGAGACATCCAGGCGCCCCCATTGACTGTTTTTTTTTTAATTGTGGTTTTTGCCTTTGTATCACGTATAAAGAAAAATTCCCCCAAATTATATAAATAATCACCTTTGTTTTCATCAGGCACTATTGTGGTTTACATTCAAACCCATCTTGAAGTAGTTTGTTGTAATGGATGAGGGACAAAACTACCTTTATTTTCTTTCAAATGTTAATCACTTCTGCTCATTAAACAACCCAGTTTTGCTCGTGGCTTTGAACTGCCATATTCGTTGCTAAATTCTTACATGCTTGGACCGTTATACTTTATTTATCTGCATATTTTTTCTGCGGCCAGTGTCAAATGTTTTTTTAGTCCTTTAATTTTATAACAACATGTTAATGTTACATGGACTTGTTCACATTCATTATTTTGTATTTCTAAAAGTGTCGACGGGTGCCTGGGTGGTTCAGTTGCTTAACTGTCTGACTCTTGATTAGGGCTCAGGTTATGATCTCACAGGTCGTGGGTTCGAACACTGCATTGAGCTCTGCACACGGACAGTGGGGAGCCTGCTTGGTACTCTGTCTCCCTCTCTCTCTGCCACTCCCTGCTCGTGCTCTATCAAAATAAATAAATAAACATGAAAAAAATTTTAATTATATGTTACTCTAGATGAGTCTTGAAAACATGATGCTCAGTGAAAACAGAAGACACAAAAGGCCACAGAGTATAGGATTCCAATTCTTACTACTTAAAAATTTTTTAATGTTTATTCATTTCTGAGACAGAGCTCGAGGAGGAGAGGGGCAGAGAGAGGGAGACACAGAATCTGAAGCAGGCTCCAGGCTCTGAGCTGTCAGCACAGAGCCCGACATGGGGCTCCAACTCACAAACCGTGAGATCATGGCCTGAGCTAAGTCGGATGCTTAACCGACTTGAGCCACCTAGGTGCCCCATGATTCCGATTCTATGAAATGTCCAGAACAGGCAAAACCACAGAGACAGAATGCAGATTAGTGGTTGCCGAGGGAGAGCAGTGACTGTTTATGATATGACATGTTCTGGAATCACACAGCAGTACGAATATAGTAAAAACCCCTGAAGTGTACACTTCGCCCGGGTGATTTTTATGGCAGGTGAGTTATATCCCAATAAAACTATAAAAATCCCAGGAAATCTCCGACCCTCAGCATTTCTATCGGGGGGTGGAAGAAAACAATATTTACGAGTACAGAAATCCTGCTGAGAGCCCGATGCCTGATGTCACCTCTGACTTCCTTAGTGGCTTATGTGACGTGACATGTCAGAGTCAGTGACTGAAGAGCAACGCAGCTACCACTCTGAGACCCCCATCTCACCAGGGCTGAAGGGAGGCGCTTGCCCCGCAGAGGTGGGCTCCGTGGAAGAGGTAGAGGCCATGGGGAAGAGGTCCGAGGTCGACGTCGATGGCTGTGGTTCCTCAAAGCACGCCTGAGTAGTGGGCGATGACAGCAGGACCTGGGGATCGTCACCTTGCCCTGCACCTGAGGTATCTTTGGTCACGTGGAACACATTCTCTTTATTAGCTTCTGTGAGCACAACAGGAGCAGAAGGAGTGTAGAGTCAGGGCTCAGGAGGAGCACCACTACCTCAGGCAGGACTTTCCAGCAGATGAAAAGGCTTTTTGCCAGTAAGAATCAGCAGCCCTTACCACGCACCCACTCCTCTGTCACAGTCTCACTTACCAAAGGGGTCTTGTGTGATGCCTTGCTTTTCATGCAGAGACTCGTAGAGGTATGCCACGTCTGAAATGAAACCAAGCAGATCAGAACAGTGTCCTCACGTACCAGCAGGGCTCCTTCCCTCTTCTCCTTTCTGTCACTTCAGTCCCTTTGTCGTTGTTGACTATGTTGACTTACTAGCTACTGACAACACTACCCAGTTTAAGGAATTTCAAAATAAGCGAACCAAAGCATCTTCACCAACTTTAAAATAAATAAGCCTCCGGGAAAAAACATCCTGAGCCAGAAGGCAGACGCAGGGAAGGGAAAACGATGAGTAGATAATGAATCTGTGCTTTGCCGGTCATTTCAAACCACCGGAAGGAGAAGACACAAGGCCCTGCCACGGGGCCAGGGGCTGGCCTTGACAACGCTACAGACAGCCTGAGCGTATCTGCCTCCTCCTGCCAGTTTGGGGGTAACCTTCCAAAAACTCTCCCAACTCTCCTTGTCCTGTTTCGTTCTTCTTCCCCAAACATAGACACTCAGATCTGGAAAAGCCTGAAGGGGATCGTCAGGCCTCTGTTGTCTCCTGTAAGGCCTCCAAAAGCAGAGTCATGAGTGGCCTTCAGCCCCTCATTCTAGGTCTTCCTCCCCACAACTCAAATTATCTTCTGCTATGTAACCCAGCCCATCCCTGTTCACTTCTCCTTGCCATTTTGAAATGCAAGACTCATGAGCATTGTGGTATTTGTGAAGAATGGCCGGGGCTCACAGTGCAAGGCCAACACTCCCACTCTTCAACAGGACTCACACCAAGAATCTACATAAAGGGGAGCCCGGGTGGCTCAGGCAGCTGAGCGTCCGACTTCAGCTCAGGTCATGATCTCACGGTTCATGGGTTCGAGCCCCACGTCGGGTTCTGTGCTGACAGCTCAGAGCCTGGAGCCTGCTTCACATCCTGTGCCTCCCTCTCTCTCTGCCCCTTCTCTGCTTGTGCTCACTCTCAAAAATAAATAAACCTTTAAAAAAAAAAAGAGTCTCCATAAAGAACAAAGAAAATGTAGCTAACACTGACAGTCTGAAGGGAAATACCTGCTTCAGCAGGCTCACTTTCACGAAGCTTCCCAGCTGTGACCAGACTTCCCCCCCATACACCACCCGAGGCCCACCCTGTACATTCCCTCTCTTACTGTATTCTGGCTCATTCTTCCTATACACCAAGTAGATGACATCCCCAGTCTGCAAAGGACAAGTCTGCTTCTTAACAACCTTCAGCTTGTTAATTACTGTTCCATTGGTGCTGCAGAGACAACAAAAATGCAATTTATCCTACTTACAATAACTTGGGAGTTAAAATTTTCTTTTTCTACCACCACTTAGAAAGAAGTCCAATATTATGCCTTCGAAAATGTAAAATACTCCCAAGAATGACGTAAACATGTAACGAGGCACATGTGCAGGTGCCACCCTACAGTTCTCCTGAGAGAAAGCTTGCCTGCTGCCCCCTTACTGACAGCCTGACCGTGCTTCAACATTTCTGCTTATCCAACAGCACGTCGTCCATCCTCTGCCGGCCTCTGGAGGACCCTGGACTTCTACCAGCAGCTCCGATTTCCAGCTTCCCCCCGCTTCTGCACTTAGCTCCGTCCACTCATCTACCCTTCCCTCCCAGCAGGCCAGCTCATCCCTCAGATGGGCACTGACACCCTTAAAAGATGGGTTCTGAGCAGAAGCAAATGAATTCGAGGCTCTGCGCTGGAAGATGGTGTGGTCCCTCGGTCGGGAGGTCACTCCAGTCCGTCAGGGACCACACCACCAGGTGGAAGAGGCGGGGGCTGCAGAGGGCACAGGCGGGAGCCTAAGTCAGACGGGACTGGAAGGGCTTCCCTGAGGAGAAACCCGAGTAGACACCCAACAGAAAATCACAAGTGGACGAACAGTGTACGAGACAAGAACAAAAGTCAGCAACTAAACAAACTGACCCAGCTTCAGGCGTTCAAACCACCCATGTCTTAACTCTATGGTTTCACGCCTAAGGCCTCCGGTGGTAAAGAGACTTTATTTTTACATCTGAGCAGACTTCTACTCCTTCAGTGTTCTGGAAAGGGCCAGAAAGTAAGCAGTTCAGGCTGTACGGTCACACGGTCTCTGTCCCAACTCCTGGGCTCTGCTGCTGACACACGAGAGCAGCCGCACACAGGATGTAGTCGGGAGAATGGCCGTGTCCCAGCGAAACCTCACGTACAAACACTGGTGGTGCCGCCACAGCCAGCCAGAGCCTGTGCTGCCAGGGCCCTCCGCACTCCACTCTCGTGCTCTTTCTAACCACAGGAGCCCGACTTTGCTCTTCTGCTCAAACCCCCGATGACTGCTCTCGGGCTAAAGTCCAGGCTCTCTAGTATGAACACCAGGGCCTTCCCGCTCCGGTCTAACTTCCCTGCCTTCCCACTCACTGCTCCTCGGCACACAGGGCCTGCTCGCGCCTCGGGGCCTCTGCACCTGCAGTTCCTGCTGCCCGTGTGAAGAATGGACACCCTCTCCCCTCCAGGCACCTCAGCTAAGGAACGCAAGAGCCTCTAGAAGCTGGAAAAGCCGGGGAACGGATTCTCCCCTAGAGCCTCCAGAAGGAGCCGGCCCTGCTGACACCTTGATTTGGTTAATCCAATGAGACCTGAGTGAGACTTTGTACGTTCAGCACTAGAAGGTCGTAGCTTTGCGTGCTTTGAAGCCACTGAGTTTGTGGTAATTTGTTACAAGAGCCCCAAGAAGCCAATATGGTCATACCGCCAGCATTGGAAAGCCAGGATCTGCTGCTTGAGGACAACTCTAGAACCAGTGCTACGTTACCCTACATTGGGCTGGGAAATAAGGAACTTGATCTGCTACGTACCAGAATAGGAAAGGAGCATCAGTTCATCCTCATAAACCTAATTTCTAGTCTTTCATCCCTAACATTGTAGTTACCAAACAATCTCGGAGCACTTGACCTTCACAAAACAAAAATTCATCTGGTTGGGAAAGGCATATTCTCAACGTACTGCTGGAAGGCCATCTGCTACTTGTCCTGGGTTTAAAATAGGCACATTCTGACACAGCGTTCCTTCCTATGAATTTATCCCAAGAAAATAATCGACATGAATGCAAAGCGTCTTGGAAGAGAAGAGTCGCAGCGTTGTTTAGAATAAGAAAAAGTCAAAATAATAAATCTCCACCAATAAAGGAACTGACAGATAAGTTATTATAAAATAATAATGAAATAGACAAGATAAATCTAGATGTACCAAATGTAAGCTCGCCATAAATAAAAGTGAAAAAAAAAAAGGATACAACGTACATAGTAAAACCTCCTTAATACAAAATAAACACATACGAATTTCTAGTGGGCTAGTAGGATTTGGCAAAGCTTTTCACTTTTACCTACTCCTTATGTTGTGCAACAATTTTTTAAAAAGAAAATATTTTTTTGATTTGGAGGAAAAAAGTCTAATTCGAATAGGTTTGCAACTAGAAGGTTATCACTGCCTTTTAAGTCCTTTTTCAGAGATATTTTTGCTTTAATTTGAATATATTCAAGAAGCATCATAGACATGAAAGAGTTACTGGAAACCAGAAAACATATTTCCTAATATCCTGGAAACTAGCGAACTACTGTGTTAACAGAAAATAATCCTTTGTTTCTTCTCTGTAGCCACCGGCTTCAAGACAAGAAAGAGATTACCTGGTATCTTCCAGCGACACCTGACCAGATTTTTCATCCACAATAATTTTACAGTGATCTCCAGAGACCAGTTTATTGCCAGGGAATGAAAGATCACAACCTAAAACAGAGAGGGATACATTGGATGTGACCGTGGGGACTGTGCACAAAAGTGCCCTTTGCTTAATCAAAGCACGTGGTTGAAAACGAGGACCCATGGTATATGCACGGTGGGAGACAGCCTAATCAAGTAAGATAGGAAGCAATTTTTTAAAAAGCATTTATGTATTAATCCAAAGTAAAGAGACAGGGACTGTCTTGAACCTTTCTGACTCCCCATTACCTAGAGGATACCCTCATCAACACCTCTGGCTTCTTGGTGACAATTTTACAACATGCACATATGTGCAGCTACCCTGATAAAAGCAGAAGTTTAAAAAAACTAAGGGGCTTAGTTAAGTAATTCTTCATCTTAAGTCAGTCCTTAATTTCTTTTCCGTGTAATCTAAGGTTTCATAAATCATCACAAAACTGAAGCGAGGACCAAGACTCACAGAAAACATGACTGAGCAAATTACAGACACATGAACACGCTTGAGAAAATTTAAAACAGAAGGTGGATGCATCTACACTCAATGATCTGAATACAGTCATTATATCCTCATTAAATGCAAGGGGGAAATCCTTAAATACTGTGTTCTCTCCAGAGAATAAAAGTTTTCAGGAGTTTTTACTATCTAATCGCGAATTTGCTTGTAAGACATTTATACTATAGCTACTAAGGTTTATAGCTTTATTTTTAATAAGTAAAAATGGGAAGCAATATAAGTAAGTGTCCATCAACTGGTGGTGAATTAAAAAACAAACCGTGGGGAAAAAAACAAACTGTAGTACATCCAAACAGCGGACTACTACACAGCATCAACCAGAAATACATTACTGAAACACAAAACAGCCTAAAATGAATCTCAAAAGGATTATGTCAGAGAAAAGAAGCCATACACAGACTATGGTGGAATATTGTGTGATTCCACTTAGATGACATTCTGGAAAGGCAGAATGACAGGGATAGAAATTAGACAGATGGCTGCCAGAGCTAGGGGTGAGAGGAGGGGGCTGATCCAAAGGACCACCAGGGAACTTTCTGGGGTGATGGAAATGTTCTGCACTGGACTGCAGTGGTGATTCCATTTCTCAACACTCACTCAACACCTATAACGGGATGAATTTTACCATATGTGAACTACACCTCCCTAAACCTCAAGTAGTAGAAATCTTATTTGCACCTTTTATATTATGGGAAGTGCTTTGCTACATTTACCCAGGGTCAATTTCCCCTATGCTCAGGATCTTCCCAGCATACTGGGCACAAGAAGCAGGACAGTTTCTTTGCAGCCCAGACCTAGCCCTAGTGACCGTGTCACTGGGATGGGATTTTAACAAGCTTCTCCACACCAAGAACATGAGCTTTCTAATTTGGATCCAAGATACTCGTGCTAAGCTCTATTCTTGGCATCTGCCCTGTATGTCATTCACTTGGTTAAATCTGTCACATGGCTGGTGCACACTGCTCCCACTCCCCGAGGATGGGAAGCTCGCTGGGAAACACAGGTCAACTCAGCTCTGCCTTTATCCTCAGAATAATGCCTTATACCTAGCAGGCACACTACTGTTTTAAAGTAAGTATAACCACGTTCTACAACTCTTAAGGAATGTTTGTGTCTCCCCCAAATTCCCGAGTTAAAGGCCTGAACCCCAATATGACTATAAGGACAGGGCCTGTAAGGAGGAATAAAGGTTGAATGAAATCACTAGGACTGATGCCCTTATAAGAGAAGGAAGTGGAAGAGACAACAACATTGTGTGTGGCCTGTGAGGATGAGGAAGTCTACAGTCCAGGACAAAGACTCAGCAAGAAACGAATTGACTAGCACCTTAATCTTGGACTTCTTGCACTTAACGACTGTGAAAAATAAATTTCTCTTCCTTAAGCTTCCTGGTCTGCAGTGTTTTGTTATAGCAGCCTGAGCAGACCAACAGGGCAACTTCTATTTCCCCGGAGAGCTCAATACATTCACCAAAAGGTCTTCTTTTTAAGATTAATTCAACAACCCCTTTTTGCTCCTCGTATTAACATGTAAAATGATACATAATACTGTGTTGTAATAACAATGGTTAACGTTATTTGCTAACTCTAAACCAGGCTCCTTTAAGCATTTCCCACATTTGATCTCAATTATCCTTCAGGAACTCTAGGAAGGACATACAAAGGAGGTACAAAGTCCTTAGTCCAGACCAAAGAAGCTCTTCACCAAATTTCCTATTACCTCAATTAAAAGCAATTAGGGGCGCCTGGGTGGCTCAGGTCATGATCTCACAGCTCGTGAGTTCGAGCCCCACATCGGGCTCTGTGCTGACAGCTGGGAGCCTGGAGCCTACTTCACATTCTGTGTCTCCCTCTCTCTCTAGCTCTTCCTCTCTCTCTCTCTCTCTCTCAAAAATAAATAAACATTTTTAAAAAATTTAAAAAAAAAGCAATTAATGCATTTTCCAAAACTTTCCAAGCACATGTAAATACATTCAAAATTGTAAACAAAACAAAAAAACCCTCTAACTTGATATTGGGATTTAAGACTACCAAAACAACAACAAAACCAGGTGCAGGTACATCATTAGGGGTAAAATAAAACCAAAACATAATTGCTTTTATTTTATTCTATTATCTTCATCTTATTTTTTTATCATAGTACTTAGCCTTTTTTTAATTCCAATATAGTTAACCTAGAAAAAAATACTTGCTTTTCAACAAACTTTCACATTCTCCCTTTTTTACAATATAAAGTCAGAAACAAAAAAATAAGACTCTTAACCACTGCTGGTCACCAGGGGGGCAGTGGGTGGGGGCTGGGGGAACTAGGTGATGGGGATCGAGGAACCCACTTCCGGTGATGAGCACTGAGTAACGTACAAAATCGTTGGATCACTATATTTTACACCCGAAACTAAACATCCTATGCCAACTGCACTGGAATTAAAAAAAAAAAAAAATTAAAAATATATAAAATCAGAGAGATGATTTCTTAACTTTCAGACAAAATACATTTTGTTGACTGGACCAGTGCACTTCTGCCCCTGTAGGAAAGCTACAAGGGATGGCCACTTAGGAGTTTAGAGGCAGTTAAGAGTGGAGGGTGACCACCCTTTCCCACCTAGCTGCCAGACTTTGTCCGTCCCAGCGTCCCAGGCTCATTCAATCAACGAATATTTGAGCAGCTCTGTTCTATAAGCTGGGACTTGAGATGTTTTTCAATGTAGCCACCTACAGGCTATAAATTTCCCCCTGAGCACTGCTTCAGCTGCATCCTGTAAACTTTGGCAGATTACGCTTTCATTTTCATTCATTTCAAGGTATCTTCTAATTTCCCTTGTGATTTCTTTTTGGGCCCATTGGTTGTTTACGTGTGTTGTTTAATTTCCACACTGAATTTTGCAATGTTCTGTTACTGACTTCAATCTCATCCCATGGAGGTCGGAGAAGATGCTTCCTGCAGTCATGAACTTGAGAAGACTGCATTCTAATACCCGGGGCAGCTTAGGTCAGTGCACCTACTTCATAAAGTGGTAATGAGAATTAAATAATCTGCAGGAAGCACTGAGAAGTGACCTGGCGGAACGATAAGTGAATAAACTGCAGCTCTCACAGGAAAAACTAGAAAGCACAGTGGGCCCCGCCCAGGGGCCTCCCACCGCCTGGGGAACAGTCTCGCCCGGCTCCCGGCCCCCGGCCCCGGTTCTCCCCCACCACCCCCGGTCCGCACCTCTCCTCCGCCCGATGGTCCACTCGGGTTTCCTCAGGAGCACGTGCGGCTCGCCCTCGCCGGCGCCCAAGCGGAGGAGTCTCCCCCACGGCTGCTGCTGCGGCGGCTGCGGGCCTTCCCCGGGCTGCTCCATCGGATTCACATCTGACGAGACCCGGAAGCGCGGGTGAGGCTCTCGGACCGCGAAAGCAGGGGCTGCGGCCCCGCCGCTCCGCCCCGCGGCCCTCCCGGCCTCGGCGCCCACGCCACGCCGCCGCCGCGGGCCGGACCCCCGCCTCCTCCGGCCGCGGCCGCGTTCCGCCCGCCGACCCGCCACAGCCCCGCGCGGTCCGCTTACCCCCCAGCGCGCGCCGAACCCGGAACCGGCCGCGCCGCCGCCGCCGCCGCTGTCAACAGACATCGCGGATCCCTCAGCTGATCCGCCGGGCGGGGCCAGCGGCGTCCGTGCCCTGCGATTGGCTGGCGGTGGCGCCCACCGAGCGCGGCGGCTAGAGCGGAAGCGGGAGAGTGGGAGTGCGGGGGCCAGCGGAGCGTGCGCAGACGGGAGACTGCGGGCCCGAGCGCCTTGTTTGGTGATGGCCGGGACGTCTTCGTCTGCGGAGATCTGGGAAGTAACTGCGGTCGGCGCCATGTTAAGTCGGGGCAAAAGGGACGGCGTCACTTGGGGGTTGGGCGCCCGAAGCAAATTCTCGAAGCCGCGTGGGACGTGCGGGCGGCGTTTAAGTGCTCGCAGAGACACACTCCGCCTGGCTGAGGGGAGATGAGTGACGAGATAAATGGGAACTTTCGGATGCCGGTTTCCGCCCGTTGGGGAGCGAAGACCGGGAAGTTGGGCAGTGCGCCGGGAGAGCGCGGCCGAGTGACAGCGTCTCCGTGGTTGGGCGGCCGGGGTGCGAGGGGCGGTGCCACCTTCCCGGAGGTGGCGGCCGGCGGCATTCCCGGGCCCCCGAGGTCGGCTGCCGCCTCGGGAAGAGAACACACGTCAGTACTACCGTCAACAGAAATCCGAAAGGCCGGGCAACGGCGGCGGGCGCCCCGGGAAGGGAGCCTGTAAGTTAAGGGAGTGGCGGAGAAATAGTTCACGGTATTCCCCTCTCTGTCATTTAAATCTTACATAATTTGTAATGTTTCCTTTTTTTTTTTAATCTACTACCGTTTCTCTTAAGTAAAAAAGGTCAATATTCTCTCTGAGGTATTTTGTGGGCGCTGAGGTCTCTGCTTGCTCTCTGCCGAGCCTGGCACTGGGACCGCTTTCGGGGTCCCCAGCCGCGTGCCCAAGGCAGACCCTTAGCGGAACTGGGTGGACGCTGAGCCAAGTGAATAGTTCCCAAGCTTCTGGGGTGACGGGTTCCAGGACTATGGAGACAGAAGAGGTCGGGACGAAGGTACCTGTCCCCTTAGGCTTAGTAAAGTGCGTCTGCCCTGCTGGTCTCAGATTCCGGACAAAGGAAAGGCCAGAATTTAAAATTCTTAAGAAATCTGGTTTGGGGGGGGGCGCCTGGGTGGCTCAGTCGGTCGAGCGTCCGACTTCAGCTCAGGTCACGATCTCGCGGTCTGTGAGTTCTAGCCCCGCGGTGGGCTCTGTGCTGACAGCTCGGAGCCTGGAGCCTGTTTCAGATTCTGTGTCTCCCTCTCTCTAACCCTCCCCTGTTCATGCTCTGTCTCTCTCTGTCTCAAAAATAAATAAACGTTAAAAAAAAATTTTTTTTTTAAGAAATCTGGTTTGGGGGCGCCTGGGTGGCTCCGTCGCTGGAGTGTGGGACTCTTGATTTCAGTTCAGGTCACGACCCGCCCCCGGCCCCCACTCACCCTCTCTCCTTCTCTCTTAAAAAGAAAAAGAAAAAAAAAAAATGGTTTGGATGTAAAAATAGCAAAACACAGCACCCTATTGGACTCTTTGTTGGAGACGGCATAGACCTGGCTAACCAGGCCTTGTTGTGCAAGATCCTAAGTTTTCTAGCCCAGGCAGCATCTCAGCTTTGCATGGCTGTCAACTCAGCAGTGAAACTCTTACCCAGATGCTTGACATTCTGATCTTTAATTCCAACAGAACACGTTTCGAGTTATTTATTAATTCCTTCAAATGATTTAATGTTATCCTGCACAAAACATATTGAGGCCAACCAATAGCGATTACTCACTTGTTTCTGTTTTGAGGATGTAACCCAGGGAAATGAAGGCTGTTTTTCATCTTAAATGGACGTACCTCACCAGAGAACGTCTTACGGACTTATTTAACACATGTGCTACGTTGAGTATATACAAGTATGTATAAAAAAAAAAAGGATTCAGAGTTCAAAAATAAAAATTCTAGTGACATCAAAATGTATGCACAAGCAGGTGTGCCCTTTCCTAACTGGAGGGGACGGTGAGCAGCGACACAAAAGCAGGAACAACAGCAGATACGTCAGCTGTCATCTTCGGTAGACAGCAAAATGCTCTAAAACGCCACCCATCCCCGGAAGCCTAATATCACCCAGGCAGGAGCTTATCTAAACGCCACGTAAGTACAAGTTTCTGGTCACCTACAACATGTTTCACCTTTCAACTGCTGTAATGTTGAGGACGACCTGAAAAACTTGTCGTAACAGTGGAATATAACTGCAATATGGAAACACCTTTTTTTTTTTTTTTTAATGTTCATATTTGGGGGAGAGAGAGAGAGAGCGCAAGGAGGTGGAGACAGACCATCTGAAGCAGGCTCCAGGCTCTGAGCTGTCAGCACAGAGCTCGAGGTGGGGCTCGAACCCACAGACCACAAGATCATGACCTGAGCTGAAGTCAGTCACTTAACTGACTGAGCCACCCAGGTGCCCCTGGAAACACCTGTTTTAACGTTACAGGAAAATGCATCCAGAAAGGTCCAACCTGGAAAATTGTGGATATTCCTCAAATCTGGCAGACTTGGTCCTGAATGACAGCACACTTCCTCCACCCCATGGCATCCAACCCAAAAAGCAGGGAGGGGCAACTGGGGTGGAGTGATGGGCCGGAGAATGAAAGTAAGCACAGTTTCCAAAAGCAAAGTGCTACAGCTGGAAAGCATGCCTGGAAGATAAAGCCACAGAACCCATGAAGATCTGAGCCAGGGCACCTCATATGGATAAGAATTTTCCTGCAGCAATCTTACCCCTAATGTCAAGGACACTTGAGACAGTCCAATTCTTTGCTTTGTTCCCCTTAACATTAAATCATGAGCCTTTTCCATGTTTTGAAATGTCCACGAAACATACATTTTAAGAGCTGCCTAATATTCCACTGGAAGGGTGTACAATAATTTAACAGTTTCCTTACTGTGTGGCATTTAGGATGTTGCCAAATTGTCAGTGTAATAAACCCTATTCCATCAAAGTTCTCATACAAGGTCTTGGAGTGTATGCTGGGTTAAATCTTTAGGACAGATTACTAGAAATGGAATTACACTTCATAAAAAACAGGATATTTTCAAGGCTGTGAATACACATTATGAAACTGCTTTTCAGGATGGTTGTGAGAATTCGCAATTTCACTAACAGTGTAGAAAAGCACCCACCAAGTATTTAATATTTGGCTTTTGTTAGAAAAAAAATTTTTTAAGTTTATTTTTGAGAGAGAAAGAGCACAAGGAGGGGAGGGGCAGAGAGAGAGAGAATCCCAAGCAGGCTCTGTGCTGTCAGCGCAGAGCCTGACATGAGGCTCAATCTCATGAACTGCAAGGTCATGACCTGAACCAAAATCAAGAGTCAGACGCGTAAGTGACTGAGCCACCCAGACACCCCAGAAAATATTTTTAAATTAATGTTTCACATTAAGATTATATGGTCATTTCATACAGAGTTCTTTGCCTAAAAAGATGAAACTAGATTATTTTACATGGTTGGTTTCAGTTTCAAACATTAATTTGTATTCATGTTAGTAATCTAGCAGGAAACATGACTTTAAAAATTTATAGGGGCACCTGGGTGGTTTAGTCGGTTAAACATCTGACTCTTGCATTTGGCTCAGGTCATAATCTCATGGTTGTGAGATCAAGCCCTGTGTCAGGCTCTGTGCTGAGTGTGGAGCCTGCTTGGGATTCTCTCTCTGCCCCTCCCCCTTCATCTCTCTCAAAATAAATAAATAAACATTAAAAAAGACTGTAGGGGCGCCTGGGTGGCTCAGTCGGTTAAGCGACCGACTTCGGCTCAGGTCATGATCTCGCAGTCCGTGAGTTCGAACCCCGCGTCGGGCTCTATGCTGACCGCTCGGAGCCTGGAGCCTGTTTCAGATTCTGTGTCTCCCTCTCTCTGACCCTCCCCCGTTCATGCTCTGTCTCTCTCTGTCTCAAAAATAAATAAACGTTAAAAAAAATTTTAATAAAAAAAAAAGACCGTAAAAAATTGTGATTTGGGACACCTTCAATTAGAAGGTCTGATTTTCTGGGGTGCCTTGGTGGCTCAGTCAGTTAAGTGTCCAACTTCAGCTCAAGTCATGATCTCATGGTCTGTGGGTTAGAGCCCCACATTGAGCTCTGTGTTGACAGCTCAGAGCCTGGAGCCTGCTTCAGATTCTGTGTCTCCCTCTCTCTCTACCCCTCCCCGCTCATGCTCTGTCTCTGTCTCTCTCTCAAAAAAAGGTCCGATTTCCCATGTCTGATAATGGATTAACAAATGACACATATCCAAGGCAAAGGGTTAACAAACAATACAACTCTGTAATAGAAAGGAACAATTAATACAACATCGTGGATAAATTCCAAAATGGTTATGATGAGAGACCCCAGAAAAAGAGACATCTAGTGTATGATTTCACATATATATAAATCTGTAAGATTAATAGTAAATTTTATGTATAGAAAGCAGCTCAAGTTGCCTAGGGATATGGTAGGGATGCATAGTGGGGGGCTTGCCAGGTATATTCATTACCTTGATTGCAAAAACTTCTTTCATAGGTATACACGTATGTAAAACTCAACAAATTGTAGCCTTAACATAAGTGCAGTATCTGTACCACTTATAGTGCTATAAAGCAGTGGAAAAAAGTCTGACGTACAGACTAAGAGCTTTTTATTTTCTTGACACAGCTTTCAAAAATAGAATTAATGGGGCGCCTGGGTGGCGCAGTCGGTTAAGCATCCGACTTCAGCCAGGTCACGATCTTGCGGTCCGTGAGTTCGAGCCCCGCGTCAGGCTCTGGGCTGATGGCTCGGAGCCTGGAGCCTGTTTCCGATTCTGTGTCTCCCTCTCTCTCTGCCCCTCCCCCGTTCATGCTCTGTCTCTCTCTGTCCCAAAAATAAAAAACGTTGAAAAAAAAATATCTTAAAAAAAAATAGAATTAAGCTTATTTATAAGCCAATTCATAGCTGGAAAAAATTTTAAATCCATAATTTACATAGGTGGAGAAATCTGGTTTTTTTCATTAGTAAATTCATGGCTTAAATCCATTGGAAAACATCTAAAAATATATCCAGCCTGGGTGGGAAATATGCACTACCTTTGAGTGCCACTGTCTGAAAGGAAGCAGTCACTCTTGGAGCAATCATAAAGAGTTAGGGGTCAAATGCTTGTCACTAACTGCTCATTCCTGCACATCTGGCAACTGGTGGGTGCTGGTGTCAATGGTGAACTGTCTCAATTACATCAGATGGGGCCAATGACACTGTGCTTCTGGCAATGAATGTCTGACAGCTGAACCCAAAACTTCTGTGGAATGAAAACTAAGACACAGAAACAATTATTTTGAAGGCTAAAAAGAAGATGTAAAATTCACTCAAGTTTAAGGCTTGCCAAATGAGAGGTGACAGAGAAAATACACTTTTCCTTTGGAGGAGCTATTTACTGAGAGGGTCTAGAAGAGGGAAAGAAGTCAGATACACAGGAAAAACATTTATCTTCACACAGACAACTCCACATTTATACACAGGTGGTTTCACAGTTGTTATAACCTCACAAATAATTTTACACAATCACAGGCCATCAACACCAGACCCTCTATTTACGTCCCACCACTCAGTGTGGGATTTTACTTCTGTGCATCATCCTAAGGAATTCATTTCATTTGGGGAAAGAAAAAAAAAAAAGTTGAAGGGTGCCTGAGTGGCTCAGTCGGTTAAAAGTCCGACTCTTGGTTTCAACTCAGATCATGATCTCACAGTTTGTGGGTTCAAGTCCCGCATCTGGCTCTGTGCTAACTGTGCAGAGCCTGCTTGGGATTCTCTTCCTCGCTCCCTCTCTGTCCCCCCCTCCACCTCCCAAAAAAGTAAATATTTTAAAAAACAAAAGAAAAAATCAGGAAAACACTAATCTGTTGAAAGAACAATATGGAAAACCACTGGGAAAATACTTGCTGTGACAGAGTGAAGTGTCCCCATTGCAAAAAATTCCTGTGAATATCCAATAGTTAAAGAAAATACAGGACTCTGAGCAGAGAAATTGAGAGAGAATACAGACTACAAAACCAAGGCAACACAGGATTCAGAGAAAAGCAATATCACATGGCAGCATAGACTTAGCCTTAAAGGGAAGCCACAGAGAAATGGTTTTAGATGTAGCTTATATTTCAGAGTTTACTTATTCCTGATATGTATCTTCTATTTGACAAGAGATTTTAACTATTCTATCATTTATAAAAGCCATTTTAGGAGATGTACACATGCCACTTCCTTCTTGAACCTCCTCTTGCTACCCGCTCCAGCCCAATCCTGTGAGGAAAGCCCATTCATCCTTTAAGACGCGCAAAAGTGCTCCTCTAAGTGAAGATTGGCGATGAAGTCACCATAGAAAATATTGGAAGTACCTTAACTGCTATATAAAGAATGCATAGGGGCGCCTGGGTGGCTCAGTCCTTAAGTATTCTCGATTTAGGCTCAGGTCATGATCTCAAGTTTGGGATTCTCTCTCCCTCGCTCTCTGCCCCTCCCCTGCTTGTGCGCCACCGCCCCCCAAATAAATAAACATGTTTTTAAAATGTGCAAATTGTGTCGAATGCCCTCTAGAAATGAAAATCTGCTAAATTTGCTGCCATGGAGAGAGACTATATTTTCCAAATTGTAGATGAGGGTAAAAATAAACCTATACATTAGGGAAGATTTTAACTCGGTGGCCCCTGTTCCTACATGTAATTACAACTGGGCGAAAAATGGGGCAAAAATCACAAAATAACAAGATCAACGCCAAGGACCCACAGGACCCCACAGCCAGAAGGAGCTCGCTAGGGACGTGGATGGCTGCAACAAGCACTTCCGGTCGTGAATGAGAGCGGACGCCGCGCTGGGAGGGGTGGGGCGCGCCCGCCCTCCGCCCGAAGGCCTGGATGACCTGCAGGTGTCCTGGAGGACAGCCCTGAGACCTCGCCCCCGGCCCTGGCGCCCCGAGGGGGACGGGCGGGTCCGGGGGGGCCACTCGCAGTCCGCAGACCCCTCCCTGTCGCGCCCCCGTCCCCACTCAGGGTCCCGGCCGCTGGAGCCCCCCGCGAAGCTCGCCCGAGGACGGCGTCTCCCTGCAGTCGCAGCACTCTCCCCGGATCCCTCCGCCCTCTGCGCAGCCACGGCTGCCCACCCCAGCAGACCCCCGGCCTGGACGGCAGGAGCCCCTCCACCGCCCGGGGGCGGTTAAGGAGCGGGAACGGCAGCTTCCTGGCTCCGAGGCCGGAGGCCTTTCCAGCCGCCCGTTGCTAGGCAGGGTGCTGTCTCCTGGCAACGCAGAGGCGGGGAATTGGCCGACAGACAGACACACTCTGAGCCAATAGCCGTGGGCTCCCTGGCCAATGGGAAACGTGAGCGGTCTGTTACTAAGGAAAATCCGGTCTCTAAGTAACGGACAGGCTCGGGACGGAATCCAGAAGTTACTAGCTGAGCGGTCATAAAGAGTAAAAAGGCATTTTCTGTAAACCAGATTTAAAATTTGGCTTGGGGCGCCTGGGTGGCTCAGTCGGTTAAGCGTCCGACTTCAGCTCAGGTCACGATCTCACGGTCCGTGAGTTCGAGCCCCGCGTCGGGCTCTGGGCTGATGGCTCAGAGCCTGGAGCCTGCTTCCGATTCTGTGTCTCCCTCTCTCTCTGCCCCTCCCCCATTCATGCTCTGTCTCTCTCTGTCTCAAAAATAAATACACATTAAAAAAAAATAATAAAATAAAATAAAATTTGGCTTGCCTTCCTAAGCCCATTAGGCCCTCGGTGCACCCCGGCCTCACCACCTGCCGCTGGCTCTCTGGCCGACACCTGTGCCCAGGCCACCTCGACCCAGACCTGGGGTACCTCCGGGACCACGCTAGTCCCCAGGACCGGGTACCCCCAGGACCCGGCTCCTCTCAGGACCCAACTACCCCAGGACCGGCTACTCCAGGACATGGCTACCCCTAGGACCGGATACCCCCAGGATCCAGGAACTCCCAGGAATCCGGGGTACCCCCAGGATCCGACTACCCCAGGACCTGGCTACTCCCAGGACTAGCTACCCCCAGGACCAGCTACCCCCAGGACGCAGCTACCCCATGACCTGGCTACTTCAAGACCCAACTACCCCCAGGACCGGGTACCCCAGGACCTGGCTACCGCAGGACCGGGGTACCCCCAGGGTTGGCTACTCCAGAACCCCGCTATCCCCAGGACCTGGCTACCTTCAGGACAGGTGGGCAGGCGCTGCAAGGAGAGGGTAGCAGCGACCTTGGCACGGCCTGCTGAAATCAGTGCTCTTATGTATCTCTGCTTCGTTTTAGCTTTCATTAGGTTCCTGGGAAAGAAGTGCCTCAGTCCCACGGGTTAGAAGTTAAGGGGGTGGTCGGTAATGAATCTGGCAGCTGGCAGGATGGGGGCCGGTGTCAGAGGTGAGAGCTCTATCAGCCAGTAGTGGGTCTGGTCAGGGACCAGACTTTTCACTTACTGGCTGAGTCCAGTGAGGGTGTGAAGCTGGGTCTCACCTGCTGTGAGGACATGTCAGTGGTGGGGCCTGTGAGATCGCTAACAGGAGACCACCGCCAAAGTGATCCCCCTTTCCTACCTGATCCTGAAGAAAAGCCCATTCATCTTTCAAGATTCACAAAAGCCACCTGTGATGTAAATATAACCTGATGAAAGAAACCCAGAGTGATTTTATCTCCAGCCCAATCTCCTTTAATTGTAAATACTCCAGAATTCTCCCTTTACTTTTTATTGAAATGTAACATATATACAGAAAAGTGCACATGTATGTACATTTGATGATTTCCTACAAACAAAACACTCCCTTGTAACCACCACCCAGTTAAAGAAACCCAACCTTAGCAGAACACTTCCTGCATCCTTTGTCTTTTCCCCCACCCAAGAGTCACCAGTGTCCTGATTTCTCACACCATAGATGAGCTGTGCCTTCTTGAGCATTATATAAATGGAATTATACAGTATAATTTTTTTTGTAACATGCTTATTTAACTTAATCTTATGCTGTGGGATTTATCCATAATGTGCATTTAGTCGTAGATGATTTATTCACATTGCTGAATTCTTCTGTGTGTATATCCCATTATTTTTTTTTACTGTTGATAGACCCCATATTTGCCTACTATGAATAGTACTATAGAATATGAATATTCTAATACATATATACTAAGTATACCTCTTAAGAAGGGGAGACAGGAAAAAGATACGTATGCTTACTTATTTTTATTTTTGCAAAACAATAGAAAGATAGCCAGAAACCAATGAAATAGGTTTCCTACATGAGGTGACTGTGAATGTAGCAGAAAGGTAAGAGAAAGAATAACTAATCTGAGTATACTTTTTTTTTAGTGTTTATTTACTTTTGAGAGAGAGACAGAGTGTGAGTGGGGGAGGGGCAGAGAGAGCAGGAGACACAGAATCCAAAGCAGGCAGGATCCAGACTCTGAGCTGTCAGCAGATATCCCGACATGGGGCTCGAACACATGAACCATAAGATCATGCCCTGAGCTGAATTCGGACGCTTAACCGACTGAGCCACCCAGGAGCCCCTACTTTTGAACAGTTTTAACTTGAGAACTTTTTATATATTTCTTATATATTTATACAAATACTAATATTTGTATATTAAATAAACAATGTATATTAATATTATACAAATATTAATATTCATATATTAAATAAACAAATTTGGGTTTAAAACATTTAAAATTGAATACAAAAATAAAAGCACCAAATAAATAAATAAAAGCACAGACTTCACTGTATTTCAAACAAATGCTATAATCACAGAAAAGAAATACACAAACACGAAGAAGCCGTCCAAGTAGATTGAAATACAGTACCTTTGTTATGACTGGGAAGAATTGCTAAAGCCAGGCTTATTTTTGGTTGTTTTTGAAGTAGCATGGGCATAGAAATTCTAAGATTACTTTTGTGTTATATAACTGAACACATGATTAAATAACTGAGTAATGATTAATATTAGCGGGAACTAGGATTTTCCCTGTGGGAGGAAGCAGATACAGACCCTGAAGAGAGAAGGGGAGGCCAGTCCCATGAGGTTTGATTAGGGTTAGAATATTAACATGCACTCATAATGTACATCTATATGTGCATGCGTGTCTATGTCTTAGCTCCGTCCATTAAAATGGCCTTGTTCTAGGGGCTTCTGGGTGGCTCGGTAGGTTAAGTGTCCAACTCTTTTTTTTTTAAAGTAATTATTTTTAATGCTTATGTATTTTTGAGAGAGAGAGAGAGTCAGAGCACGAGCAGGAGAAGGGCAGAAAAAGAGGGAGACACAGAATCGGAAGCAGGCTCCAGGGTTCAAGCTGTCAGCACAGAGCCCGATGCGGGGCTCAAACTCACGAGCTGTGAGATCATGACCTGAGCCGAAGTCAGATGCCCAACCAGCAGAGCCACCCAGGTGCCCCAGTGTCCAACTCTTGATCCCAGTTCAGGTCTTGATCTCAGGGTCATGAGTTAAAGCCCTACATTGGGCTCCACACTGGGCATGAAGCCTACTTATATTAATAATAATAATGGTAACAATAATAGTAATAAAATGGCTTAGCAGTAATGACATCTCAGGAGCAGTGAGCACACCCGCATCCACACTGAGGTGTCTAAACCCCACTCTGTGCCAACAGGAACGAGGCTCCCTTGGGGAAGGGACTGACTGAAGTAGGGACTGTATGGGACTGAGGCAGGGCAGGATCTGCTGGCACAGTCCCTCACAGATGTTTTTCTGGAGTCTTTACAGGCTAACCTCCATCGCTCGCTCCCAACTCTGGGCCCTGTCCCTTCCACTAAGAGAACAAGGGATTGAGTCCTTTCCACCTGGAGTCTCCTTTGTCCCTTCTCCTCCTCCCGTACCTGCCCGCAAACCCCTGGTCTCCTATCTGAAGGTAGGCCACGTCACCGGCCTCACCCCGGCACCAGAGGTATTTAAATGGTTCCTCTGCCCTCTTGTTGCACGGGAACCGCAGCCCGGGGGCACCCCCACACTGAGCGGGGGCCAGGCAAGGAGAAAGAGCCTCCCCAGACTTCAGGCAGGTGACGCAACCCTCCTCAGGCCTCGCGGTGTGTGCCTCGGGGACCCGCAGCTTTGGAGACTGGTGCTGGCCCCAGATACCTCCCGTGTGGCTGTGTCGCTGTACAAGCTGTCTGCTGACAGCCGGCCCTCTGCCCCCACCTCAAGCCCGAGATGTGTCGCTGTGAGTGAGGGGACCATGGGAGGTCACCTGCTCAGTGACTGCAGAGCAAAAGGACCTAGGGACCCAGAGCGCCACTCCACAGACGGGGGCTCCTTCCCCTTCTCGGTCCTCACAGTGCCACTCGGGCTGAAGGCAGACGCCCGCATGGGCAGCCATCCCTGGCCCCTGTGCTAGGCCGCTTCCTGGAGGGAGCGGCGTCCTTCCGTGTTCACTGCTTCCCTGTGGTTTGCCCCCCTCCCCCCGGGGGCAAGGAAGCCTCAGCAGGGTACCATGTCTGGGGGCCTCAGGTGGCCGGCCAAAGGCACGGCCTTCTAGATGCTACGGACGCCAGCATCCTCCCTGTAGTGCCCACATTCCCCTGTGCCTTCCGCCCCGAGCTGTCGGGCTGCCTGGACACGCTGTCCTTCAGGTCACCGGAGAAGGACAGCACGGACCAGGCCCTGCTGAGCAAGTGCATACCCCGCACCTCCTGTCCATAGCTCCTTTGGGTCAGCCCGTCTTCCAGCACTCGGGGAAGGAGAGCATCACCCACCTTGCTGGGCTCTGTGCAGAGGGGCCCCGGCGATAAGGGCCGGGCAGTTCTGCCTGCCTCTCCACCTCACTTGAGTGGGCCCCGGGGCTGGAAAGGTGGAGGAGGAATGGGCGTGGGGTCCAGCCACTGCTCCTCTAATGAGGGGCACAAGTAGCCTGTCTTCATCCCCCAGCCTGAGTCAGAAGGGTAGGAGGGGAGGCCGCCTTCCCAACCAGAGCTCCCCTGACATCCCACCGGTGGGTGGGGGGCTGGGGTGGTTCCGGCCTTCTCAAGGGCCCAGCTCGGGACCCAGGCACCGAGGCCCTGTGCTCGGTTTCTTGTAGCCCCTGCGTCCGGGCGCCTCCCCTGGTCCTTCAGACAACGGCGGTGCGTCTTGGCTCCAGAACCAGCCTGCTGTCCCCGCCTCGGTACTCAGGGCTTTCAACACACACTTGTTTCTTTAAAACGTTTAAAACGTGGATGGCTCTGTTGGAAGAGCATGCAACTCTTGGTCTTGATCTCAGGGTTGTGAGTTCGAACCCCACTTTGGGTGTAGAGTAAGTATTTATTACTTCAATAAATAAAACTTTCCAAAAAAAAAAAATGGGGCGCCTGGGTGGCTCAGTCGGTTGAGCGTTTGACTTCAGCTCAGGTCATGATCTCACAGTCCGCGGGTTCGAGCCCCGCGTCATGCTCTGTGCTGACGGCTCAGAGCCTGGAGCCTACTTCCGATTCTGTATCTCCCTCTCTCTGCCCCATCCGCACTCATGCTCTGTCTCTCACTCTCAAAAAATAAACATAAAAAAATTTTTTTAAATAATAAAAATAAAAATAAAACGTGAGAACACAGCAAAGTTTTGACAGTAAACTATTGTGGCTATGCTTGTGTACGTGCAGATATACCATTTTTTAAATTGTTTTTTAAAGTTTATCTATTTATTCTGAGGGGGGCGGGGGAGGAGGGGCAGAAAGAGAGGGAGCGAGAGAATCCCAGTGTGGCAACAGGGAGCCTGATGTGGGGCTCGAACTCATAAACCCGTGAGATCACGACCTGAGCCGAAATCAAGAGTCAGGCACTTAACTGACTGAGCCTGCCAGATGCCCCCAGACATACTCTTTTTATATATGTGCTAGTGACCCCCAGCCGAAATCAGGCTCAGGGCACCAGGCAGCTCCTGCATTTCAGGGGCCACGTTTCGCCTCCTGACTCATTTCAGCAGGCAGGGAGCGGGGGTCTGCAGCCCAGCTGCTGAAATCGTGGCGATACCTGCTTTCAAGTCTGATTCCAGGAGCAGCAGAGGGGAGGAAAGACCTACCAGAAGACCGTGGAGCCCTGGGGAGCCTGCCCGGGGGAGGGGAGGACAGCCTGGGCTGGTGGCAAGAGGGAGCTTCTGCAGACAGAGGGCCAGGGTACAGGCAACCAGGGAGCTCCGGCCATTCCCCTCAGGGCCCCCTGACTGTGCCCTGATTTCTGGCCCTGACCCTGCCCTCCATCAGGAACGGGTGTCCTACTTAAATGTCGGCCCCGAGGGGCTCGGGGCTGGGACGTGCCCAGCCTCTCTCACGGCCCGGTGACGACTGGGAGAGGCCAAGGGCAGGAAAGGCAAGCAGGCTGACATTCGTGCGCCACAGAGCTCCCCTTTAGCACCTTCGGGAACATCCAACAGGGTGCACATAAAACGTAAAAAATAGCAGTTTCTAACACACAGGGATGCCCGGGTGGCCCAGTCGGCTCAGGTCATGATCTCGTGGTTCATGCGTTCAAGCCCGTGTCAGGTTCTGTGCTGACAGCTCGGAGCCCGGAGCCTGATTCGGATTCTGTGTCTCCCTCTCTCTCTGCCCCTCCCCTTCTCACACTCTTTCTCTCTCCTTTCCTCTCTCTCTCTCTCAAAAATAAACATTTAAAAAAATTAAAAATAATAAGTTTCTAACACACAAAGCATTTTGTGCAAAATGTTCATGGCACCGAGAAAGCCATTCGATTGAGAACACAATGACTTTGGCTCTTACTCTGACAATCAGTGTGCAAACTATTCACGATGTAATAGTAAAATGCCACGAGGCACACCGGATCAGCGGGATAAGGTGTGTGCGCGTGCACGTGTGTGCTTGTGGCACCTTCGCGGCACACACCTGTGTCCCAGGCTGACTACTGAGTCACGCTCACCTGAGCGGCTTGGGCTGGTAGTCCCAGGGAAAAATTCCCTCAGGGGCTCACACTGTGTCTTCAGAAAGCGACCCTCGGGGCGCCTGGGTGGCTCAGTCGGTTAAGCGGCCGACTTCGGCTCAGGTCATGATCTCACGGTTCGTGAGTTCGAGCCCCACGTCGGGCTCTGTGCTGACGGCTCAGAGCCTGGAGCCTGTTTCTGTTTCGGATTCTGTGTCTCCCTCTCTCTGACCCTCCCCCGTTCATGCTCTGTCTCTCTCCGTCTCAAAAATAAATAAACGTTAAAAAAAAAAAAAAAAGAAAAAAAGAAAGCGACTCTCATTCTCTGGAACATTTGGAACCCAGGGCATTTTTCTCCCTCAGGAGGTCATAGCCTTCTACTTCCCAATGTTCCTCGTCTACCTCTCTGATTCAACTTAAGAAGAATAACAAGGGAGCACCTGGGGGGCTCACTCCTTTGAACGTCTGACTCCGGATTTTGACTCAGGTCATGATCCTGGTGTTGTGGGATCGAGCCCCGCGTATAGCCCTGCATCAAGCCCCGAGTCAGGCTCAGCAGTGGGCATGCAGCCTGCTTGGGATTCTCTCTCTGTCTCCCCTGCTCTCTCTCTTGCTCTCTCTCTCTCTCTCAAATAAAAATAAAAAAAAATTAGGGGCACCTGGCCGGCTCAGTCAGTTGAGCGTCCAACTTTGGCTCAGGTCACGATCTCACAGTCTGTGGGTTCAAGCCCCGCACCGAGCTCTGTGCTGACAGCTGGAGTCTGGAGACTGCTTCTGATTCTGTCTTCCTCTCTCTCTGCCACTACCCCTCTCGTGTTCTGTCTCCCTCTCTTTCTCTCTCAAAAATAAACATTAAACAAATTAAAATTAAAATTAAAAAATTAAAAAGAAGAATATAACTTTGGATATAAGCTTTGTTTTAAATTTTAAATTTTACTTTTTTTAAAGTTTTCATTTGAGAGAGACAATGCAAGCAGGGGAGGGGCAGAGAGAGAAGGGGACAGAGACTCCAAAGCAGGTTCCACGCTGACAGCATGGAGCCCCACTCAGAGTTCAAACCCATGAACCGTGAGATCGTGACCTAAGCCAAAGTCGGATGCTCAACCGACTGAGCCACTCAGGTACCCTTAAGATTCAATAATCACGCTTACTAGCACTAATTAATATGATTGTTAAATTAAAATTTTTAACGTGTATTTTAATATAATTTATATTTATCATATATACAATTTATAATACATATAAAATTTAATATACTTTTAAATATAAATCTTATTATATCCTAAGCCAATTTTAGAATAATCCTATTACAGCTCAAATTGTAGAACCAGGCAAATGGAATAAAAACATACATGTATTTCTTTCTGTTGACTTACTTTGCTGTTTCAAGGGAAAATGTGCATGTTCTCAGGCCCTGCCACTGTGGGGAATAAGCTTAGGAACTCCCTGAGCCTGCACTGATGGGTTAACAAGGCATAAAGAATTACAAAGCCAGAGGAAGCTCACACCCAAGTTTGGGTAACAAGATTAGGTAAATAGGTATAGAGAGAACAGCCGAGGCCCTAAGATAGAGAGGGCGGGGCCAAAGCCCCAGGATAGGGAGGGCGGGGCAAAGGCCCCAATGCAGAGGTATATGAGGCAAACAAGATTAGGTATTCAGGGCGAAAGCGCCCCCCAATTTAGTACTGTAGCAGAAAGCTGCTTTCACAGGAAGGAAGGACCAAATTAGGTAAACAGGTAAACAGGGCTATAGACCACTGCGGGCAAAAGTTGCCCAAAGTGGAGCTAATTAGCAAAAGAAAGGTGTTTGGTGACCCTGAGGTAGCACGCTCTGTCTTTCTTGTCCCCTAGGCTGGTAAGATACACAGATGCAGCGCCTAAGTCTGCTGCTCAGCGCCAGGATTTTGTTTTGTGTTGACCCAAACCCCTAACACCGTGTATCTTCAAAACCCTCTTTCCCTCATGCCCATGAGTTAATATTCACAGATTTATTGTCTCTTTGTGCATGTCCATCACCATGTTTGTAAGCCTTCTGATCCTAATTAAAACGGAGCAAGGACCCTTAGTCGGGGCTCTTGTCTCCTCCTGGACATTAGCCATCTCTCGCATTTTAATCCTGCGTCCTGCTTTCGTGCTGGACAAGAAAGATCTCTAGACTCAGAGTCTACAACACGCCACATAGAGAAAAAAGTCATTTATGCTTTAAATTCTAACTCAGGGTCTGTCTTCCCACAACTCTTCATGATGAGCTCAGTCACCCACAACAAACGAACCTGCTCTTTGCCAGGGCCACAGAGTAAAGGCAGACTTGTGGCCCATACAGGTCAGCTGAGTTCTCTGCAGCCATCATTGCTCCGGAGTGGACCCCGAAACCAAGGGCGCAGCTGAGTGGATGACCTTGATGTACCACACTGTTTCACTGTTCCTGACCAATTCATCAACCAGCTTTATAAAACTATTATTCGATCACCCGTTTATCAACTGCGTAGTAGAATTTCTTTGTCCTATCTTTGTGGTAAATGTTCTAACTGGACAAGCGCATGCACAAAGGAAAGTTTTCCAAAACAATTAGTGCTGCACAACTGTGCGAAGGAAAAGTGTACATGGAAGTGTCACACACTATTTAAAACTTGAAAATCAACAGTATTAGTAGTTACGAACATTTTGTAAGATTCAGGCCACATGTTTTAGATTAAAAGAGTCTAGTAGACACTAACTAGAATAATCGAATAAAGTATTTCTTTTTTCAAGGGAAGAATACATTCACAGTGTGCGATTGTGTGAATTACTTAAAATTTGAAAATAAGGATTTAATATTTAAAAAATCTTAATAAATATGGGGTGTATAATACTTTTATTTTGTGGAAATAAAAGGATGTTAATATGTAAGTTGACAGTATCCATTCTTTTTCAAATGTTCACTAATTTATTTAATCAAAAGTTTGAATATTATAGACGAATCTGTCCTATCATAACATAGAACTTCCTGTGATCTGAAGATGCACCCAGTGTATTCAACAAAGAGTAATCTCAGAATGGCTGATTTCAAGAGGTTGTGAATGTCTTATGCTCTGTTTTGTTCTAATTTTTTTTTAACGTTTATTTATTTTTGAGACAGAGAGAGACAGAGCATGAATGGGGGAGGGTCAGAGAGAGAGGGAGACACAGAATCCGAAACAGGCTCCAGGCTCTGAGCGGTCAGCACAGAGCCCGACGCGGGGCTCGAACTCACGGACCGCGAGATCATGACCTGAGCTGAAGTCGGACACTTAACCGACTGAGCCACCAGGCGCCCCTGTTCTGAATTGTCTATACTTGTAGGTGATGTGAGTGTGAGCCCTTATATGTAAATTGCTACTTAAGCTCCTATGCATACATGCACTCTAGTGATTATAAACTATGGCGACCAAAATTAAAATGTGAAATTCAGCGGATAGCTCTGAAATATCTTCATGTGCTTATTTACAAACAGGGAAACTGTGGGTTACTAAAGATGCCTTCATAATCTCTGTTCCCAAAAGACACTCAGATTAAAACAATTACCAAACACGGTGAACGTACACTCTAGAAATCCATAAATGTCAGCCTCTGTCCATCCTTATTGTGAAAACTGATTTCAAAAGCAGGAGACTATCTTCCTGATGGCTTTAGGAGTCTGGTACTACGTCGCAAGTTCTAATTAATGCACAAGTTTCATATTGACAAAGCGTGTGGCCTCACCCCAGCTGACTCGAAGCCAGTGGTGGGTGATGGTCCAGTGAGACCAAAGAAAGGACCTAGAGAGAACGACGGGGACACAGGCTTCCTGGGGGGACCTGTGTGCAGGGAGTCCGGCAGTGACCAAACGAACAAAGTATCGCCGCTGGGATCTACGTGCAGCAAGCTGTTAGAGCAACTGACCCAACAACTACCTGGGCCCTTCCCCTCCTTGCATGGCCAGCGTGCAAGGACACCTTTGCTTACAAGGGAGACACTCCAGCTTGGTCACCCCCGGAGTCCCTGACCTGGAACGCTGAGCACGTTTTTCTACATGTCCTGCCTGATGGGAATATAGAGGGAGGTCAGGGTCTCTACGTTCTCAAGGCAGTGATTGACAGGGGCACCACACCAGCGATCCAGCACACGGCACACACACACACACACACACACACAACTTTGAACGTGCCTACCGTATACATGAGAACACTACTGATGTGGCCGTAAACCGCAGTGGGACAAGCCAGGAATCATCTTTCGTAACTTGTACATCCACCAGCGTGTGAAACGTAAACATTCATCATTCCCATTTTATGATCGGGAGTTTTCACGATGAAATATTTTAATTCTTTACACATAATTGTCTATTTATAAATAATTATTTTATGTGTAAAATACACAATTTACTTGTTTACTTATGTATACATATATACCTTGAAGAATATAGTGTATATATGTCATAAACACACACGCTGGGATATTTAGATGAATTAAAAACTATGAAACAATAGCCCTCAAAATAGATCAAATCTATAGCCATTACTATATGAAATAGCCGTTACTATATGAAACATTAAATGTTTCATATAAACATTTTTACTGAAGAATTTTTCACGTGTCTTTATGAGATTTGATTACGTTTGTTTCTATCCAGGCGACATAACTTATGAGCCTTTCTCAGGGATGCAGTCCCTCAAACTGACAATATACACCACACTTCTATTAGCAATAAGGTTTCCTCGTCCAGAACCTGGGCTCCTTCTCTTATTTATTGAGTTGTAAGGGTTCTTCATATATCTGTATGTGTGAGTTCTCTCTCTCTCCCTCCCGTCCCCCTTCTCTCTCTCTCTCTCTCTCTCTCTCTCTCTCTCTCTATATATATATATATATATATATATATATATATATATATATATATATGTATATGTATATACCACATACGATTTACAAATATTTTCCTCCTCTTCTGTAGGGTATCTTTAAACTTTCTTGTCTTTTGAAGCACAAAAGGTTTTAATTTGGATGAAGTCCAATTTGTTTTTTCCTCTGTTGCTCTTTCTTCTAAGAATCCCTTGGCGAACCCTCAGGGTCATGAATGGCTACCCCTAAGTCATCCCTCTGGGCCAAGTTGCCTTCCAGACTATATTATCTTGCCTCCCTACCAGCAATGTAGGAGTTCCAGTAGCTCCATATATCTCTTCACCAGCACTCAATATCATCAGTCACTTCTTCTGTTTGTTGTTAGCATTTCTAATAGGTGGGTATTCTAATAGGTAGCATTTCTGATAGGTTTCTAATGAGTGATAATCTCACTGCGGCATTAAATTCCCTAGTAATGATGTGAGTCATATTCTCTTGTGTTTATTTAATATACATAAACTTTCTCTGAAGTGTTCAACTATTTTGCCCATTAAAAAATTTGAGTTGTGGGGTGCCTAGGTGGCTCAGTCGGTTAAGCATCCGAATTCAGCTCAGGTCATGATCTCACAGTTTGTGGGTTCAAGCCCCGTGCTGGGCTGTGTGCTGACAGCTTGGAGCCTGGAGCCGGCTTCAGATTCTGAGTCTCCCTCTCTCTGCCCCACCCTCTTTCTCTCTCAAAAATAAATAAACATTTAAAAAATTTAAAAAAAAATTTTTAACGTTTATTTATTTTTGAGACAGGGTAAGACAGCATGACCGGGGGAGGGTCAGAGAGAGAGGGAGACACAGAATCTGAAACAGGCTCCAGGCTCTGAGCTGTCAGCACAGAGCCCGACGCGGGGCTCGAACTCACAGACTGCGAGATCATGACCCGAGCCGAAGTCGGACGCTTAACCGACTGAGCCACCGAGGTGCCCCTAAAAATTTTTTTAAATTGAGTTGCTGTGTCCTTATTTTTGAGTTTTGAGAGTTCTTTATATATTCTGGATATTGGATATAAATTCTTTCTTAGAAATGTGATTTGTGAATATTTTCTCTAATCCTTAGCTTCTCTTTTTTCTTTAACTTTACTTATTTATTTTGAGAGAGAGAGAGCATGAGTGGGGAGAGGAGCAGGGAAAAAAGATTCCACGAACCATGAGATTGTGACCTGAGCCGAAATCAAGAGCCAGATGCTTAAGCGACTGATCTACCCAGGTGCCTTTCCTTTTCTCATTTTCTTTTTGCTTTTTAAAGTTTACTTATTTTGAGAGAGTGCGCGAGCAAAGCGGGGGAGGAACAGAGAGAGAGGGAGAGAGAGAGGATCCCAAGCAGGCTCTGCATCATCAGTGCAGAGCCTGATGCAGGGCTTGAACCCACCAACCATGAGATCATGACCTGAACAGCAACCAAGAGTCAGACACTTAACCTATTGAGCCACCCAGGCGCCCCCCCCGCCTTTTTTTTCATTTTCTTAACATATTTCAATTGACCTAACTTTAAATTCATTAATACCATCTTCTCGTATGTCTCCTCTGCTGTAAATCCCATGCAATGAGTTCATAATCTCTGACGCTGTATTTTTAGTTTTAGTATTATCCACTGATTTTTTATAACTTCACTTTGTTATTAGTTCTACATCTTTTCATCCATGATATCTATCTTTTCCTCTATCTTCTTCTACTTACTATTTTTTTCTTGAGAGAGAGAGGGCACACGTGAACGAGGGGCAGACAGGGAAAGAGAGAGAGAGAATCCCACAAGGGGCAGAGAGAGAGAGAGAGAGAGAGGGAGAAAGAGAGGGAGAGGGAGGGAGAAGCGGGGCTTGAGCTCACCTGATGCAGGCCTCCAACTCATCAACTGTGAGATCATGACTGAGGCACCAGGCGCCCCTCTACTTATTTTTTTGATATTTTTAAGGAAGAGAAGAAAGAATCCCAAGCAGGCTCCACGCTCAGTGTGGAGCACAAACCAGGGCTCAATCCCACAACCCTGGATCATGACCTCAGCCAAAGTCAAGAGGCAGATGCTCAACCGATTGATCCACCCAGGCACCCCATATCTTTTCCTACTTATTAATAATAGTTATTTCAAAGTTATCATCTGCCCATTCCAATGTCTGAATCATTCATAAGATTTCCCCAGTACATTTTCTTTAATCTTTATTTATTTTTGAGAGAGAGAGAGACAGAGCGTGAGTGCGTGAGGGGCAGAGAGAGAGGAGACACAGGAGCCGAAGCAGGCTCCAGGCTCCGAGCTGTCAGCACAGAGCTGGACATGAGGCTTTAACCCACAGACCATGAGATCACGACCTGAGCCGAAGTCAGACCCTTAAACGACTGAGCCACCCAGGCGCCCCCTGGATTTCTCCAATACTTTATATCCTTCTGGACTTTTTATGTGTACTTGTTCTATCTGCTAATAATAGAAGGGACTTAGTTAAAATCTCCAATTATGATTGTGCATTTTTCTACTTCTCCCTTTAGCGCTATCCATTTTTAAACAGCTTTATTGAGACATAATTCACATGCCATTGAATTTGCCCGCTTAGGTGTTCAGTTCAGCGACTCTCCGTGAATCGGTAGGTATGTGTCCCTCATTAAAGTCCAGTGTCATCACTGCCAGATGTTCCCCCCACTTCCGCTGGCAGTTAGCCCCCAATTGTAAGCCCGGCCTAAGGCAACCATTTCTGGACATTTTCATGTAAATAGAAAATCCAGTCTAGTCTTTCGTGACTGGTTCCTTTCTTGCGGCAACTACGTCGTGCGTCTTTTTATCGCAAAAAGGGATTCTATTGTATGGACATAGCATGTTTTCCTTAGCCACTCACTAGCTGTTTTGAATTTTTTCCAGTATTTGTTTATTATGAGCAATTCTTCTAGGAACTCACATACTCTGCAAGGTTGGGAGGCTGTCTTGTAGGAAGCTCTACATGCCCCGAATCAAGAACTGTCCCTCCCACACTTGTAATGCCAAGGGTCCAATCTAAAAATGAAAACTACTGTAAGTAAAACAGGGAACTTAATGTGGGAAGTTGGTGACACGGGTGATAGGAGGGATGAGGTGCCGGAGAGGGTGGGGAGGCGTCCCAGATGCGAAAGCCAAGGTGCAGAAGCAGGAACCCATGACCGTCACTCAGCAGGGGGACAAAAGGAGGAGGTGTTTACCGGATCCCCGGTCCAGGGTCAACCAGCGGAAGCTGTAACCACAGCATGTCTACTTAAGAACAGCTGGGGTGACAGAGGAGACACAGCCATTGCTGGAGAGGTTACCTGAGGCCCAGACGGAAGAAATATTTTGTTTTTGTTTACTAATCTCACACCCTTCAGTTTCCCCTCAGTTTCCCCAATTTACCTAGAAGCACTTGATACAGGAGACTGGGATACACCTGCGGGCCAGGCTTCCCCAGCCCTGGGAGCAGAGCAGGGAGGGTTGAGGAAGGAATGGGTCTGAGGACCAGGCAGGTCCAGGGTCGGCACGGTCCACCCACTCTGTTATTTGTCACCCTTCCTTCTCATCCTCCCATGATACACATGTGACAGTAAGGTGACAGTGCTGTCCTGCCTATCATGAATGGGCGAATCCCACAGTGACACTCTCATCCTCTCCCCAACGAGAGAAAATACGAAGTCCTAGAGGTCCTCGTTTGCATCTCAAGTCTAGGGTCTCTAAGCACAACGTGACTTTGCTTGATCTCATGATCCATGAACTGAATCCTAAAACAAAACCTCGCCAATTAACGTTCCATATCAAAACAAAAAATAGGGTAGGAAAATTTGTTGAAACATAACAAAAATATACACAGCAGGTACAGTTGCCAGGTATTCACCATAAAACGCTGGCTGAGATCAAAAAAATTTTTTCTCTGCCCCCGCTGCACGTTATGCTTGCCATTAGCAAGCTACTGGTGGGTCAAGGTTCTTTCTTCATCACTGAAGACTGAATTTCTAGTAGTCCTGTCCTAATGGGTGCTTTAGTCTCCCACGGGAACTCACAGGGAAATACTACGAGGCTTGTCAGTGAATCTGTCAGGCTCCATACAGAGTCACCTGGCCCCAAATGTGTACCAGCGATTCCTTAATCCTGCAGATCAAACACTCCAGCAGTAATGGCAACCTCCTTCTCTGTTGATTCCCTGGCACAAGACGCTCAAACGGCATCAAGGACCTGTAATTGTGACGTTTGACAGGAGCCCAAGGTGCAAGGACAGAGAGCAGAAACCGCACGTGACGTCTCATCTCTCCCACCGCCTCTGTCAGCAGCTCCCAGCCAGATTCCAGCTGCTTTTCTTAGGGCAGTTGTTTTCAAGACTGGACCCTGACCAGTAAGCCAGACAACAAATTCCACGTGACACTTCAGAATAATGAAGAGCTCCCCATATGGGCTGCATGAGAAATTTGGGGTCAAGGTCATCCCCCAAAGCAATACTGTGTTAACCTAGGCCCTAACTCTTAATTTTGATACAGCCCCATATTCAAATAACATTTGCTCTTGGATGTGAAATCTAAAGACCGTTGTCCACAAGTCTCCCTTTGTCTGATGAAAACAGTCATTTTTCTGTAATTCTAAACGTTACAATCATTCAGGAAAGGATTCTGACATTGTCAGGCATTACCAAGGAGAGGAATTACTAAAAATTCTAAACAGAGGTAGAGGGAACATGCATAGTAGATGGTTTCAACAGAGACAAGTTAGCAACGCAAGAAAATCACACATATAGGGAGTGATACAAAGCTCTGAATTTCACCAACATTCAAGACAGGCTTTTGGCATTTTCAAATACATTATTTAAAGATTTGGGGCACCTAAGGGGCGTCTGGGTGGCTCGGTTGGTTGAGCGTCCGACTTCAGCTCAGGTCAAGATCTCGCAGTTCATGAGTTAGAGCCCCGTGTCGGGCTCTGTGCTGACAGCTCAGATCCTCTGTCCCCCTCTCTCTCTGCTCCTCCCCAACGCGTACGCGCACTCTCTTTCAAAAATAAACATTAAAGAAGAAGAAGAAAAAATGCCCCTGCAAAATAACAGGAGGATATGTTTTGTGGGTATTTTATTTTATTAAAATTTTTAAAATGTTTATTTATTTTTGAGAGAGAGACAGAGCATGAGCGGGGGAGGGGCAGAGAGAGAGGGAGACACAGAATCTGAAGCAGGTTCCAGGCTCTGAGCTGTGAGCACAGACCCCGACGCGGGGCTCAAACCCACGAACTGCAAGATCATGACCTGAGCTGAAGTCGGACGCCCAACCGACTGAGCCACCCGGGAGCCCCTTGTGGGTATTTTATTTTTGCCAGCTCCACTTCTCATCTGTTTAGATGACGAGCAATGCAGTTCAGAGTTTTTCTTTTGCTCACTTGGTCAGACATTAACTTGTATTCTTGCCTTTGCATGTTTAATGTGAACAATCTGGATGTAACTGGCGACTCAGAAGAGGCAGGAGATTTTTTTTTTTTTCCAACGTTTTTTATTTATTTTTGGGACAGAGAGAGACAGAGCATGAACGGGGGAGGGGCAGAGAGAGAGGGAGACACAGAATCGGAAACAGGCTCCAGGCTCCGAGCCATCGGCCCAGAGCCCGACGCGGGGCTCGAACTCACGGACCGCGAGATCGTGACCTGGCTGAAGTCGGACGCTTAACCGACTGCGCCACCCAGGCGCCCCGAGGCAGGAGATTTTATTGAAAAATTCCAGCTTCTGTTATTGAACACAGGGCATGGTAAGAGTTCCCAAACTCATTTGCATGTGCCAAAAAGTTGTGGCAATACAACTTAAACTATTTGTTAAATACTAACTAAATCATTTGGTCTGGCTTACCTTCTACTATGGTACAAGACAAACGATACACATTGTGCAGCACCCTTGAGAGATGCTGTGCTATAAACATGACATATACCATATTCACAGATTAATTTCACATATGCTATGAAATTATATAAATTCACAAGATGTAGCCATACTCGGGAATATAAGCCCTATGTTTGTCTGAGGCAATAGGCTTTCTACTTGGCTGTCAAGATTACTGAACATACTCATACACAGACATACATATCTTTAAAGCTTCATAAGCTTATCACTTAGAATATATAATCTTTTTTTTAAAGATGCAATACCGTACCTGGAAATTGATTTTTTTTTTTTTTTACATTGCTATGGACAAATTTTCCTATATTCATTTAAGTCATTATTTTTGTCCTCGATACGAATAACTTGATTTATGATGAGACTAGACCATTTGCTGAGCGCTTGTCTCTACTGCCTTTGCCACATTCACTGCACAGAGGCTTACTCTCCAATTCGGCATTCTGACGTTCAGGGAAGTAGAACTTCCTGCCAATGAACTTCCTACACTCGTGGCATTCGCAGGATTTTTATAAATGCGTTTTATGATATAGAGAGAAGGGTGATTATTTTCTTAAAAGTGTCTCACGCTCGCTCTATTTCTAGGGTTGCTCTTCTGTGTGAGTTCTCTGATGCATCACGAGGTGTGATTTCTGGGAAAAAGCTTTCCCACAAGTGCTACATCCATAGGGCTTCTCTCCTGTGTGAGTCCTCTGATGTATGATGAGCTGTGACTTCCAAATAAATGCCTTCGTGCATTCCTTACATCCATAGGGCTTTTCTCCTGAATGAGTTTTCTCATGTCTGAGGAGGAGTGACTTCCCACCGAAGGCTTTCCCACATTCGCTGCACCCATATGGTTTCTCTCCTGAATGAATTCTCTGATGTTTACGGAGACTTGACCTCTCTCTGAAGGCTTTCCCACATTCATTGCATTTATTGGGCTTTTCATCTATATGGGTTCTCTTATGAGTAATAAGTTGCGATTTCCCACTAAAGCCTTTCCCACATTCACCGCACGCATACGGTCTCTCTCCTGTATGACTTCGCTGATGAATAATGAGCTGTGACGTCTGAGAAAAGACTTTGCTGCACTCACTGCATTCATAAGGTTTCTCTCCTGTGTGAGTTCTCTGGTGTGTAATGAGATGAGACTTTCTAGAGAAGGCCTTCCCACACTCACATCCATAACGTTTTTCTCCTGTGTGAACCGTCCGATGTGTCACAAGGTGTGACTTCTGGGAAAAGGCTTTGCCACATTCACCGCATTTAAATGGTTTCTCTCCTGTGTGTGTTCTCTGATGTACGATGAGTCGTGACTTCTTGCTGGTGACTTTTCCACAATCATTACATTCGTAGCATTTTGCTCCAACACGAGTTTTTCCATGTTCGGTATAGAAAAAGGATTTCTCATATCCATTGAATTTACCAGGTTTCCTTCTTCCACGGTTTCCAGCCTCAGTAAATAAACCTAACGAGTGTTTCAAATGTTTTCCATTTGAGACATGCTTACTGGACTTTTGCTTTAACGGTGCAAGGTTCATGCTGGATTGGAATGTTTTTCCACTGGCATTAGTTTCATGGACATGTTCCGATTTTTTAATCCTGTCTTGGATTTCTTGGTGCCAAGCTTTGTAATCGTCAACTTTCCAGTATTCTAGAAAGGAGAATGATAAACATATTTTGTGGATTCAATAATCGTGAACAGGTGAACTAGAAGTGCAGAAAACATCATGCACAACTATACATGTTTGGGAATTAAAATTAAATAAAGTGCTCTCATGGAAACTGAGGTAGAAAACTAATAATAGATAAGGAAAAGGGGGAAAAAAAACCCTTTGACTAAATAGGTTGCTAAAGGCCATGATATAATAATCTGTCCTAAGCAAAGGTAGGGTTTTATCTGAGCACAATCTGCATTAAAAAGTTGCACTACAAGGTAGGAAATGATGACACCAAAGTTATTCCTTTGGTTATAGGCATAGAAGGAGTAAACTTCCATAAAAGAAATCAAGTAGAGAATAGAAGGAATGACCACAGGTATATAACAGTAATCTGAGGCATTTAACAATAAAAAGGGAAAGAAAATAGGAGGGAATTAGAATGATGAGAAGAAAAAAACACAATGAATTCTCGGTACCAGTGAAAAGACAAGGGATCTATCAGCAGGATACGTTTGTGGTGTGGAGAGGGAAAAAGAACACACACGGTCTGAGGTGAGAAGGGTTGGGCTCCTTAGTACAGACCAGAGGAGCATAGCTCACTCTAAAATCAAAGCAAAGACGGACAGATTATCCTCATACAGATAAGTGATCTATATAAGATCTGGGTATCTGAGAAGCTCATATCCGTGGTTCTGAGTCCCTTCTAAAGGTTTAGTGATTGGAGAATTATCTAAACAGCATTTCAAAGGTGCCCATCCCTCACTGTCTTTACGTCCACTGTAAACTGACATGTATTTTTTTATTAAAATTAAAAAAAATTTTTTTTTATTTATTTTTGAGACAGAGAGAGACAGAGCATGAGCAGGGGAGGGCCAGAGAGAGAGGGAGGCACAGAATCCGAAGCAGGCTCCAGGCTCCCAGCTGTCAGCACAGAGGCCGACGCAGGGCTCGAACCCACGAACCGTGAGATCGTGACCTGAGCTGAAGTCGGACACTTAACCGACTGAGCCACCCCGGCGCCCCTAAACTGGCATTAAAATTCCACCTTGTCACATGTGACTCACCCGACAAGCTCTGACTTGGGACCTCCAGTTTGAAGATCACATCCGGTTTGATAAGTTGAAACCCTGTATATGAAAAATCACACATGACTTGAGCCTAATTTATTGGGGTTCAGACTTCTGAGAATAAATAAATGCTTAGTTTCAGGGGCTGTGCAGGGAGGCCTTCCATCTGGGATGTGAGTGTGCACTCAACACAAAAAAGCGCTGAGAATTCGTGAATTCTTAAACTAAAGCCTAAGTCATTGCACACTTCAAAGGCCCCCGTTGATAGTAAGCGAAGAGGAAATGGCAAGTGCCTGGGCAGAGCCTGAGTCCGCACAAGATGTCCTTACCCAGGGACACGAGACTGCTCACATTCTCCAGCATCACATTTCTGTACAAGTTCTTCTGAGCAGAGTCCAGGAGCTGCCACTCGTCCCGCGTGAAGTTCACGGCCACATCCTCAAAAGCCAATGACCCCTGAAAGAGCATGTCCCTACTGAATCTGAAGAAATGGATACCATAATAAAGGAAAGGCGGCAAGGCCCTGGAGTGGGAGCCCCCAGGAGCCGTCACGCCAAAGTGCCCAGTTCCCAGTAACGAATCGCAATTGCTCTGAGCCGGATGCCGGTTCCCTCTGTTCTTGTCTCTCTTACATCTAGAGTCAGTCACGTGACTGTGTGCTGGAGATAGGACGTACGAGGTGTGTGAGGGCCATCCGCGGGGAAGCTGCCGTTTTTGGGTAAAAGAGATACTGATTTTGCCCTCTGCCCCCTCTACCTTTCTTCCTGCTGTTACCGCAGACGTTGCCCTCAGAGCTGCTGCAGCCACCTTGGGCCGTGAGACAATGTGAGTGAAGTTTGGCAGAGCAGAAACCTGGAAACAATTTGTCCTTTATACCAGTCATGAGCTGTGCCAGCCCAGGACCATCTACTTCCGGGTGTCTTGCAGGAGGAAGTTCTATGGCCTTATTATCAGAGCTCCCACTATTTGTAAATGAAGTCATCTCTGATACACTGATTTTGACCATTCTTATCAGGATTCAGTACACAGGCTTTTTATCACATGCCTAGATTTGCATTATACCTTACTGGAGAAACAGAAGTCTTAAAAATCCTGTAGTGTTTTAAGTAAGATAGTATGACCTAGAATGTTTATCGACCCACAAGTGTGTGAGGTTCCACTCTGGTGTCATCAACACGAAGGTGAACGGGATCCACTCTGTCCTCACAGGGCCCTCAATCTTGTCGCCAGGTCAAGTTACCACAGACGCTGGGGCCAGAGAACATACGTGGTTTAAACACAACTGTAAGGGGTTATCATTTACCCCTTAGATCGGCAAAAATGAAAACTTTTCAATATCCAGACAAGCCAAGAATATGGATGAATGCACTGCGGGTGTGGCTGGTTCAGAGTACCTTCTGTGTGCCAGCACTGGGGACAGTCACCTGTCTGCCAGCACCGGGGACAGAGTCACCTCCTGTGTGTCAGCAGTGGGGACAGTCATCTGTCTGCCAGCACTGGGGACAGTCACCTTCTGTGTGTCAGCAGTGGGGACAGTCACCTGTCTGCCAGCACTGGGGACAGAGTCACCTTCTATGTGCCAGCACTGGGGACAGTCACCTTCCGTGCACCAGCAGTGCTGTCCGCCCGGCTCGCACCTTAGAGCAGGGGATGCAAATTGCCAAGCCCAGTCAGCACTTAGATGCTAAAATAAAGCTTCTTGAAAGCCAGCTTCCAGCCATCTGTTCACGTACGATCCATGACTCTCTTGCAGGACCGCAGGGGAGGTGAGCAGTTGTGCCAGGGATGTGTGGCCGGAAAAGCCTAAAATATTCACCTTCTGCTCCTGCCTTAGAGACTTTCTTGTACATGTCCGCCGGGCAATAAATACATTGGTGTTTTAAACAGCAAATCTGACAGACACCCGGGTGGCTCAGGGGGTTCAGTGTCTGACTTCGGCTCAGGTCATAATCTCGTTGTCCGTGGGTTTGAGCCCCGCGTCGGGCTCTGTGCTGACAGCTCAGAGCCTGGAACCTGTTTCGGATTCTGGTGTCTCCCTCTCTCTCTGCCCCTCCCCCACTCACACTCTGTCTCTTTCAAATGAATAAACGTTAAATAAATAACCGAACAGGGGTGCCTGGCTGGCTCAGTCCGTTGAGTGTCTGACTTTGGCTCAGGTCATGATCTCACAGTTCATGGGTTCGAGCCCCATGTCAGGCTCTGTGCTTATGGCTCAGAGCCTAGAGCCTGCTTCGGATTCTGTGTCTCCCTCTCTCTCTGCCCCTCCCCAACTAGCACTCTGTCCGTCTCTGTCTCTCAAAAAGTAAAATAAAAACGTTAAAAAATACACAAATAAATAAAACAAATTGTGAACTAATTTAACTCACTTCTAGAAAAAACCAGAATGATAAACCTCCACCCTACTTTCTAAAGGAAAGAGTCTATATACTCTGAAAAGTGAACAAAATGAAGCAAGTTATACTTCAGTTTCCACCATTTTTTATTTACAACATCTAGAATGCAGTAAAATATATATACAAAGAAGTATAAAAATGTGACCAAGAACTACGGCCACAGAAAGTAAAACCAGCCAACAGAAGGAGAACTACAGATGCCTAAGTTATGTGAATTAAGAGACAGACTCTAAAATAACAATACTAAATATGTTGAATAACTTAGAGGAAACATGGATATGATAAGTGAAGGGATGGAATCTTTCAGGAGAGAAAAGGAAATTAATTTTTTAAAAAAGAACCAAATAGAAACTCTAGACTGAACAGCTGATATTAAGTACTTATCAAATGGACTTAACAGCAGATCTGATGTTATGAAGGAAAAGATTCATGAACTTGAAAATCGATTAATAAAAACCATACAGGGGCACCTGGGTGGCTCATTCGGTTAAGCGCCTGACTCTTGATTTCGGCTCAGGTCATGATGTCACAGTTCATGAGATCGAGCCCCGCATTGGGCTCTGTGCTGACAGTATGGAGCCTGCTTGGGATTCCCTCTCCCTCTCTCTGCCCTTCCCCTACACTTGCTCTCTCTGTCTCAAACTAAATAAAATAAAGTTAAAAAAAAAACAACATACACAGTATAAAGTACTGGAAACAATGTATCAAGTGTCAGTGACCTGTAGGACAATATAAAAACATCTTATACACCATAATTGGAGGGTCAGAAGAAAGAAAATAGGACAGAAAAAAATATTTGAGTAAATAATGGCTGGAAATGTTCCAAATGTGAAGAAAAACATTCCACAGACACAAGAAACTCAAAGTATCCCAATCAGGATACATATAAAGAAAACCAGACCGAGGCTCATCAGAGCCAAATCGCTCAAAACTAAAAATAAAATCTTAAAATCAGCCAGAGGGTAAGACACAGTACATTCCAGGGATCAACATAAGAGGGATGGGACAACTGACCTCTCACCAGAAACAATGCAAGCCAACGTATAATGGAATGTCCAAAATGTTCAAACAAACAAAAAAATCTAGCATGTTTTTCAGGAAAAAAAACCCAAAACAACACTTTCAAAGGGTGGCTGCATGGAGACAGCACAGCATGTGTCCACCAACACCGAAGGCCTCGTCAAGGAGGGTGGGCCCATCGCATGGTGAGAAGAAGGAGGGAGGAAGCCCAGAAGAAAGTGCTTCGTTCCTGTGCCTGGGGACTCAGGCTGTGGAAAGCAGGAGGGCAGAGTCGCGCAGAAGCACATGTTCTCCAACGCCGGAGAACAGGGACCACCACACAAACGCTCCAAAAGAAGGCAGGGAAAAGAAACAAAGAACAAATAGTACAAATAGAAAACAAATAGCAAGATGCTAGACTGCAACCCAAATATGTCAATAATTACTTAAAATGTTAACGGACTAAATAAACATTCCACAGAAAAGAGAGATTATCAGACTGGAAAAAGTAAGACCTACCTATAGGATACTTACAAAGACACACTTAATGATGATTTTTTTAAAATTTATTTAATTTTGAGAGACAGAGAGAGACAGAGTGTGAGCAGGGGAAGGGCAGAGAGAGGGAGACACAGAATCTGAAGCAGGCTCCAGGCTCAGCTGTCAGCACAGAGCCCGACGCGGGGCTCGAATCCACGAACCGTGAGATCGTGATCTGAGCCAAAGTCAGTGACTTAATCGACTGAGCCACCCAGGTGCTCAAGACACAATTACAGAGGTACAAATAAGTTAGACGTAAAATACAGGAAAGGGTAATAGCACTCAGACGTTCATATGGAAACTAGTGTAGCTACATTAATATTAAACAAAGTAAGCTTCAAGATAAGGGGTATTGCTTATATAAAAGATAAAAAAGGACATTTCATAACAACAGAAGGGTCAATTCATCAAGAAAACATAATAACCCTAAATGTGCAAACATTTAATAACAAAGCTTCACCTGGCGGCCAGGTGGCTGAGTCGGTTAAGTGTCCAATTCCACTCAGGTCATGATCTCTCAAGTCGTGGGTTCAAGCCCTGCGTCAGGCTCTCTGCTGTCAGCATGGAGCCCATTTCAGATCCTCTGTCCCCCTCTTTTTCTGCCCTTCCCCTGCTCATAGGTTTGCACACACGCTCTCTCTCTCTCTCTCTCTCTCTCAAAAATGGACAAATATTGAAAAAAAAGGAACAGAGGGGCACCTGGGTGGCTCAGTCGGTTAAGCTTCCGACTTCAACTCAGGTCACGATCTCACGGTTTGTGGGTTCGAGCCCCCCGTCAGGCTCTGTGCTGACGGCTCGGAGCCTAGAGGTTACTTGCTTCAGATTCTGTGTCTCCCTCTCTCTCTCTGCCCCCTGTGCTCTGACTCTCTCTCCAAAATAAATAAACATTAAAAAAATTGTTTCAATAAAAATAAAAAAATAACAGAGCTTCAAAATACGTGAAGAAAATACTGACATCAATAAATGGGTGCGGTTTCAGTTGCATAAGGCGGAAAAGTGACGGATGTAGTGATGGTCGCACGATATTATGAACATGTTTATGTCCATCTTATCATAATCAACAAATAGAAAACATTACCAGCAATAATTAAAAGAATGCAAGCTAAAAATACAAGGAAATGTCATTTTTCATCTATCAGGATGGCAAGGATAAAAAGTTGACATGGGGGCGCCTGGGTGGCCCGGTTGGTTAAGCGTCTGACTCTTGATCTCAGTTCACGTCATGAGCTCAGGTCTTGATCTAGGGTCATGAGTTCAAGCCCCGTGTTGGGCTCCATGCTGGGCATGGAGCCTACTTAAAAAAAAAGAAAAGAAAAAAAAAAGGTGATACAGCTCAGTGTTGGTAAGGATGTGGGGAAGAGTCAGCAAAACACTGTTGATAACACAAATTTGAATACACTTTTAGAAGGCAATTTTGTAATCTCTATTAATATGGAAAACTTGCATGGCCTTTGACCCAGAAATTCTATGTCTGGGCATTTATTGTACATAAACTCTTGTACAAATCCTCAAAAAAAACTGGAGGTTTTCACCGGCTCTCAATAATTGATTGAACCAGTAGACAAAAATCAGTAAGAATATAGAATTGAACATGCTATCAACTGATTTAACCTAATTGACATTTATTTATTGAACATTCCATCCAACAACACATTCTCCTTGATTCACATGGATTATTCCCAAAGATACACCATATGCTGGACCATAAAATAAGTCCCAAAGAATCGATATCATAAGGAGACGTTCTCTGACCATAAAAAAATACAATCAGAACGTAATAACAAAAAGGTATGTAGAGAACTCCTCACCTCGAGTATTTGTAAATTAAGCAGCACACTTTACCTGATTCAGGGTCAAAGAATAAATCACAGTGAACATATTTTGGATTTAATTCTAACAAAAACAAAACAGACCAAAAACCCCACAGTACTGGGGCACTCTACTGGAGAAGCCTTACATGGATCTTAGGACAGTCAATTTTAGACATGTCTCAGCCCTGCAGATGTGGCTCTTTTCATACAAGATATGAATTGGGGCACATATTCATTCAGTTCACCGGTTTAATGATTCCCTGTACCATGTTGGTAATCTAATTGAGTCTATGATGCCAGCCAGATTAGTCAATCTGATGTGTGAAGCTGTTAAACTCGTGAATGACTTCTGAGGGTGATTAGATATTCAATGTGATCCAGACTTATGCTGAGAAGTCAGTTCTCTGGAAAAACAGTCCTAATTTGTAGCATTTGCTAATCTGTGTTGAAAATATTCCTACCATGGCTGATTTCAAGCTATCAAAGTTTAATAACTGGTTTACAAAACTCAGAATTTAAGTTTTGCAAGTTGGTATGAGCTGACTCCAACACATTACTGGTAATTAAAAAAAACAAAACAAAACAAAAGAGTGATTTTATGCCAAACACAAGATCTGGATTTCACATCCTATATAGGTTATTATCCCTACAAAAATAGTATATTTAATTTTGAAACAAATATCTTAATGCAAACAACACACACATTTTAGGCCCTTCTCTTCAACCATCACACTGAAACATTGGAAGGAATCATTAAAAAAGTTGCTATTAAAACTTGAATGGAAGGGGCGCCTGGGTGGTTCGGCTGGGTGCACGTCCAAGTCTTGATATCAGCTCAGGTCATGATCCCAGGGTTGTGGGATCAAGCCCCAAGTCTGGCTCCGCACTGAATGTGGAACCTGCTTGGGATTTTCTCTCCCTTTGTGCCCCACCTCCCTGCTCATGCTCGCTCACTCACTCTCTCTAAAAAAATAAATAAGGGGCGCCTGGGTGGCGCAGTCGGTTAAGCGTCCGACTTCAGCCAGGTCACGATCTCGCGGTCCGTGAGTTCGAGCCCCGCGTCAGGCTCTGGGCTGGGCTGATGGCCCAGAGCCTGGAGCTCGTTTCCGATTCTGTGTCTCCCTCTCTCTCTGACCCTTCCCCGTTCATGCTATGTCTCTCTCTGTCCCAAAAATAAATTAAAAAGTTGAAAAAAAAAAAAATTTTAAAAAAAAATAAAATAAAATAAAAAAATAAATAAATAAATACATAAAATTAAAAATAAAATTTAAAAACTTGAATGGAAAAAAATCTCGATATACTGGCCAAACAGCAGAATGTATCTAATGGAAGAGGACATTTGCAGTGTGAATTACCACACTGATGAATTCTGCAAGAATCAAGGTGAGAAGAAAAGAAGTCAAATATATTAAAGAAAAGTTTTTAAACTCAGAGCATAGATCCAGAAGAGAATACCCATCAAGCATTCCAAAACTGGAGAAAATGGAGAATAAAGGGGAGGAAATAATCAGGGAAGCAAAACAGGAAAATTGCCCAAAGTTGAAGGCAGGCAAAAGCTTTTCCAACTGAAAGCAATAAAAGAATGTAAATTAAAAAAAAAAAAAAATGTGACAGGGTGCCTGGGTAGCCCAGTTGGTTAAGTATCTGACTTCAGCTCAGGTCATGATGTCATGGTTCGTGGGTTCGAGCCCCGCGTCGGGCTCTGTGCTGACGGCTCAGAGCCTGGAGCCTGCTTCGGATCCTGCGTCTCCCTTTCCTTCTGCTCCTTCCCCATTCGTGCTCGCTTGCTCTCTCTCTCTCAAAAAATGAATAGACCTTAAAAAAAATGTGAATAAAAATTTTATGCCCAGACACATCAGTGGATACAGAAGAAAATGCAATGAAAACCACAAGGTACCATTTCACACCCACTAGAATGGCCACAGTGAGACAGTGACAGTGTTGATGAGGAGGTGGAGAAATGGAAGCCCTCATATATTGCTGGTGGGATTGTCAAATGAATCAGCAACTTAAAAAACACAGTTTGTCAGTTTCTCAAAATGTTAAATATAGTTACGACATGAACCAGCCATTGCACTCCTAGGCATGTATCCCAAGAGAACAGAAAACATATGCACAAATGTTCACGGTAGCATCAGCCATAATCGCCAAAATGTGGAAATAACCCAAATGTTTAGCAAATACGGAACTGCCAAAATGTGGTATAGTCACACAACAGATTATCATTCCACAACAAAAGACAATAAAGTATTAAAATATGTCCCCTCTTGAAAGCGAGCTACACGAAAGAAGCCAGTCGCAAAAGAACAGGTGTGATTCCATTGATATGAAATGGGGAGAAGGGGCAAATCCAGAGACACAGAGAGCGTACTGTGCTTGCCTGGAGCCGGGGCAGGGAGAAATGGGGAACACCTGCTAACGGGGTGCTCTTTTAGGAGGATGAGCAATTGGATGGTTGCAGAAGTCTCTAAACTTACTAAAAAACAGTAAAAGGGGCGCCTGGGTGGCTCAGTCAGTTGAGCGTCCGACTTCAGCTCAGGTCACGATCTTGCAGTTTGTGAGTTCGAGCCCTGCGTCGGGCTCTGTGCTGGCAGCTTAGAGCCTGGAGCCTGCTTCTAATTCTGTGTGTGTGTCTCTCTCTCAAAAATAAATAAACATTAAAAAAACAGTAAATTGTTCACTTTAAATGGGTGAATTGTATGGAACCATAACTGGGGAAATAAATGAATTACTTACCTGGGACTTAGTCATTTTCTGCCACACTTGGGAAATGGCCAGTAACTTTAGGCTCTGCTCTATCCTTCTTAACTCCTCTGGTCAGGACTCTCTTCACCAAGGATTCACCTCTGGGACTTCTTTATCTCAAATAAGCCAATTACTTCATGGAAACCGGAATCTGTTGAATCAGTTAACAAAGTCTCTTTAGTAGATGCAAATCTCCCTCTTTTGCTGAAAACTCACCTTCATTTAAAGCTCAAACTGTGTTTTCTATAGACTCTAAACAGACTTTAAATGGGTGATGAGTATTAAGGAGGACACTTGTGATGAGCATTGGGTGTGGTATCTGAGCGATGAAGCACTAAATTCTACACCCGAAGCCAACTTTACCATATATGTTAACTAACTAGAAATTAAATAAACTTAAATGAAAAAAAAATACTCTAGGCTCCTGGGTGACTCAGTCAGTTAAGCATCCAACTCTTAATTTTGGCTCAGGTCATGATTTCACAGTTCGTGGGATCGAACCCCGCGTTGGGTTCCACAAAGAGTGGAACCTGCTTGGGATTCTCTATCCCTCTGCCCTTCCTCTGCTCGTGCTCTCTCTTTCTCTCTCAAAATAAATAAACTTTTTAAATTTAATTTAATTTTTAAAATGTTTTATTTATTTTTGAGGGAGAGAGAGACAGAGCGCAAGCAGGGGAGGAGAGAGAGAGGGAGACACAGAATCTGAAGCAGGCTTCAGGCTCCGAGTTGTCAGCACAGAGCCCGATGTGGGGCTCAAACTCATGAACCGTGAGATCATGACCTGAGCTGAAGTCAGATGCTTAACTGACTGAGCCACCCAGGTGCCCCAATAAACAAACTTTTAAAAAAAGATTGTAAACAGATCTAACAAGGACTCAAACAGCAGCGTACGCAGAAGGAACCCCACAGCATTGATAGCATTTAACCAAGCATTCATTGTCTCTGAAAGGAAGGGAGACAGCAATGGTGTGTGTGTAAAATATATAGCAAACAGGAAATAAGAACATCAATTTCATTTAAAAAATGTTTTCAATGTTTGTTTATTTTTGAGAGAAAGAGACACACACACAGAGTATGAGTGGCAGAAGGGCAGAGAGAGAGGAGACACAGAATCCGAAGCAGGCTCCAGGCTCTGAGCTGTCAGCACAGAGCCCGACGTGGGGCTGGAACCCACGAATCACGAGATCATGACCTGAGCTGAAGTCAGATGTTTAACCCACTGAGCCACCCAGGCACCCCTTGAACATCAATTTCATTTTTAAATAAAGGCATGAATAAAAGAGGAAAGTGAATCCAACCATTCATGAAATGAATAATTCAGCTGAGTTTCTCCTCAAAATACAACAAACAATTCATTTTAAGGTCATAACGTTCTTTGAGAGTTCTAAATTAGTTAATACATGTAAGTACCTTAGAACTATAACTGGCACATACACATTTAGTAAATGCTAGTTAGCGCTCTTACTATTACAGGACATGATTATAGAGAAATCAGAAAATACATATCAACTAACAATTATTACCCATAACTCCACTACTTCAAAGGTACCTCTCTCATAGGGTGTTAGAAACCATCTGACATTGTTACAAAACTGTGATCTTACAGTCTCACATTTTTGAATCGCCTTTTATGCTATATAGTAAACCCACTTTCAGGCCAATAAATATAACTGTAGACCTGTGATTATATCGTATAAAAACTCAATCAATTTTCAACCAACACCTGATATCCAGGCATCCCTCGTCTTCGATCCCTGACCCCAAGTCCACCCAATCAGCAGCCTCAAAGACCTCCCAGTCAATTCCACAGCTCACTAATCAACCATTTGCAAAAGCCCATTCACCACTTACTCCACCAGTCATACTCCCAACAAGCCCTGTGAGTCCCAGTCACCAGACACATTCGGCCCATCACTAACTCCCACAACCCTATCACTTACACCAATAAGTCCCTCATTCACCCCCCAACTTATTAACTCCCACAGGCTTCCCGATGACTCCTCCGGCTGTCCCCACAAACTGTCGCCTCAGTTGTCCCAATCTACTATGTCCCCAGTCATTCCCACAGCCCCCCAGTTACTCACAGCCAAATGTCTACCAGTCTCTGCCTCCACCTCCAGGCTACCAAGTCACCAACCCCATAGTACCACAATCAGTCACTAACCCATAGTTCCACAATCACTACTCTTTCTTCCTTTTCTTTTTTGTTTTTAAAGGCGAACTCTGGGGCGCCTGGGTGGCGCAGTCGGTTAAGCGTCCGACTTCAGCCAGGTCACGATCTCGCGGTCCGTGAGTTCGAGCCCCGCGTCAGGCTCTGGGCCGATGGCTCGGAGCCTGGAGCCTGTTTCCGATTCTGTGTCTCCCTCTCTCTCTGCCCCTCCCCGTTCATGCTCTGTCTCTCTCTGTCCCAAAAATAAATAAAAAAATGTTGAAAAAAAAAAAAAAAATAAAGGCGAACTCTGCGCCCAACCTGGGGCTTGAACTCACAACCCCGAGTTCAATAATTGCCCACGCCAGCGACTAGGCCAGCCAGGTGCCCCAATACTCTTCTGACTGATACCCAGGCCTTCCTAATGGCTCAATCATTCCTACTGTCCCCAATTCCTCACCCATCAGGCATCCTGATCCTGATCTCTGGATTCCCCAGTCACTGATGTAAACTGACATCCTAGGCTCACTTCCTCCGTGAGCCTATAATTAGTGACACACACAGCGCCCCCCACACCTCCACTGGCCTCCCAAACTACTCAACCCGAAGGCAAAGTAACAGGTTAATGAGAAAAATCCCCCTCCAGTAATGTCCCCCCACTCACAGAGCTCTTGCAAACCCCAGCAATCCCCAAACCACACAAGACCCCAATCTATCACCCCGAAAATATTCAACTTCACGCTCCCTCCAATCAGCAAATTCTATTTGCCCTTCACTAACCCCACCAGGCGCCCGATTTCTGCACTCCACAGCTGCCCCAATCCCTGACACCCCGAAGGCGCCCCCAGCCCACATCACTGACACCTTGAGACCAGCTCAGGCCTGCGGCCCCATCTTTCACTCCCCGAAGGTGACTTTAAGGCACGAATGCTTTAAATCTCTAATTCTGTCCCACCACTTTCTGCAGGCCCCCGAACGCCGCCCTAACAGGTCCACAACCACCCCTCGCCCCACGCACCCCGCCAGCCCCGCCCCCGCCCCCACACTCGTCCGGACAGGCCCCCGCTCACTCACCTCACTACCCGTCACCGAGCCCCACGGCCCCTTCAGCAGGCGTCGGCCCCCAGCCGCTCTCAGCCCCGCTCCCTCCAGCGCCCTCCGCGCAGGCCCAGTCACCCATCCCCGGAGTCCCCTGCTCCGATCCTGCCTGACCGGCCCGCTCTGCCCCGCCGCCCCAGACCCCACTGGCCCCACACGCTGCCCTGACCCGCAGAACGCGCACCGGGGACACCGCGGGGCCCGCGCGGACACCGAGGCCGCCCCAGCCCCGCAGCCCGCCCGCTCCCCACACGGCCTCCCCCTCCGGCCAGTAGTACCAAGATTCGCCCGGCCCACCGAGGAAGCGTGCGCGCAGCACTACATTTCCCAGAGTGCCGCTCGTCCCAGAACTACATCTTCCAGAGGGCTCCGCGGCGCGCCTGGCCATATAAACTCCCAGGGCTTTTCACCAGTTCCCTGGTTGCAGGGCGCCGGCCGAGTGTATACGCGCTGGTGAACGAATGCGGGAGTTGGTGGTTTCTCGTTCCTTCCATAGGAGAGCCTTTCAGTCAGGGAGAAGCACGCAACTTAACAAACTCCGGTACTAATGAAAGTAGGGGCCTGATTGTGCTCGGAGGACTTGCAGACCGGAAAGCAGTCTGGGGTGCCCAGCTGGCTCAGTCGGTGGAACAGCCACTCCGGATCTCAGGGTTGTGGGTTGAGCCCCACTTCGGTGTAGAGAGTAAAAATATAATATTAAAGGGCGCCTGGGGCTCAGTCCATTAAGCCTTCCACTCGTGATACCAGCTCAGGTCATGACCCCAGGGCCCTGAGACCAAGCCCCACATTGGGCTCTGCACTGGGCGTGGAACCTGCTTGGGATTCTCTCCCTCTGCCCGTCCCCTGCTTGCGCGTGCGTGCGTGCGCTCTCTCAAAATTAAAAAACAAACAACTAAAATCTTAAAAAAAAAAAATTGGTGCCTGGGTGGCTCAGTCCGTTGAGTGTCTGACCGAGTTCAGCTCAGGTCATGATCTCACAGTTGCTGAGTTGGATCCCTGCATGGGGCTCACTGCTGTCAGCGCAGAACATGATTGGAATTCTCCCTCTCTTGCTCTCCCCCCTCCCCTGCTCACACTCTCTCTCAAAAATAAAAATAAAATCAATCAATTAAATTAAACGTTCGGGGAAAAGACCGTAAAGGAATCCAAGGACAAGTGCGTCTCCCATGGGCTGAGCACTGGACATTGGGGTGTGGAATCCAGGTCGGTCCTGCACTATGTGGTTTCGTGGGGATTCGGATCAGGTGATATCTGACACAGAAAGCACAGGGTAGATGTGAGTAAATCTTTTTAGTGTGCCTCATCTCTTTTTAGAAGTTGTGCTCACTAAACTGTAAGTATCCTACTCTTTTAAGATTCGAAGGATTAGGGGAGCCCCCAGTTTAGCATGGGGGGAAAAAAGCGAGGTGAGCCAAGGGCTGGGCAGAGCATTAACTCTTAACACTGCCGACAAGTAAACGAAAGCTGGTCTCTTGATGTTCCAGGAGTATTTGAATGATAAACATGTTGGAAACTGGCGACAGCTCAGATTTGGTTTGGGTTACCTAGTTGAATGGAAGCTAGAGTTCATTGTTCCCAATGATCACGCTCACACATATTAATTCATTCAACAGTTTACTCAGTAAACATACAGGTACAGAGATTTTCTTTTCAAGCACAGCAGAGAGATGTGTGTGCACCAGTCTGAGCTCCCACAGCTCCCACAGGCGCCCTTGCTCTCCAGGTGCACCAGGCAGTGGAAACACATGCCAGCAACTTACAGCCTGCTTCTCACCAAAGGGACAACAGCTGACCTTGTTCATTAGCTGTCTGCCCTGTCCTTGTGTGTGAGGCACAGGTGGCCCAGATCTCAGATGTCATTGCCTGACACATTCTGCTCTGTACAAACACATACAACAGAATAAGTATATATGACTTGTTCATGCACTTAGAGCGGCCCTGTGGCCACCATGGTTTGGAGATAAAGCCACACAGCCATTCCAATGGTAGTGGTAGTTTAATATGCTTCCTTAACATAACCCCTCTCTAACAAATGCTAGAAGTTAATCTGCTTCCCCATCTTCTTGGGAATCTCAGCTTGATGTGGGTTTTTTGTAAATAATTTTAATGCTAGGAATCATAGCAATGCTTTAAATGAGAATCTGATAACAAATGTCACTTCATTTGTATTTCTCTCTTATCTTACCAGTGGCTGCTTCTATAGCTACACTATTTGTTGGGCACTTTTAATGATTTAGGTGTTGTAAAATATCTATGTATAATGACTTAGTTATTCAATAAAGTTGGTGTTCCCTGGTTTATTTAATCTTAGCATCTGAAAGGAATAGGCTCAATGACAAGATGTCCAGACTACCTGGATTCAATGAGTAGTCACTGTGACCTAAGTTACAAAGACCCCCAAAGAAAATAAAGTTACCAGATGGCACCACCAAGTCCACAGGTGGGGTGAGCCACGCTGGGAGGCACCTCGTAACTTAGCTACTGGTCATGCTTGTGAGCTGGTCACAAGATGTTACACTGCCTGTGTCTATGCTGCAGACAGACATGATGAGATGAAGTTTTCTAAGATAATGAGAGTGAGTGTAGCCTGACCTTCAGCATGACAAAGGGGTGGGGAGGGAAAAGCTGTTAGGCTTATGTGCTGCCACCTAGAGGGCACACGGCACTGTTGCAGACACTGCCACAGCTGACTGTCACAGTGCTAGTCCAGTTGTGCCCAAGCTTTGAAATATTTATATCATTTGCTAGCTAATTCCTTAAAGACAGGATCAGAGTTATACACAAGTTTACTGGCACAGACTACAGTGTGAATGGTGCCGTTGCGGTTGTACAAAAAGGAACACCTGCGTGAAAAGCTTCTTCAAAATGCAGATCGAAATGCAAACACAAATGGGAGAGAAAATACAGGGGTGCCTGGGTGGCTCAGTCAGTTGAGCGTCCGACTTCGGCTCAGGTCATGATCTCACGGCTTGTGGGTTCGAGCCCTGTGTCGGGCTCTGTGCTGACAGCTCGGAGCCTGGAGCCTGCTTCAGATTCTGTGTCTCCCTCTCTCTCTGCCCCTCCCCACTCATGCTTTGTCTCTCTCTCAGAAATAAACAAACATTGGGCGCCTGGGTGGCGCAGTCGGTTAAGCGTCCGACTTCAGCCAGGTCACGATCTCGCGGTCCGTGAGTTCGAGCCCCGCGTCAGGCTCTGGGCTGATGGCTCGGAGCCTGGAGCCTGTTTCCGATTCTGTGTCTCCCTCTCTCTCTGCCCCTCCCCCGTTCATGCTCTGTCTCTCTCTGTCCCAAAAATTAAAAAATTAAAAAAAAAAAAAAAAAAAAAAGAAATAAATAAACATTAAAAAAATTTAAAAAAGAAAAAGAAAATACAGCTGTGCAGCCCGATGCAATATTTCCCTTCAAAAGTGGTTACCAGACTGGGTGAGAGAGGGTACAGAAAGGTGAAATGAAGTCTTAAGAGGTATTCGACAAATGACAGGACGGTGCTGCTACGTTGGGCCTCTTTGGTGGTTTATTTCATCCTAACTTATCACACTTCACGAGGCTGGGTAGTGTGTGACAGGCACTGGGGTGGAGCCCCTGAAGTGATTGTCTGTAGTAATGCTGACCTGCTGACATGGAAGTCTTGTGTGGGGGTTACAGATTACATAGATTATATGTAATAAAAAGCAACAGACTCTGGAATGAGGACATTTTAACTGCACAGCACAGTGTTTCTAAGTGACAAGCTAGGAAGCATGAAGCATCATTCCCTTCTGCCTTACTCAGAAACTATCTTTTTCCTTGTCCATACATATTGAACATAAATGACATTTTTTTTTCTTTTTGTTGTAAATTGCTTGGCTAATCGAGAGGTAGCATAAGACTTCATAAATGTTTTGGTTTCAAGAGTTAGTGTAAGTGCAAGACCACTGGATATGTAGCAGACAACAACCTATGGAGCCATTTAGATTTGCAGCAAAACAAAAAAACACAAAGAATTTTGTTGCTTGTTATAATTTCTACTGAACTGGTTAAAAACAGAAAATATTGATATTTAGTGTGGGAAATCTTGATGGATGTCAGTCTATGCCCGACGAGGCACATGTCCCAGTAACTGATTCTGTCCCAGTAACTGATTCTCAGAATTGTGTTAAATGCTCGTTTAACACCTGGCACAGAAAACAAGTGCTACACTCAAAATATTAACCTAAGAACATTCACTAGAGGAACCATGTCCAGGTATGTGTTCTGAATTAAGGAAACCAAAACCAACCAGAGGTCGGTAAGCACCCAGAAATAGTTAACACCCCAACTTGTGAAGAGCAAGGAGAAGGAAGCGTTAACTGAAAAACGGTCTATGGCGCCAGGAGGGCAGCAGGGGGAGGGGGGGAGGGTGTGCTGCAGCCCTTCGGGCACAGACACCACTCACACCCACCACTCACACCGAGGTCCAGGCAGGGGCGTGGGGTTAAGTGTTCCAACCTCTCTCCTCCCGCCCGCTGACTGAGTACCTCCCGTGTTCAAACCTAAGCACAATCCCTGATGAGGCCGTCCCTAGGGGACATCCCCTGGGGGTGCAGAGCCGGGAAAGGGGGGGGATGTGGAGAACGAGCAGCACATACACACGTCCGTCACATGTGCCATTCTACTGTGTGGCTGCTACACACACAAGTTGCCCTGAGCCCTGGGGAAGCAGGTTTCTGACTCAGAGGATGCAGTCTATTTAACTAGTTCTGAAGATTCACACTTAAGTGTTGTCGTTGAGATACACTTTACTTCTAAAGACATCATAACCCACAATACATTATTTGGCTTTAAGCAGTCAATTACCATTTTAAAAGACTCTTAAATGAGGAAAGAGATCTTTTATATTTACCCACATATTCACCACTTCCAGAGCTCCTCTTTTCTTCCTGTAGATCCTCATTTCCACCTAGGATTTTCTTGCTGCACCAAAACTTGCTTTAGTGTTTCCTGAAATAAGGTCTATAGATAAAGTCTCTTTCATTTTGCTTCTCTGAGAAACTTTTTTTTTTTTTTGCTATCATATTTGAAAGATGTTTTTGATGGGAAATAGACAAACGGCAGGTGGTGGGGGTTTTATGTAAAGTTGTCTGTCCCTCACTCCGTTGTGTTCCAGCTCGAGTAGTTTCTGACCACAAGTGTGTGTGGTCCTCTGTTCTGTGCAAGTATCCTGTCTTTCTCCAGGTGCTTTACAACTGTTCTCTTTATCATCGGGTTTTATCCGTTTGACTAGGATGTCCATCAGCAGGATTTTCTTCATGATCTTGAGGTTCTTTGAACTTCTTGAATATGTGGAGTTACATTTTTCATCATCTGTGTAAACATTTCATCTGTTATTTACTCAAATACTTTCTTAGGCCTCTTCTCTGCCCTGTCCTTCTAGGACTCCATACGAATACACGTGCCTTGCTGTAACCAACTCCCTATTGTCTTTTCTTCGAGTTTTTTTTTTTTTCTGTGTCCATCAGTTGGACAGTTTTTATTTTCACTCAAGTTCATTGATATTCTATGTCTAATCTGCTCTTAATTCCATCCAAAGTTGTTTTTTTGTTTTAATTTTCAGATATTGTTGTTTTCATCCTGAGAAGTTCCACTCAGGCTTTTAAAAATACATCTTCCAATTCATCTGTCACATTCCTGTTTTCCCATATATCTATAAAAGCTATTTGAATATCCTTATTTAATGCCAACTGCTTCCATTTTTTCTGTACCTTTCTAGTGACTGATTTTTCTCCTGGTTACAAGTCATATTCTCATGGCTCCTGTGTATGCCAGCTATGTTTTTGGATGCCAGACATTGTGGGTCCAGACTAGCTTTCGATCTAGGATTAATTACTTCACTACTAAGATAATACTCTGCTGGGAATCCTACCCGATGCCCCATGTGTTAAAAGTCGTTGCCATTTCAGGTGGTGGGAATTTTATTCCCAGCCCTACATTGATTTCTGGGAACTGTTTGGCGGACTGCTTTCCAGCACTTTTCCTGGACTCAGGAAATTTCTGGTCACACATGTGCAAATCAGTACTAAGCCAAAAGACTAAGCAGACTCCTTGTAGATTTCTGCAGCCCTCTCTCCGGGAAGCTCTCTCCTCTCCAGTACAACTCGCTGCAAACTTTAGCTACTCTGGCCTCCCCAAATGCCAATTCAGCAATTCTCTTTGATTCAGCAAGACCACATTTGTTCCTTCCCCTGATGTGCACCCTGGGAACTGCCACCAGGCACCAGGCACCAGGCACCAGGCTGGGCTCTTATGGGCTCACCTCACTCTCTACACCTTCTGCCAGGGATCACACACTTCCGCTCCGCCTGTCATAGGTCTCGAAACCGTTATTTCATATACATTTTACAGTTTCTAGCTGTTCAAGGCAGGGGATCAGTCTGGCCCTTGCCACATCACCACAGCAGAAAGCAGATCTTCACACTTAAAACACAGCTACCACTTAAAATCAACTACTCTTTGTAACTTACGTACAACACAACTCTATAGGATTATTTCGATAATCATGCTTACCAGAATTCTTCAAAACTATTAGGACTTCTTCATACTGAAATCTCTAATTCAAGATGCTCAGTCTTTTGCATACGTCCTTTGCATACGTCTTCTCTAGTGTACCACGAACTATCCTTTCTTGACGAACCCCCCCGCTCAATTTTTACAACGACTGAGTTTCTCCTCGTGTTTAGGTCCTCTGATGAGAAGCTGTCACTCCTGCTACCAGGTTCTGCCCTACTAGGATACTGACAAGACTTCCACACCAACAAGTCATTAACGTGTAACAAGCTGTGTGTTTCAGGAGAAGGCTCTTACGCCGTCTACGTAAAAATACCTCCCTCCTTTCTGAACTCTGCTGGGTGGGACCTGCATTCTCAGTGTACTGACAGGATTTCCCCATCAGTCTGACAGATTTCCCATATTCACAGCACTCGTGCGGTTTCTAGATTACATGAGTCCTCTGATGAGCCATGAGCTGTGACTTCCTGCTGAAGGCAGTCCCACACTCACTGCATCCATAGTATTTATCTCCTGTGTGAATTCTCTGATGCCTCATAAGGTGTGACTTTCTAGTGAAAGACTTCCCACATTCACTACATTTATAGGGTCTTTCTCCTGTGTGAATTCTCTGATGTATAATGAGCTGTGCCTTCTCAAAGAAAGCTTTCGCACACTCACTGCACCCATAGGTTTTCTCTCCTGTGTGATTTCTTTGATGCTTAATGAGCTGCACTTTCTGAACAAAGGCTTTCCCACATTCACTGCACTCGTAAGGTTTCTCCCCTGTATGAATTCTCTGGTGCCTTAGAAGCTGTGGCTTCCAGGCAAAAGCCTTCCTGCACTCGCTACATTCAAAGGGTTTTTCTCCAGTATGGGTTCTCTGATGATGAACGAGGCTTGACTTCTCGCTGAAGGTTTTCCCACAGTCCCCGCACTCATAGGGCTTCTCTCCTGTGTGCGTCCTCTGATGTGATATCAGGCTTGACTTCTGGGTGAAGGCTCTCCCACACTCACTGCACTCATAAGGCTTCTCTCCAGTGTGAGTTCTCTGATGCGTCAGGAGCTGTGACTTCCCAAAGAAGGTTTTTCCACATTCAACACATCCATAGGGTTTCTCCCCTAAATGGGTTTTTTGATGTCTGATTAGCTCTGACTTCTTAAAGAATGCTTCTTCACAGTCACCGCACTGATAGTTCTTCTCTCCTGTATGAGTTACTTGATGCTTCATGAGCTGTGGTTTTCGGACAAAGGCTTCGCCACACTCCTTGCATTCGTAGGGTTTCTCTCCTGTGTGGATCCTCTGATGCCTAATGAGGAGTGAGTTCCTGCTGAAGGCTTTGGTACACTCATTACATGCATACGGTTTCTTCCCCGTATGAGTCCTCTGATGAGTGATGAGCTGGGACTTCCAAAAGAAGGCTTTCCCACAATCACCACATTTATAGGGTTTCTCTCCTGTATGTGTTCTCTGATGTGTAATGAGCTTTAATTTCTGGGAGAAAGCTTTCCCACAGTCACTGCAGCCATATGGTTTCTCGACAGTATGCGTCCTCTGATGTCTTTTAAGCTGTGACTTCCTGCTGAAAGCTTTTCCACATTCGCTGCATCCGTAGGGCTTCTCTCCCGTATGAGTTCTCTGATGTAAAATGAGTAATGACTTCCTACTGAAAGCCTTCTGACACTCACCACACCCATATGGTTTTTCTCCCGAGTGAGTCCTTTGATGAATAGTGAGCAATGACTTCTGTGAGAAGGCTTTTCCACATTCACTGCATCCATAGGGCTTCTCTCCTGTATGAGTCCTCTGATGTATTATGAGCTGTGACTTCTTATTAAAAACTCTGCCACACTCCATGCATAAATAGACTCCAGTATGTGTAATATGGTCTGCAATGAGCCACGACTCTCTACTGCTGGCCTTTCTACATGTATTGCAATCACAGTATTTTATTCCACCATGGGTTCTATCAGGTTTGATGTAGAATAAAAATTTCTTACTGAGCTCATCAAGCTTCTTTCCTCCAAGGTTATTTTTTGAAATAAGAAACTCAAAACGATGTTTCAAATGTTTTTCACCTGTGCCACATTTATGGGGTCTCATTGCTAAATGAACAAAGTTAATGCTTGAATGAAGTATTTTCCTAAAAACATCACATTCATCGCCTCTCTCCATACTTCTAAGCTCGTCTTGATTATCCTGGTGCCACATTTTGAGATTGTTATCTAGCCAGACTTCTTCTAAAAAGGAAAAAAATGAATCATACTGTGTAAATCCCCCAATGATTATGCTTATTGAACAAAACTTCTGAAATGGAGCCTAGGATTCCAGTTAAAAAAAAAAAAAATCTCCCAAATACAATCTCTCCTTATGGGACAAGAAAAATGTTCACACACACTGTATGTTAACAAACTGGAATTTAAACATGAGAAACAGTAGGTTCCTGTACTAGCGTTACATTTAAAGAACATTCTCATTCAAGACCATCACCTGAATCACTGACATCACTAACTTCATCATCACTGAAACTATCTCTTGGGGTTATCAAAGAGTTCTCCAGAGCTCAGCATCAACACTTTTATTTAGGATTTTTGACATTTTAACTGAATGTATATAATCTATGTAATGAATCTACATGTAATCCTATCAATGAAAATTATTCCAAACCACAAGAATTCTTTTAACATTAGGACAGGCTTTTTTTCACCAAGTACAATTGTTTGTGATTTCTACAACACGACCATTTATTGGATTATTTTTAAATGAATGCTTGTTTGCTTTAGGATATCATTTATTAGCAATGGTGAGGTAATATTCCCAATATACCCTGAAAGATAAAAGATCTGCCAAGACTTCAAATACAAGGCAGCTACTTCTCTTCTGCAGGATTTTTTGGAGGGAAGGGGGTTGGGGAGGTAGAGCCTAATCTAATCCTCAGACATATCAGAATGTCCGAACAAGGACCAACTAGAGCTGCTGGTATGGAGAATAAAAGGATTCAATGTTTTGAGGTTGAGTGAGTGGACGTATTAATACTATTCGCTGAGTGGGCTCAGTCGGTTAAACGTCCCAACTTCAGCTCAGGTCATGATCTCACAGTCTGTGGGTTCGAGCCCTGTGTCGGGCTCTGTGCTAATGGCTCAGAGCCTGGCGCCTGCTTGGGATTCTGTGTCTCCCTCTCTCTCTGCCCCTCCCCCACTCACACTGTCTCTTTCTCTCTCTCAAAAATAAATAAACATTAAAAAAAAGAAAGAGTAGGGACACCTGGGTGGCTCAGTCGGTTAAGCGTCCGACTTCGGCTCAGGCCATGATCTCGCGGTTTGTGGGTTCGAGCCCTGTGTCGGGCTCTGTGCTGACAGCTGGGAGCCTGAAGCCTGCTTCGGATTCTGTATCTCCCTCTCTCTCTGCCCCTCCCCCACTCATGCTCTGTCTCTCTCTCTCTCTCAAAAATAAATAAACTTAAAAAAAGAAAGGAAAAAAGAAAAGGTGATCAGGCTTTTTACCCCTTTGCTTAAAAACCCTTTGGTAAATACAAGCTTTCATCCTGACTCACGTGCCCTTGCATGTCCTGGTCTCTTCCAACCTCTCTTGACTTCCGCTCACAGGCTCTTCCTCACTACTGCTCAGCCACAGTGAATGCCTTCCCATCCCTTCCATCCCAAAGGCCTTTTCTGCCTTAGGACCTTTTCATTTGCTGTTTTATTTGACACGCTTTTCCCAGCTTTCAGCAAGCCTGGCTCATTTAAGCGTAAACATCATTTCAAGAGCATACTAACGATACCCTGTTTATTTCCTTTCTGGCTCTCACCAAACAAGTAATCACCTTACTTCTGTGTCCCCCACGGGAATGTAAACCCTGGGGGCAGGGAGAAGGCTCGTATTTTTCACTGTTGTATCCCCACAACGCAGCACACAGCAAGTGCTCAACGCACGCAGGATCAGTACTGTTCACTCCTAACTGGACTTCTTTTTTATTTATTTTTATTTTTTTTTAACATTTATTTATTTTTGAGACAGAGACAGAGCATGAACGGGGGAGGGTCAGAAAGAGAGGGAGACACAGAATCCGAAACAGGCTCCAGGCTCTGAGCGGTCAGCACAGAGCCCGATGCGGGGCTTGAACTCACGGACCGTGAGATCATGACCTGAGCTGAAGTCGGACGCTTAACCGACTGAGCCACCCAGGCGCCCCATAACTGTACTTGTAAAGCAGTGCCCTTCCGTGCCATTAATCTTGATCATTAACTTTGCATTTTAATACAAATGCTTCGTGTTTGATACTTAACTATTGAATAAATACAGTTTTGCATTTTCTTCTATATTAAAATTCTCTGGTCCTGTGAGGCTATTTCATGGCTACTTCTCTCAATTCCTCTCATTCTTCGTAACAGCAGCTGTTCTAAAATAGATGAACATAAAATCTATCTTCACAGGTGGTGGTTTCTAAGCTACATATACCCAGACCTAATAATCCATGTGAAGGGTACCCAGAGATCCATAATTTGAAATATTTCTTAAGGTGAGCAGAGACACTTGCTTAGATGAAAACCTTTGCACTAAAGAAATATTTGATAAACAAGAAAGGTCCTGCCTTACCTGGCCCCATAACAGTCAATTAATGAAACATTTAATCAGTACACACCATAAATCCTACAGATAACAGAGAAGAATACGTTATTTGCCATCTTTCTACGTGGGGAAAAAAACCTGTAAGATCTAATTGTTTAAAAATTCCAGGGGCGCCTGGGTGGCGCAGTCGGTTAAGCGGCCGACTTCAGCCAGGTCACGATCTCGCGGTCCGTGAGTTCGAGCCCCGCGTCGGGCTCTGTGCTGACAGCTCGGAGCCTGGAGCCTGTTTCTGAGTCTGTGTCTCCCTCTCTCTCTGCCCCTCCCCCGTTCATGCTCTGTCTCTCTCTGTCCCAAAAATAAAATAAAAAAAAAAAAAAAAAAAAAAAAAACGTTGAAAAAATAAAAATTCCAGATAACGTCTGACCAGGGCCAAGATTCCTACAATACAATACTAACTGGGCAGAGACTTCAGAAAGGCTGGGAGTCAACAGTCTCTGGAGGTAAAAAAAGGGGCCACCTGAAGAGAGGGACACTGTCTACGTGAGGAAAAGATATGATAATCAATGGCCCACGTGCAGAGAAAAATGAATGAAATGCGTGGAGGAAGAAACTAGTTCTAATGCAGCTGACCCTGACTTCTGGGCCAAGAAAATACAAACCAAAACTGAATAAAATGCTGCTATACCATGAGTTCTTCAATATAAATGTAGTTAAAAGATCACATGGCACATGGGGGTCCTGAGCCCAGCAGACGATGGGTTGAACGAGGAGCTTGGAGAAGACAAACATCAAAGGCACCAAAAAGCACCACGGGAGCTGACCGCACAGGGTCAGTCTGCACAGAACAGGGAAAGAGGCAGAGCCCCCTGACCAGGTTCACGGTGTTAGCTTTTCATTCTGTATCCTTAGATTCACTGTCTGCTCTCTCTGGGTTTAAAACAGAAATCTGACCAATTAGAGGGACAAATCAGAGGGACTGACTCAGTGTTCCTTTAACAGGAAAAATTTATGAATTCATAAAGAGTTATGAGTAAAGAAGCCTAGCCCTGCAGGCTAGAAGTGCGGGAAAGAAGGGAAAGGAGACCGAGGAGCTGGGAAGAAGAGCCCAGCCCAAAAGCAAGGCCCTAAGTGCTAGCCCCCAACTTATGCTGCTGTATAGGAAAGGGGGTACGTGCCGCTTTCAGCTCTGTGCAAAAAGGACACATCCTGATGTGGAGACCGGGACAGAGAGCACATGAAAACCCAGAAGGAACTCAGGGCACCAGTCCTGAGCCAACTCTAAACATTTAGGAATTTCAACCAGTTTTATAAATAACATTTCAAACTAACTTTTCAAAACATTATAACCTGACATCAAAAACCTTATTAAACTTTCACTGTCTGTCACACACCTGATTACCTCTCACCTGAAAAGTTCTGACTTAGAACTTCATCTATTATCCATGGCTCTTCCTGCTCCAGCTTGAAAATCCCATGAGGCTTGATAATTTGATAACCTGTTAATTAGAAAAACAGACAACTTGGACCCAACTGCTTGGGCTGACGGACTCTTAAACATGAAGAATATTTACCACGAAGGCTAGAAAATAAACCAAGTGAACCAAAATCTTGTGATTGCGTGTCAAGTGATCCTTGAAATCTGTAACTCAAATCCAACATTAGTAAACATCTTCCAGGTGCCACAGTTACTAGACTCACGCTGTTTCCACAAGAACACTCTTACCCAAGAACACTAGGTTGCTATAGTTCTCCAGCATCACGTCTCTGTACAAGTTCTTCTGCGTAGGATTAAGTAGCCGCCACTCCTCCAACGTGAAGTCCACAGCCACATCATCAAATGAGATCTAGAAAAGCGGATTTGCTGTTAAACCTGAATGGGCTCCATGCAGAATACATGCTTTCTTCTCCACGGTGCCAGGCAGCCGCAGGGACCCCTAGCTCCCAGTTCTGGTGCATGTGTGTCACACTTCCCTCCTGAGTGTGGGCTGCACTTACAGGCTCACCTCCGCTGAACACAATAATGATGGGATGTCACTGCTGAGATCAGGTCACAAAAGAAGGTCACTTCCATCTGGGGAACGCTCCTTGCTCTCAGGGGGAATCCAGCTGCCATGCCTTGAGGCAGGCCTGTGGAGAAGCCCATGTGGCCAGGCACTGAGGCCTGCCCACTCCCACGTGAATGAGCTTGGAAGGGGAGTACCTCCCTGTTGCACCCTGAAAGGACCTCAGCCCTTCCTAACCTCTTGAGCACAGGCTTGTAGGAGACCCCGACTGGGAACCAAATGTGAGCGCAGCTGGCAAATTTCTAACCCAGAGAAACTGTGAGATAAACGTTGATGTTATTAGCCACGGAGGTTGTGGTAACTTGTTACACGGCAATCGAGAACTAACATAATATCATAACCGTGCACTATACGTTGAGAGAGAGACAAAATGTTAAAATATTTATCATTATGAATTTACTTGTCTATCCATCCATCGATCCATTACAAAAGAATTTGGAATAGGTTGTATTTAAAGTCACTGTGCTTCTCAAAGAAGGTACCACTGGGTATTTGGGAACAATTCTTAGCAGGCCCACGCAGTGTAAGATCCTCAGCATGCCTGGCCTCTACGTGCAAAATGACAGTAATGTTTTTTGGTTACTGTCAAAACCCAAACCAAACCTACACATTTATCATTATCATTATTTTAATATTTATTTATTTTGAGAGAGAGAGACAGAGCATGAGCAGGGCAGGGGCAGAGAGAGAGAGAGACTCAGAATCCAAAGCAGGCTCCAGGCTCCGAGCTGTCAGCACAGAGCCTGATGTGGGTCTTGAACCCACCAACCGTGAGATCGTGACCTGAGCTGAAGTCAGACGTTTAATCCACGGAGCCAGCTAGGTGTCCCCCCCGCCCCCCCGGCATTATCTACATATTTAAAACACGCTTCTCCCTCCAGGTGGTTTTGCACCCAAGTAGTAACAATTAACTGGCTCCTTCACATATCTTCTTGAACACAGGTTTTGAGCATTAAGGCTCCCCAAACCGGAAAAAGTATTAGAAATATAAATATGAGTAGAATAAAAACCATGTTCTTAAATACTTTTTGGTCTTTTCAGGCCAGGAAATAAGGTGTTACAAAGGTCATGAAACAAGATACAGGGTTTTGGGACAAAAGGCAAAGGAACTACAATAACAAAAACGAAACGATGTGGAAGAACAACCACGTTGCAGGATTCACGTTATCTGAGTTTAAGACTTCCCACAATGCCCCAGTGATGAAGACAATGGTAGTATTAGACAAAAGTTGAATGAACCAGAACGGACAGCCTAAAAACAGACCCCCCTAAACATGCTCGGTTCATTTTTTACAAAATGAATGCCATGAAGAAAGGAGTTTTTTCAACAAATGATGCTAGAACCCATAAGCAAAAGAATAAACCTCAACACATACCTCATACCATATAAAAATGAATTCAAAATGGATCACAGGCCTAAATGGGGGGAAAAATCATAAAGCTCTAGGAAAAAACCCATGTGATCTTGGGTTTGGCAATGAGATTAATAAGAATTGGGGGGAGGGGTGGGGAGGGACACCTGGGTGGCTCAGTCGGTTAACTGTCCAAATTTGGCTCATATCATGATCTCACAGTCCATGCGTTTGAGTCCTACGTAAGGCTCTGTGCTGACAGTTCAGAGCCTGGAGCCTGCTTCAGATTCTGTGTCTCCCTCTCTCTCTGCCCTTCCCTTGCTCGTGCTCTTTCTCTCTGTCACTCAAAAATAAATAAACATTAAAAAAAAATTTTTTTTCAGTTTATTTTGAGAGAGAAAGAGCATGTGAGCCGGGTAGGGACAGAGAGAGAATCCCAAGCAGACTCTGCACTGTCAGAGCAGAGCCCAATGTGGAGCTCAATCTCACGAAGCACGAGATCATGACCTGAGCCAAAACCAAGAGCTGGACACTTAACCTACTGAACCACCCAGGCACTCCTTGGCAATGAGATTTTAGGTACAACACTGAATGCATGATCAACTTAAGAAAAAAATCAACAAAATGGACTTTTTCAAAATTGAAATTTTTTCCTATATGAAAGACGCTGTTAAGACAAGGCATAGACTATGACAAAATATTCGAAAACCACTTATCTGACAGAGCGCGTGTATTCAGAATAAATAATTCGTGAAACTCAACAATAAGAAAATACAATTAAAAAATGGGTGTCTCTTGAAACAAGGGAAATAAAAGCAAAAACGAACTACTGGGACCTCATCAAGATAAAAAACCTTCTGCACAGCAAAGGAAACCATCAACAAAGGTAAAAGGCAACCAGCAGAATAGGAGAAGATATTTGCAAATGACATATCTAATAAATGGTTAGTATCCAAAATATATAAAGAACCGATACAACGCAACACTCCCCAAAATGTAATCCAATTAAAAATGGGCAATAGATTGGGCGCCTGGGTGGCGCAGTCGGTTAAGCGGCCGACTTCAGCCAGGTCACGATCTCGCGGTCCGTGAGTTCGAGCCCCGCGTCAGGCTCTGGGCTGATGGCTCGGAGCCTGGAGCCTGTTTCCGATTCTGTGTCTCACTCTCTCTCTGCCCCTCTCCCGTTCATGCTCTGTCTCTCTCTGTCCCAAAAATAAATAAAAAACATTGAAAAAAAAAAAAAAAATGGGCAATAGATATAAACAGACATTTTCCCAAAGACACGTGGATGGCCAACACAGGAAAAGATGCTCAACATACTCATCACCAGGGAAATGCAATCAGGGAATGGCTAAAATTAACAACACAAGAAACAACAGGTGTTGGCGAGGGTGCAGAGAAAAGGGAACCCTCTTATACTGCTGGTGGGAATGCCAACTGGTACAGACCCTGTGGAAAATAGTATGGAGGTTCCTCAAGAAGTTAAAAATAGAGCTACCCTACAATCCAGTAATTGCACTACTGGGTATCTACCCCCAAAAATACAAAAACACGAATTCAAAGGGATACATGCACCCCGTTTATAGCAGCATTATCTACACTAGCCAAGATGTGGAAGCAGCCCAAGTGTCCATCAGCAGATGAAAAGATACAGAAGACGTGGTATACATACAATGGAATATTATTCAGCCATGCAAAAGAATGAAATCTTTCCATTTACAACAATGTGGATAAAGCTAAGTAAGTTAAGTCAGAGAAAGATAAATACCCTCTGATTTCACTCATATGTGGATCTTAAGAAACAAAACAAACGAGCAAAGGAAAGAGAAAGAGAGAGAGAGATAGAGAGAAAGGCAAACCAAGAAACACTGTTAACTGTAGAGAACACACTGATGGTCACCAGAGGGGAGGCGGGAGGGGGCATGGGGGAAACAGGTGATGGGGATTAAGAGCACACCCCCCCCCACCCCCCCCCATGATGAGCGCCAGGTGACATATGGGACAGCTGAATCGCTGTATCGTACACCTGAAACTAACACTCTGTTAACTATACTGAAATTAAAATAAGAAACTTAAAAAAAAACCCTCTTATTTAAAAAGAAGTCAGCTGGGGCGCCTGTGTGGCGCAGTCGGTTAAGCGTCCGACTTCAGCCAGGTCACGATCTCGCGGTCCGTGAGTTCGAGCCCCGCGTCAGGCTCTGGGCTAATGGCTCGGAGCCTGGAGCCTGTTTCCGATTCTGTGTCTCCCTCTCTCTCTGCCCCTCCCCCGTTCATGCTCTGTCTCTCTCTGTCCCAAAAATAAATAAAAAACGTTGAAAAAAAAAAATTTAAAAAGAAGTCAGCTAACCAAAAAATAGACAAAAGATCTTAACAAGCACTTAACTAAAGAAGATGTACAGATAAAAAATAAACATGAAAACACGTTCAACATCATTTGTCAATAGGGAAATACAAATTAAAACTATAATGGGACACTACATACCTATTAGAATTGCTAAAAACAAAAACAAAACACCGCACACAAAAAGTGACAAATGCCAGTGAGGATGCAGGGCAACAGCTCTCCTGCCGTGAAGTTGGGAATGCCAAAAGGGCAGTGACTCTGGAAGATGTTTTGGGGTTGAACAGAGACTTACTACTCCCAGGTACGTGCCCAAGGACACTCAAAACTTCTGCTCACCTCAAGATTTACGTTCAAATCTGTATGCACATGAACACAATTGCTAAAATCTGGAAGGAACCAAGCAGCCCTTCAGAAGTGAGAGGGTAAGCAAACTGGCAGGTTCGTACGAGGGGGTGCGACCCAGTGACCGCACTCAGCAGGAAAAGGAGCCAACTACTGATTCAAACAAGGGCGATGAATCTCGAAGACACAAGTGAAACAAGGCAGTATCAAAAGGTTATACACTAATGAGTCCATTCTATGACATTCTGGAAAAGGCAAAACTGCAGTGACAGAGAACAGATGAGTTGCTGCTGGGGTTAGGGACGCACAGAGGTGAGACGGGGAATTTCTGTGGAGGCTGGAGCTGTTCTAAATCCCGACTAGGATGCTGGTCATGTTAATTTATACACGTCCTGATCACGAGGAGCCCTCCCATGGGCCGAGACATCTGGATACGCTCCCGGTGAGCTTGTCGTTACCCGTGTGGATGCTCAGGAGCAAGGCCCCCACACTCACCAACAGACGTGCCCCGTCAACCCGACGTGGAGACCAAACCTGCCTCCACCACAAAGCCCTCGAGTATGTGACTGATTGCCACCAGGACCCAGAAGACGCTGGCCTGTGGAGACTCAGATTCCGTCCTCAGTGGGGCCTGTGCACGTGCCGCCCGTGCCATCAGAAGAGGCTGAAACGGCCTGGACGTCACGTCTGGCCTTCCACACGCTGGCCGTGGCTAGAAACTGCCCAGACACAAGTTCCTGTGCCGAGAACCACGACATTGACAGGTAGCTCTCATCGGGCCCTCTGCCCCGGCCAGAGGGTTTCACTGGACTCTGACTGCAGCTGACACCCTCTTCAAGTTTGGTTTAGCGTCCCCATGGGTTCCACTGACTTGGGCCACACTATCCAGGCACTACAAGACCACATTTGTTCCTTTCTGCGGTTCCCTGGATTCACCACATCTGAGAATGGCCCCAGATGAGCCATGCAGTTGTCTCAGTGGACACTTAAGGACAGACTTATGTGACTGATGGGAGGGGTCAAGATAGCCCCAGCCCAGATTACACAGCTCAGACGGGCATCCTGGGGCCTCAGTGCAGTAAGTCCCCAAAGGACACTTCTCTTTGCTGCCATGTGAAGACCAGGCTGTCTTCACAGACACACCCATCTTCCACAGTTACTGAGACCTCAGGCTCCATGGGGGACACAGCAAAAGGCTTCCATCCCCTATGACCTCTTCCTGAAGATTTGACGAATGTGAGATTATATAAAACTGTTTTAAAATCTTTTGAAAATTCTGGAGGTTTTGCTAGCCGATTCTTAAACATGATGCATGTTTCCGGTTAAGTTAGATAAAAATATCTGTACCTCTTACATACACCCTTTCCAGACAAAGCGTCTGGATGAAAACAGATGAGCTTTTAAAAAGTTGTGGGAGTGCCTGGGTGGCTCAGACTTCAGCTTAGGTCAGGATCTCATGATCATGGGATCAAGCCCCAGCATTGGGCTCTGCAATGAGTTGGAGCCTGCTTGGGATTCGCTCTTTCTCTCTCTCTCTCTCTGCCACTCTCCCCTGCTTGTGCACGCTCTCTCTCTAGAATAAAAATTAAAAATAATTTAGGGGCGCCTGGGTGGCGCAGTCGGTTAAGCGTCCGACTTCAGCCAGGTCACGATCTCACGGTCCGTGAGTTCGAGCCCCGCGTCAGGCTCTGGGCTGATGGCTCAGAGCCTGGAGCCTGTTTCCGATTCTGTGTCTCCCTCTCTCTCTGCCCCTCCCCCGTTCATGCTCTGTCTCTCTCTGTCCCAAAAAAAAAAAAAAAAAAAAAAATTAAAAATAATTTAAAATAAATAAAGTTTTGATTACTAAATGGGGTACACTGATACAACAGAAAAACAAAAACAAAATCAACCTAGCACCTGGGGAAGCATGGGGGGAGAGAAGTACACGAATGATGTTTGTTCTCTGGACTTGCTCCTAAAAGCTTCCCCCTCCTCCTGGAAAAAACAAAAAGCAAAAGACACACCTCCCAGTGCTGCCTCTCCAAGCTCGTGCAAATCTCTGGATTTAGACTGACTGCTGAGCCAACACAGATGCCTTCCCGACAGGGCTGACTGGAGATAGCAGACGGCAGCCTCAGTTCCTGTACTTTCCAGGAAGAGCATCCCCAGAAGTTGCCCACATCTAACAAAGAGTGGACTAATAAACTGGGGTCGTGGACACAGCAATTTGGAAGTAAATGCCCCAAGCACTTCCTCTAAAGCCAAGGACTAAACTACATTATTCAGACTTGACTAGAAACCCAGGGCAGAAGGGCCCACAGTGGAAAGCCACACTGGGGGCTGGCCCTGCTTGAGGTACCCTCCGTAAATCCTTTGTTTCCAGAAAAACCACACGTGTCCTCTAGGGTTGCACTTCTGACCTGTGTACCCCAACCTTCGTGACACTCTCCATTTCTTGAGTCAAGAAAGTAAAAAGAGCTAAAGGCAGATACACCCACGCCCAGCTTTTGCCAACAGAAGCAAAGATATTTCTATCCAAAATGTACCAAAACTCCGGGGCGCCTGGGTGGCGCAGTCGGTTAAGCGTCCGACTTCAGCCAGGTCACGATCTTACGGTCCGTGAGTTCGAGCCCCGCGTCAGGCTCTGGGCTGATGGCTCGGAGCCTGGAGCCTGTTTCCGATTCTGTGTCTCCCTCTCTCTGACCCTCCCCCGTTCATGCTCTGTCTCTCTCTGTCCCAAAAAAAAAATAAATAAAAAACGTTGAAAAAAAAAAAAATTAAAAAACAAAATGTACCAAAACTCCAACTGAGAGAATATGGGGACCATCTGAAAGTTTTGTAGTGGTCAATTCTGCCGGATGATTTAGGTTTCTTTCCTAAAACTGGAACACAGGTAAGATGGGTATCGGGGCCCACTGTTTCAGTCCTGAAACAAACTCTGTTCTGAGCTTTCCTTCAAATTTGTGCCCTTAGCTCACACTGAGGAACTCTGTAATTTCTTAGCACTGCGAAATATGTTTATTATAGGGCTATTTAGGACTGTGTCCACTCTCTCATCCACATCAATAGCTGTCCAAATATTTTGGGCTCTGCATCATCAGCAAGGTTTGCTTCTACTGAGTAACTAGTCTGCTTTTCATCAGAGGAGACCACGTAACTATTCCCGCTTCCCTTCCTGTCTCCACTTCTGGGAACATCTGAGGACAGCGGGCAGCTCACCTTCTTGTACATCCATGCTTCAACTTTAAGACTTTGGTATGATTCCACAATCCACTTCGTTCTTCTCTGACATCTTCTTTCCCAAGTTTGTATTTTCTGATTATGACTCAAATGTATTTAGAGCTTTCCTGCAAACCTCTCATATCTACATATAAAAACTGCCAAATAATAAACAAGTAACTCACCTGTGACTTGATCATTTTCAGCTGCTTGGAAAATCTGCTCTGTTCTGATGCTCTGGAGAGAGGCCTCTGGTCAAATGTCTGTACACTGAGAATGCACCCCTAGTCCTGAGGCCTCTTCTTTTTTTATCTCACATGAGTTATCTTGTTCCTCAGAGCCATGCCCTGGAGATGCAGTGGAATTTCATTTTAGATGATGTCATTAATTCGGGACCCTATCTCGGATCTCTCTTCCTGACAACACCCATCGGGTTTAGTGGGTAAGAAACAGGGAGGAAGTCTCGGCTGGGCCAGACTGCATCTGGGCTGGGTCTGCGCCACACAGCACACTTGCAGCCCTGGCCCGCACCCGAGAACGCCACGTGAAAGCCACATGTCTCACTGGTTCGGCCAAACATCCCCAGAGGAGCGTCACCCCACCAAATGCTCTGCAGAGGTCAACAAAGTTCAGGAACATAACCTTGGCTCGCTCACTCTGCAGCAGTATTTCCTGGGGACACAGGTGCTACAGAGTAAAATGCAACTTATCTCTAGGCAGGATGGTAAAGGGAAAATGGCTGTTAGACCAAGACGGCGAAGCAGCCTGGGGTGCTGGCTTTCTACTCCAAAACCAGCCCTGCAGTGAAAAGAAAGCCTAGATCAGAGAAACTAACAGAAACAGTAAGAAGAGAGGCTCTGGGGGAAGACTAAGGCTCCCGTGTGGGTCTGAGGCGGAGCTGGGGGGAGCCACATCCACGACAGCGAGGAGAGGCGTGAGGAACCTTCCCTGTGGTGCCTCTCGGTGCGCGCCGGGACAAAACCGCCTGCCCTTTCCCTCAGAAGCCAGCAGGGACAGCCCGGGCCACACTTCCAAGATCAAAATCCCTGCAGAGTGAAGGGGCCGCAGAGATGACAAGGGCTGCCCTTCGTCACCTCCCACAGCCCTCCGTACAAGGACGCTGTCCACACCTGCTGCTCAGGGTCTCCGACCCTTGACGGCAGGAGATGCTTGAGGGGGTGGTGGGACAGCACTGTGTGTTCTGCAGGGTCCACGCTGTCGGCCCTGGCGCCCCTCCCCTCTCCTCCCCTTCAAAGGTGCAGCCTCAGCCCTCCCCTAGTGCAAATTACCCAGAGTGCAGGAGAGCAGCTAACATTCTAGAGGAATATGCATGAGCTCAGAGGCCAGTAAAGGCAAATACAAACTAAAACTAAGAAAAAAAATTAATTCTCCCTCATGCAAAAAAAGGGAAAAAGACTCCCCTGACTCCTCTTCGCAAAGTATTTACTTTCGAAAACCCACAACCGTACATTCTCTGTTCCTTTGACACACGTATAAATCTCTTCTAAAGCTAAACAAGCTTCGTCCAGCTTCCCACCCCAAAACATCTTTCTTTTTTTTTTTTTTTTTTTTTAAATTTTTTTTTTCAACGTTTTTTATTTATTTTTGGGACAGAGAGAGACATAGCATGAACGGGGGAGGGGCAGAGAGAGAGGGAGACACAGAACCGGAAACAGGCTCCAGGCTCCGAGCCATCAGTCCAGAGCCGGACGCGGGGCTCGAACTCACGGACCGCGAGATCGTGACCTGGCTGAAGTCGGACGCTTAACCGACTGCGCCACCCAGGCGCCCCACCAAAACATCTTTCTTAAGGACCTAGGAGCTATCTCTTTGAAATCATCGGGAAGATACACTCCTATTTCCCAATCTCAGGAAGGGCAGGGGCCTGGCCAAGTGCCTGACTTTGGCAGCTGATGTCCCGCTGCAGTCCTGTCACCAACACAGAGGTCTATTTTCCCTTTGGATAAAGGTGATTGGCTAACACAAACAGCCACCCCAAGTGCCAGGTAAGTAGCATGAACCATGTGCGACACATTATCATTTATCTTGAGACCACGTGGACATGGGTTCTTCCGGCCTGGCTGGAGAAAAGAGGGAGATTTCTTTCTGCCTTTGCAATCTCTTTAGCAGGTTGTCTGTGAAGCTCACTGCATTCCAGTTTAACTGCTTTTCTTTTTCTTCTGCTTTTGTGAGATTTAGGGGTTGACAGATTTGGGTTTTAATTATTTCCCCAACAGACCAAATAACCAGATAACTGAGTACAACCACTATTTTAAAAGCTTTTTAAGAGATCACAGGGGCGCCTGGGTGGCGCAGTCGGTTAAGCGGCCGACTTCAGCCAGGTCACGATCTCGCGTCTGTGAGTTCGAGCCCCGCGTCGGGCTCTGTGCTGACAGCTCGGAGCCTGGAGCCTGTTTCCAATTCTGTGTCTCCCTCTCTCTCTGCCCCTCCCCCGTTCATGCTCTGTGTCTCTCTGTCCCAAAAATAAATAAAAAACATTGAAAAAAAAATTAAAAAAAAAAAAGAGATCACAAACCACCTAACAGATATCTCAGGCAGAATTATTGGAACAAATGAACCAAGATTTCAGCTAAGTATAATAAAAAAAAAAAATACTACATCTTGATGTGTACACATACTTACACTTTGAATTCCTTCACTGCTCATGGACCAGGTCACTTACATTCAACCAGATACAAGATCAGCGCCGGGGACTCCACAGCATGAGATCACAAAGAGATGTAATTTCCTTCCTAATACACCTAAAAGGAAATGTTCAAAAATCACAGTACCCAGTAAACTTGGGGACAAGAGGGACAAATCCCACCTTTCGCAGCAGCCCTGCCAAGAGAGGTCTGTCTGGCAACTGTGGTCTCTACCTGTGGTCTAGGGTATTTGCTGAGCACCTAAGCTCCCGGTGCTCCCAGCTTGGTCTCCACAGGCTGACAGGCTACTTAAGAAGACTGGACACGGTGGACTGGTCAGTGGGCACTTTTCCAGCAAATAAACGGAACAAAGAGATAATATAGTACCTGTGGAAGGTTTAGGGCAAGAGCTCTTTAAAGACACTGTTCTATTAAAGAATAGGTGAGGGTGTCTTCAATGTCCCAATGGACATAGAGACAAATCTGCTGCAAATGAAGATAGGAAGTTATGCTTGGATGTTAGCGAACTGCCAGGTTTTGCCCCAGGGCAACTAACAAGAGTGGGGCCAGACCAGCCCCCCCGAAGGCAGTTACTACCCACCCCAAGTTGGGCCAAGGGCTGGAAACAGACGAGACAAAGCTGCTCTCATCACCACATGCTGCTTGGTCAGCAAAGCCCGTGCCCTGTGCAGACAGTGAGCAGGCAGGAGAAAAGAAACATCTGAACACATCTTAGCCTTGACCTGACCCTGTACATCAGCTTCTGCCATCATCTCCTGAGGGCCTTGAAAGTCTCCCACTTTATGATGAAGAGAACGGAGGGACGACTTGGGCCAGTAAGTGGAGACAGGTTCCCACAACAACAATGTAAGGAGGATCTTGTGGGGCAGTCAAGAAAGAATCGAAAGACAGGCTGGATTTTGAATATTGACCCAAAACAGTGGTAGAGGGCAGAGCAAGGGCATCCAGAGCAGGAAAAATTCCGAAAAGTGGGAAGGGAGAAGAATGACAGGGGTTTTGCCCACTTGTGGCGTATATACACATAAAAGTCAGATCCCCCCAGGGAAACTGGACTCTGTTTAGTCCAGTGTGAAGAGTGTAGGGCTGGAGGGCAAATCTCTGAGAAAAGGTTCTAGGAGAGCAGAGAGCAACATTCAAAGGTGAAATGCCCCTTTCCAAGATGCCCAGGGAGTTCTCCTGGACACAGTTAGGGGTCTCAACAGTCTGGGAAGCCCTGAGTGAAAAAAGAGAGTTGTTGCCATCCGAACCTGGGGTCCCTGAGATCAAAGGCCCACCTGCCCCAGGAGCTTCTGTTTAGCTTGGACCCCTTTGGGGTTGATGCACGGATCTTCTCTCACCTCTGGAAAAGGGAATGTGCCGACTATACTAACCTCCCAAACTGCCACTCTCGTTTCCTCCTTCAGGATCCTGACATACTCCTGCACCCCGCCCTCACACGCACATGTACATTCAGCACTCTCATGTACACACACACATGCACAGTCTTGTTTACGGGCGGGGAGAGCAGCAGTTTGCTGAATGCCTCTCACAACCAGGCCCTGTTCTGAACACATGGGAGAGACGACTTAAGGTCCCAAGACAGACAGGGTCCCTGTCCTCTAAGAAATGCATTCTAAGATGGAAAACAAGTAAATAAAGTAACGTCAGACTAAAAGAGTGCTCACAGGAAATTTTAAATGTGACAGAGGAAGCGGTGGGTGGAGGGTGCTCCTTCCCACGGCCAGAAAAGGCATCCTGGAAATGACTTTTAGCTGAGTCCTGAACAGAGGATGGAACCCACTGTGGACGCCTGTGGGAAGAGCATGCCCATCAGGGAGCACCACACTCAAACGGCTGGAGCTAGAGAGAGCTGAAGGCGGTTCGGGGATAGAGGAGGGCAATGAGGCTGAACCAGCTGAGAACGTTTAAGTGAGGAAATATTTCAGTAAAAGGAGCCGTCACTGACCAACAAAGTGATGTGTTGGGTGAGAAAGACCAAAGAACAACAGAGAATATGGTCATTTAACAGAAGTTACTCTGTGAGAGTCTTGCCTGAGCCAATGCATGGTCAGCACTCATTGAGACTACCCACACCCACAAACACAACCACACAGGCCAATAATCACCAAAGATGGCCTCAATCACACACGAGGTCCAACAGACCTTGAATGACTGAACCCCCAGCCACCCCACCCCACGGACCAACCTTTAGCATTCACAAGGCTCCCAGTTCCCCACCCACCCACCTGAGAGTTCTCCAGCCCCCATTTCACTGAACACAACAGGGACCTCACAAATTTCAGACCGCACAACCACTGAGCCCCATAAGCCCCACTCCCACTTATCCCACTAGCCCATCATCCCACTAGGACCCTCATTATTGATTCCACAGGCTGCCCCTCCAGGACCTTCAATTACACATATGGTACGTCTCCAGTGACTGCTCTACAAAGCCCCCAATCACCAACCCCCAAGTGACAAAACCAACGCACAGAAGTGCATCAATCAATGAAATCCAAAGTCTCTCCACAGCCCTGCCCCCAATCAGATACCCTTAGGACCCTTTATTCCTGATCATTCCAGGCTCCCCCTCGCTCAGCCCCAAGCACCCCGCATGGTCATTCCTATAGGTCCCTTGACTGATTATGACGGCACCGCCCCTCATCACTGATTCCCACAGGCTTCTAAACACTAACGCCGAGAAACCCGTCACTGGCTCCCCTACACTCCCAGCCAGTAATCTCAGCAGAGTCTGTTCATTGACTAGGAATGGAGTCAGTGAAATCCTAAACACTGAGTCCCAAAGGACCCCTACAGAATTCCAAGCCCTCCCTCCTTCAGTTGCCCATCCACTCACCTTAACAGTGCCCCGATCACCGGTTCTCACAGAACTGAACCCAGGGGATGCCCAATCCGTAATCATACGGGGACCCCAACCACTCACTTCCATGACACCCCACTTTCTAATCTACCCCACGCTCACCCACCATTCACTAGCACCCCTACAGATCCTCACAACCCTCACCTGAACGGGCCGCCAGCTCCGCCCTGCCCTAACACGCTACCTCCACACTGTCTGCTCACTCACAACCCCCACAGGCCACCCACCAACTCGCATCCAGACCTTGTCACTGACACGCAGTGCCCCAGTCCCTGATGCCTCAACCACAAAATCTCCCAAACACAGGCACAGACCACTCAGCAGCACAGGCCACCCCGGTCCTCCCCCTCCATCGAAACAGCTACCGCTGAACTGCCAAATAGAATGTAAAGAAATATCTTATTCCACAATTACTGCAGGAGGTGGAGGCATACTACAATAGGGAGAACACTGTGGCCGGAAGAGTTGCCAGCATCTACGCAGGGCAAAGACCTACGTGGTTCCTTCCACGGAAAGGGAGATCCGAGGTCAGAAGAACCAGGAGCGTGGAAGGAAAGGGCAGGATGATCAGATAGTAGATCAGAGGAGGACAGTTCTCGGGAAGGAGGGGGCGCAAAGCAGCTCAAGTAGGCAGTGAATCAAAGTTCAGGGCCTGGGGCAGGGGTGGGGAGGTGGGGGAGAAGAAGGCTTAAGTCCCACGTCTCAGTAACAATCATCTTCTCCTGACTGCTCAGTGGGGACGACAGTCCAGCTAATCGCTGATGGGGCAAAGGATGGGAGTTTGGAGGATTGCTATCCGGCCGCGTCATCGGCCAACAAGGGGGCATGTGTTACGCAGAACACATGCTTCCTGGAACAGGAGACGGCGGGAGACGTCTTAACCTTCCTGCTTCCCGGGAGCCCAGGGCTCAGTACAATCCAGCACTGTCACAAACCAACAGTCCTCGCAGTCGAAGAAATCCTCGGGCCGCCAATTCTGAGCTCCCCCAAACAGACCTCCACAAAGATCTTATGGTTCATCCACACCGGGCCCACTTGCCGACCCGGAGGCATCTAAATCACTGACGAGCAGAGTCCTAATTACTCCGGAAAACCACCCTTCGGCTGCATCCCCGACGGCACACACTCGCCGTCCAGCGTCTCCACACTGGGGCAGCTTCAGGGACTTCCTCTCACCCGATCCCTGCCCCTCATGCCCAGAACCGCCAAGCCCACGAGTCTCGGCCTCCGCCCAAAGCCGCTCCCACTATGACTCACGCCAGAGGGCCCCATCACCCACTTAATTCCCTCCGCCGGCTCCACAACCACTCGTCCACCGCGAACCCCGGCTCACTGATTTATCACAGACACTCCAATCCCTTGGCCCGCGAGCGCCCCACGAATTGGCCGGTTCCACCATCTCCCTCACAGCCTCGTCACCCACCACCACAGGCGGCTCCGCCAGACCCCCAAATCTCCCTCCTGACACCCACAGTCGCCGCCCGCCACACCCGTCCCATCCCTACTTGCCCCCAAGCCCCTAAAGCTGCCCCAGAACCGCACCGCACCGCACCGCCCCCACGCCACGCCCCACCCGGACCGGAACCGGCGCCTGCGCTGCGTGGCCGGCCCCCACAACCTCCCCCCCCCCCCCCCGCCCCGGATCCTCGTCGCACCCGGCTCCGGAGCCAGTTCGTGCGCGCGTCAGGGTTCACCGCGGGGCCCCCGCGGACATCAAGGCCGCCCCGGCCCCCGCAGCCTCGCCGCGTCGCCCCTACCCCCCACCTCAGGCTTCGGGCCGCTGCGCCTGGACTCACGCGGCCCACCTCGGAAGTGTGCGCGCAGAACTACATTTCCCAGAGTCCCGCCCTCCCTAGAACTACATCTCCCAGACGGCTCTGCGGCGCACCTCCCCGGATTGGCAGGTCGGAGGTTTCCGATGGACCTCCTCTCCCGCGCTGCCTGAGGGTCTCCGGGTCAGAAATGTCAGGCGGAGCCGCTCTCCTCAAAATATGTCTGTGGGTGAACATAAATGTGTCACCAGGAGGAAACTTCTGTATCCTTTACATTTCTGATGCTAAAGCGAAGTCATTTACAAAGTCAAAGTCAGTGAAGCAGGTAAATTCTAGTGCATCCAACTCAGCACTGACCAAAGTAATGAAAATAAATGAAATGAGGGCTTTAGGGAGAAAGAAACTTTAACTGTGGAAAGAGGAAGAAATTAACGAATATAAAAGCAGAAGTTAGGGGCTCAGGTTATGATCTCACGGTTCGTGAGTTCGAGCCCGGTGGCGGGCTCTGTGCTGACAGCTCGGAGCCTGGAGCTGCTTTGGATTCTGTGTCTCCCTCTCTCTCTGCCCCTCCCTCACTTGCACTGGGTCTCTATCTCTCTCAAAAATAAATAAACATTAAAAAAACTTTTTTTGAAACAGAAGTTAAGGAATTAAAACGGCAAAAACTTGAAAAGCCACGTTTTTAAAATAAAATATGAAATCATACTAGAAATTTTTACCAAAAAATGGGGAGGAACAGCAAAAACAGCTGGTAAAGAGAAAATAGAAATAGCCATAAAAAACAAATTTAAGGGGCGCCTAGCTGGCTCAGTTGGAGGAGGGTATCACTCTTCATCTTGGGGTCCTGAGTTCAAGCCCCACATTGGGTATAGAGATTACTTAAAATAAGCTAGGCACGTCTGGGTGGCTCAGTTGGTTAAGTTTCTGACTTCAGCTCAGGTCATGATCTCGTGGTTTATGGATTCAAGCCACAAGTCATGCTCTGCTGAGACTCAGAGCCTGAAGCCTGCTTTGGATTTTGCGTCTCCCTCTCTCTTTGCCTCTCTCTCTCTCTCCCAAAAATAAAATTTAAAAAAAAAATTAGAAAAAATTAAAAAATAAATAAACTGAAAAAATTAAATACTTGTAAAAGAATATTTTACTCAATTCTCTGTAGTATGTTAATAAATGTGGAAAACAATGAAGTACATGTTTAAAGGAATAGTTAGGTAACTAATTTATTTTAAAATAATATCCATGTAGAACTAAAGCCAGTGTTAAAAAGCTTTCAGCTCCTGGCTCAGATGTTTTAATGGGTGAATCTGAATCCTCCACACTATCAAAGGACATAGTTCTTGCCAATTTCCAGAAAAATCTAGATAGAAGGGAAGTTCTTAACACAAAGGTAGCAAAAAACTTATGCCATAACGAGACAAAGTTTAAAAAAAAAAAAACCAAAAAACTATAAAGCAATCTCAGTTCTGATATTTTTGTGAAAATTATGAAAAAATAGCAAATGAAATCAAGCAATATTAAAAATACATATCAGGGCGCCTGGGTGGCTCAGTCAGTTGAGTGTCCGACTTGGCTCAGGTCATGATCTCACAGCTCGTGAGTTCGAGCCCCACGTTGGACTCTGCTGACAGCTCAGAGCCTGGAGCCTGCTTTGGATTCTGTGTTTCCGTCTCTCTCTGCCTCTCCCCCCACTTGTGGTATGTCTCTATCAAAAATAAATAAAATGTTAAAAAAAATACATATCACAACTAAGTAGAAGGCATTGCAGGACTTTATAAACTAATGTAATTAGTAATGTAATATAATTATTAAAGATTAAAGGGGGAAACGTGCATCATCATCTCAATGGATACTGAAAAATCATTCAATGAAATTCAATCTGGAATGTGTATTTTTAAAGAATTTACTCATACAGGGGAGCCTGGGTGGCTCAGTCGGTTAAGCGTCCAACTCTTGATTTCAGCTCAGGTCGTAATTTCACGGTTCCTGAGTTCAAACCCCGTTTGGGCTCTGCACTGACATTGCAGAGCGCGGTTGGGGTTCTCTCTCTGCCTCTCTCTCTCTCTCTCTCACAATAAGTAAACTTAGAAAAAAAAAAAAAGAACTGTGTTATAGCTACAGTTTTTTTCACATTTAAAATGCTCATAAAATTTCTGTCAAGTAAGAACTCTCAGATATGGGGATGCCTGTGTGGCTCAGTCACTTAAGTGTCTGCCCTCAGCTGAAGGGAGCTGCCTCACCCCAAGAGTAACCTCCTTGGGGTCAGCCCATATCCAAAAACTGGTCAATATAAGGTTACAAAGTCCCCACCCCTTTATCCCAATTTTCTTCATCTCTGAACAACCAGTTTCAGAGATTCTGTGAAATCAGTTGAGGCCTCTGTTGTGAAAGCATCACTGTTCAACTTTACCCCTGTCCAGTCCTGCTTCCCTTATTCCCGCACGGTGGTCGTTCCTGAGAGCAGTCCCTAATACACCACCTGTTTATTATAAAGTCTGTTTCCCGCAAAATTCAACCTACTGCATGTGTATACTTACTGTCCTAGCTAGCTTATAAATCTTAGAAAAACAAATTTGTCTCATTCTTTGCTGAGTCCCTTAAGGGAATAGACTTAGATAGTAGATATTCTACAAGAGCACAGTAATAGGAAGATCTAGAAAAGCTAAGACTGAGAAGAAACTATTACGGGGGCGCCTGGCTGGCTCAGTCTGTGGAGCACGTGATTCTTGAAATCAGGCTTGTTGAGTTCAACCGTCATGTTGGGCGTGGAGCCTACCTAAAAAGGAGGAGGAGGAGGAAAGAAAAGAAGAAGAAATGGTGATGTAAAAGACAATTCCAAAAATGAAGAAATAATTATTCTAGGTGTATTCCATATAAATTAACCCAACCAATCCAATATCTAATAAGAGCCCATTGTTTCCAAATTTGGCAACAAAAACAAATAAGAGCACTTTTTAAAGTTTATTTATTTTGAGAGAGAGTGTGAGCAGGGGAGAGGCAGAGAGAGAAGGAGACAGAGCCACATTCTGTAAGCATTTATGGGAGAAACAAAGCAGCAATGACAGAAAATCTCACGATCTTGAGTAATTATAACAACACCAAAAAGGCAAATTAAAGTCTCAAAAACCTGGTGAAAGAACAAGTAAATAAGCCAAAAAAAAGCAAAGGATATATTAAAAGTAAAGGCAAACAACCAGACAACACTGGCAAGAACTAAAAGACGGAAAGTAACGGACATCTAGAGAACACACTATTAGAAAACCACAGGCCCAAAGTGGGGGCACTTGTAATACCTAACCTAATACAGTCCCAACTTCCTAGAAATGCAATCCTAATAGGTCAGCACCAATAAGATAATCTGTCACATAGCCCTTTTCATCCCCCAAAGGAAGAGGAGGTAATCCACACTAAACATCCTTTGTCCTCAAATGAAGGTGACCTTACCTAAAATAATCTTTTTTGTTTGTTTATGACCTCTTTGTCCTGCCTTTTAAAACCTTTTCCTTTCTGTAGCCATTTGAAGCTCCCCTCTACCTGTTAGATGGAATGTTGCCTGATTCATGAATTGATTAATAAAGCCATTAGATCTTTAAATTTTAGTTGGTTTGATTTTTCTTTAACAACACTATCTAAAGACTGCTTCTTTATGTGCACATGGCACACTGTCCTGGATAGGTTCTATATTGGACCACAAAGTTAGTCTCAATAGATTTACAAGGATTGAAATTAAAACAATTAAGACAAAACTCAACATACCAAAAAAGTCTAAACTGATAGAAATACAAGTCCTGAGCTCTTTTCTTTATTCCACTTACCTCCAATTTAATCTTCCCTTTCTATCTGAATCCAGAGCCACTCAGTTATAGACTCATAAAACTGCCAAGCAGATTATATTTTTAGCAAGTCTCAAAAATATATTCTCTGCCTAGTTCTCTGATTGATGTAAATTTTTACCACGTAAAACCTTTCTTAGGCTAGCCTCCAATCCTCCAATCTGGATTGCCATTTTATGTCATGTAAGTAAATGTAAATGCACAGGCTCTAATCCTACAGTCTTCCCTGATCTTTCCATAGGGACTTTAGTCTCTTGCTAATCCAGGTCTCCTTATTCATAATTATGTGCCTACATTTTTGTCTTTATTTCCCTATTTCATTCAAATATTTGTTGAATAGAAAGCTTTTCTTTAAAAAAAAAAAAAGATTTTCAGGCAGAAAGGCCTTTTAAAATTATGCTGTTCAGGGGCACTTAGGTGGCTCAGTCGGTTAGGCTATGGACTCTGGATTTCAGCTCAAGTCATGAGTTCAGTTTGTGAGTTTGAGCCTTGCATCGGACTCGGGATTCTCTCTCCCCCTCTCTCTGCCCTTCCCATGCTCTCTTTCTCAAAATAAGTAAAATAAACTTAAAAATATGCTATTCATAGTTTTGGGGGGTTTAAAAAAAATTTTTTTTTTAGTGATCTCTATACCCAACGTGGGGCTCGCACTCACAACCCCGAGATCAAGAGTCGCCTGCTCCACCAGGAGCCAGCCAGGAGCCCCATTATAGTTTTATTGTATTGGTATGAGATAATTGTTTGATCTTGGACCAGGAGTCTATTCGTGTCTATTCTTGGTGCCCTTCTATTTATTTCTTTTCACCTACTGTAGTTTCTCTTGTATGGAGTTACTGTGTTATTCAGTGCGCTGCTATTCAAGACTTGTTTTATAACGCTGGGAACGGCAGCTGGTGGCCTTACAAAGTGTCCTTCTCTGCTACGCGTTGGGATCTGAACCCTGTCTTGTTTGAAAGCAGACCTCAGCCAGTCGGTCCCTGCACTGAGGCCGGAACGCAGAGGGGACCGACACTAACCCACCAGGCTTGGTCCGCTCTGCACAGCCGCCTTCGGCTGGAGGCCGGACCAGTGAACAGGGACCCTCCGCAGAGGATTCTGGGAGATGTAGTTTTCTTCGGGGCCGTTCCTTCAGGTGCATCGACGCATGACGTACTTCCGCTGCGCCGCACCCGCAGCTGTAGTCGGGTACTCTCCTGCAGGGCTGTTTCCGGCTCGGTGTTGGTGGACCGGAGCGGGCCGGGGAGTTGCGAGTTCCCGGGGCCCCGGCCCCGCGAAAGCACAGACTTAGCCCTGGCCGGCACGTCCTGTGCAGACCGGGAGCTTGGCCAGCTAAGCCCTACGGTCGGTCTGGGGCGTGGTCGGAGCCAGGCCGGCCTCGGGGGTTCCCGTGTCAGGGCCGCGTCACCGTACAAACTCCTCTCCGACTTCTTCTGCCCGGGGCCCGAGGCCTCGGACGGGTAGGTGACGGGTGCCCGCGGACCCACCTTCTGTGGGGCGGGAGGTCCGTCCTGGGTGGGCGCGGGTGAGACCAGCAGGGAGACCCTCACGGTTCGGTTCTCTGCTCCGCAGTCTGCACGAAACAGCACGGGATGGCCGCCGGGTTCCGGACAGCTTCGTGTTGGGTAAGTAGGGACTTTCTCGTTTTTAAAAAGGTGACTCGGCACTGAGGATGGGCACGTTCATCTTATGGTCACAACCGGGGCCCGAACTCGCGTGTTCCCGCGCTTCACCCCTCCCCGCCCCCTTCTCCCCGTGTCTCTGGTCTCTAGAAACGTTCCCTGTTTTCTGGCATTTTGTGTCCGGTGTCCTCTCATTCGAAAGTTATGCTTTATTGCCAGCTGCAGACCCTGAACTTTGGGGGAAATGAGGGTCCTTGTTAAGGGAGCAGGAGGGAGCAGTTTTGGAGCTGGGGAGGGCCAGTGGATCTGGCTGGTGACTAGCCAAGTGATTGATGGAGGGAGCGAGAGGGGACTTGACAGTGATTGCTGAACTTCTGACCTCTTGACAGGGTGGTGATGCTTCCAGTCTTGGGAACGTTATAAGCGACATCCAGGAAAAGAGTGTAGCTTTGTAGGTGTTGAACATGTGGTGCCTACAGTTGAATCTGTAGCTCGAGCGGGAGTTCTCAATTGGAAATGTCCGGATTAAAGGTCCCTATGTTAGTTGGAGCTCAGGATATGATGTCACAGAGCCCTGCAAAGGGCCAAATGGAGCGTTTGTGGCAAAGACCAGGAAGGACTGTAGTGCAGAAGGGCCAGGGAGCAAGAGAGGTGGAAGTTTGGGAGAGTGGCTGTTTCCCTGTAAATTTGAGAAAAGAGATCTTCATAAAAGCCGTGAAATGGAATACTTCAGAGCAGTATTTCATGAGACAAATGGTATCTTTTGGACTTGGATATTTATAAATCCTAAGCAGTTTTTCCCTACCAGAGAGAACGTTGGAATGGTCACTTCCTGAGAGGTAGTGGGAGTGTTGTAAAGTGGATCACATAAGATCGTGGACAGTGGAGCGTAAGGCAAATTACTGACAGCAGAGACCTTTCTTAGGTGGTGTGACACTTCATGTGTGACAAGAGTTTGGGTGCCAGTAAGAAGGGAGTTCACTGAGGTGGCCTGAGTGATACACTTGACCTTAAAAGTAAGGATATTTTACTTTATTTATTATTATTATTTTTTTAAGTACTGTCTACACCCAATGTAGGGCTCAAACTCACAACTCTTAGATCAAGACTAAGCCAGCCAGGTGCCCCAGGATCCCCAGGATATTTTTATCCTTCTTTTTTTTAAACGTTTATTTATTTTTGAGAGACAGAGAGACAGAGCCCAAGCGGGGGAGGGGCAGAGAGAGAGGTTGACACAGAATCTGAAGCAGGTTCCGGGCTTTTGAGCTGCCAGCACAGAACCGGGTGTGGGGCTCAAACCTATGAACCTCCAGATTATAACCTGAGCCAAAGTCAGATGCTCAACTGACTGAGCCACCCGGGCGCCCCTAGGATATTTTTATTCTCAGTAACTATATAGGAGCGCCCGGGTGGCTCAGTCGGTGGAGTGTCCAATTCTTGATTTCAGCTCAGGTCATTCCTGGGTTTGTGGGATCTAGTCAGGTCTGCATTGAGCATGGATCCTGCTTGAGATTCTCTCTCCCCCGTCCCTCTCCCTTGCTTGGTCATGTGCACGCTCTCTTGCTCTTTCTTACAAAAACAAACAAAACCATAACCGTATAGAAAATACAGTAAGAGAAAACATGTTTACAATAGCAACTAAAAAAAGGTAAAATAAGTGAACGGACTCATACTTTATAAAGAATAAGTAAGTAAACAAGACTAAATTAAGACTCTTTATTTTATTTTATTTTTTATTTTTTTAAATTATTTATTTCTGAGACAGAGACGGAGCATGAGCGGGGGAGGGGCAGAGAGAGAGGGAGACAGAGAATCGGAAGCAGACTCCAGGCTCCGAGCTGTCAGCACAGAGCCCGTCGCGGGGCTCGAACTCACGGACCGTGAGATCATGACCTGAGCCGAAGTCGGACGCTTAACCGACTGAGCCGCCCAGGCGCCCCAAGACTCTTTATTTTTTTATTATTATTTTTTTTTATTTTTATTTTTTATTTTTATTTAAAATTTTTTTTTTCAACGTTTTTTATTTATTTTTGGGACAGAGAGAGACATAGCATGAACGGGGGAGGGGCAGAGAGAGAGGGAGACACAGAATCGGAAACAGGCTCCAGGCTCTGAGCCATCAGCCCAGAGCCTGACGCGGGGCTCGAACTCACTGACCGCGAGATCGTGACCTGGCTGAAGTCGGACGCTTAACCGACTGCGCCACCCAGGCGCCCCTCTTTATTTTTTTAAATGAAGACTCTAAAACTATTGAATAGTAGTAGGTACCACAGTTGGGTAGGTACTTTGTATGAAATCATTAAAGACTTCTGACGCTGTGAGGCAGGTGTGTCTCCATTTTACAGGTAAGGAAACTGGGAAACCTGTCCATGGTACCAAACTGGTAAAGGATACAAGGGGACCAGGGTTGCAGGGCAGGGATTCAAACAAAGCAGTGTTTTCAGAGTTTGTGCTCTTATTGCCCCTTACATTTTAATTTTTTTTTTTTTTTCAACGTTTTTTATTTATTTTTGGGACAGAGAGAGACAGCATGAACGGGGGAGGGGCAGAGAGAGAGGGAGACACAGAATCGGAAACAGGCTCCAGGCTCCGAGCCATCAGCCCAGAGCCCGACGCGGGGCTCGAACTCATGGACCGCGAGATCGTGACCTGGCTGAAGTCGGACGCTTAACCGACTGCGCCACCCAGGCGCCCCTGCCCCTTACATTTTAACGTGAACAGTATTTGCCTGTTTTGAGTGCACGTTTTAACTTAACAAACATTTATTGACTATTACGCCAGGTAATTTTCTAGGGCATGTAGGGGTGAACAAGATTGTCAGGGTCCGTGATCCCATGCAGGGTGTGGGAGATGGTCAAACATTCCAGAGGAGCGTCATAAACAGACAAAAACAGCTGTGAATATCATGCGTGTGAAAGAGAGCGGCTGGGTGGCTACTTTAGATTGGCTTCCTCTCGAGGCAACGTATAAGTAGAATCTGAGTGATAACTTCATGATCATAGTACAGTGGGTGTAGCAGGGGAGGAAGCATTGCCGCCTGGGGTTGCGTTCCAAGCAAGTGGCAGGTGCCTCTGGTGGAAAGCAAGCCCGGGCTGGAGTGGATCGGGTTGGTGCATCAGCCGGGGCCAGATTGTGTAGGGCCCTTTAAGTGAGGGGAAGGATCATGATGGAAAGTCCTAGGAGATTTCATGTTACCTTATGTTATGTTATTATTTTCAAACTGTAGAGAAGTTGCAAGAATAGTATTAAAAACTCCTGTACAGTATTGTATAAAAAAAACAAAAACCCTTGCCCCAGAATTGTCAACTATTTGCCATATTCAGTCTGTCATTTTCTCTTTTCTTCCTTGCCTGTGTATATACGCATGTGTACACACGCACACTCATTTTCCTCCCTCCCTCTTTGTTCCAGTTCGTGGCATCACTTCACCTCTGAAAGCCAGCTCTTGCCTACACACCTCATCTTTTTTCCCCAGTCCTCTCTTCCTTCTTTCTTTCCCTCCTCCCTCTTCCTTTTCTTCTTTCTCCTTTCTTTCCCTTCCCTGTTATTTTATTGACACATATATTCTAGCTTAAAAGTATTGCTTTTCCTCTTTAATATTAAACAATTTTTGATTGCATCCTTTTAGAAAATGGGATTGTAAGACACAGCCAAACCCCCTTTGGCTTCCTCTTCTGTCAAGAGGTAGTCACTAGCGGGTGCCCGATCTCAGGGTTGAGTCAGGCCCCATAGTGGTGTGGAGCCTACCTAAAATAAAATTTAAAAAGCTTTATAAAAGGTAGTCAGATTGGGGGCTTCCCATCCAGACTTTTCCTTTCCTTTCCTTTCCTTTTTTTTTTTTTTTAATGCTTTTTTTATTTTTGAGAGAGAGAGAGAGAGGGAGAGAGAGAGAGAACGCATGAGTAGGGGAGGTGCAGAGAGGGAGACAGAGGATCCAAAGACAGCAGTGAGCCCGAATTGGGGCTCGAACTCCCGAAGCATGAGATCATGACCTGAGCCAAAGTTGGACACTCGACTGACTGAGCCACCCAGGTGCCCCCAGACCTTTTCTACTGGAAACGTGGTTTTATGTTTTTCTTCTCTTCTGTAAATGGTGCAGTTTGCCATTTCCCCTACATTTGTTTTCGAATTCTTTATGGCAATACATATAGATTGTTGTGTTTCTTTATTCTTTTGAGAGACAAGTATGTTTAAATTTTTAAGAATAATTGATTAAAATTATGATTTTTATGGGTGATGGGGTGGAATGTCAGGTGTGCTTAATTCAACATTTGAAAAGTTTTGTTTCTATATGAATTGCATCATACTGTGTATAATTATATTCCAATTTGAAAAAACGTCACTATGGAATGGACGTACCATATTCTCATTTAGCTATTCTCTTATTGATGGAAATTTAGGTTGTTGAGCGTGTTGCTCTTACAGACTTTGAAACAGTGAACAACTCTGCACGTGTGTGGATGTTCCTATCATTAATTTTTGGTGACAAATTTGGTACTTCTACATTCTCTTAAAACACAGTGCAGTCACAGGGCGCCTGGGTGGCTCAGTCGGTTGAGCGTCCGACTTCGGCTCAGGTCATGATCTCGCGGTCCATGGGTTCGAGCCCCACGTCGGGCTCTGTGCTGACGGCTCAGAGCCTGGACCCTGCTTCAGATTCTGTGTCTCCTGCTCTCTCTGCATTCTCGCACGCGCTCTTTCCCTCTCTCTCAAAAATAAGTAAACATATTTTTAAAAATTAAAAAAAAAATGCACAATTCAGCTTCTTATAATCATCTTCCCATCCTACTTCCCCTTTCTCTCCTTAGAGGTAATCAATTTGGTGTATATTCTTCTAGATCTGTGTACATACCTTTGTGTATAGCTGTTTATATCCTTAAAACATTTGGTTTATTTGTGTGGGTTATTATTTAAATGGGTTTCACTCTATATAACATTATTTCTGTTTTTTTCCATTAAAAAATATATTTATAGTTGTGTCTGTAATGGTTTTATACATATTTATCTCTATGTGACTTTTGACATTTTTTTTCTTTAATTGAGTTCTAACTTAATGATAGTAAAATGCATAAATCTTAAATAGACTGTTTATATTCTTTTAGGTTTCTGGACCCAATTCCAACGAGAGGGGTGGGGGTGCAGTTCCCCTACATACAACAGCAAGCAACTCTCGGACACCAGCAGGTTGTCTGAGAATTCAACTTAATTCCAGCACTGTCTGCCCAGAGATGGCACTAGATTTCACAAGCTGAGGGCTCAGTCCCACCAGACTGCCCTTCTTCCCCCAAGCTCAGCCACAGGTTTCAAGGCCCAGGCTGTTGTTACCAGGGTTACAGATGGGAAGTTTCAAAGACTTGCTCCTTAGGTTCAGTTAATTTGCCGGAATAGCTCACAGAACTCAGGGAAACACTTAATTTACATTCACCCGTCTATTAAAGGATATGGTAAAGAACACCAAATCAACAGCCAGAGTTAGAAGCGCACATGGGGAAAGGGCTTGGAGCCTCCGCGCCCTCCCAGGTGTGCCAGTCTCCCCTCTCCACGTCTTCAATCTGGAAGCTCTCCGAATCCAGGCCTTTTGGTTTTTAGGGAGGCTTTGCTGCATCGGTGTGATTGATTAAATCATTGACTGCTGGTGATTCAACCTCTAGCCCTTCTCCCCTCCTTGGAGCCTGGGCAGAAGTGGGGGGGCACTCTCCCATCAACCAGCTGCCCAACTGTAGGTTACCTAAGGGTTTCCTAAAGTTGCCTCATTAACATAACAAAAGATACCTTAATCACACTTATCAGGGAATTTCCAAGGGTTTTAGGAGCTGTGAGCCAGGAACCCTTGGATGAAGACCAAATACATGTGAGAAATATGTTTTGAACATTTGAATGACCAGATATTTTTACAAATCACAAGACTGAAGCATACACTGAAGACAAATCAAAATCAAAATAAAGATTTCCGACCCCCTAGCAGGTTCCGTTGTGTTTCCTATCACCACTGCCCCACCCGCCAGGGGCCACTTCGTTTTTTTCTGTTACACCGTAAATCTTGCCTTTTTTTTTTTTTTTTTTTTAAACTTAATGTAATTGGAATTCTAAGTGTCTGGGGTTATGTGTCAAAGAGTAAAATTCCTTTCTACTTTTAGCTGAATTCTGAATTTTAAGTGTTGAATTCTACTACATTACTTTGTTTCATCTATTAAAATGATTGGTTGGCTGTTCTCCATGAATATACTAGTGTGACTTCACTGATAGATTTTTGTGGGTTTTTTGTTAATTTTGGATTGTCCCTTAATTTTTTGGATAAATTTCCTCGTCCTAGTGCTATGTGTGTGTGTACAGGCCTTGTTACTTTACTAGTATTTTTATCCAGATATTTTGATCAGAGTTAATAATAAATGAGTTAACACTACAGTCTGTGCTGTACTTGCCTGGTTTTGTCTGTGGGGTTTTGTGTAAGTTTGTGTGATATACTGTGTGGGCATCCCATGGTTTCCTGGCTCAACATCAGTTAGACATTTTGGGAATTTTATGTTCTTTCCATGTTGGTAGAACTTAAATGTAGTGTGGGTCCATTGCCTTTCTGGAGAGGGTATACCTTTGTGGGGTTTTTTGGGGGTTTTTTTTGTTTTATTTTTTTAGTGTGTTTTATTTTTTATTTTTTGAGAGAGACAGAATGCGAGCAGGAGAAGGACAGAGAGAGAGGGAGATAGAGAATCCGAAGCAGGCTTTAGGCTCTGAGCTGTCAGCACAGACCCCAATGCAGGGCTCGAACCCACAAACCATGAGATCATGACCTGGGCTGAAGCCGGACACTTAACCAACTGAGCCACCCAGGTGCCCCAAGAGGGTATGCCTTTGATTGCTACTTATTTATTTGGGTTTTTATTTATTTTAATTTTTTTTTTTTAAAGATTTTAATGTAACCTCTGTACCCAACATGGGGCTTGAACTCCTAACCCTCAGATCAAGAGTCGCATGCTCTTCTGACTGAGCCAGCCAGCGTCCCACTACTTATTTTGTGACCATTGATTAGTCAAGCTTGCTTTTTAAATTATTTCTGGGCCAATTTTGGTTACTTTTACTTTTTTAAAACAATTACTTAAATCCACGTTAGTTTACAGATTACTTTTACTTTCTTAGAGGATTTTTGCTTCTTAAGTTTTCAAATTTATTGGAACAAATTTGTAAATATAGTTAGGTCTGCCACCATGTTTGCTTTAGAAACGTGAATTCAGCACAGTTGGTACCGTAGGGAACAACGTGAACTTTCTGTCTGACTTCAGACAGGCCTCTTTCCACTATTTTATGATGAGCTGCAGCCCCTCTGACATCCAAACACCAGGTCTTGCAAAGTGAAGTGCTATATTGTCATTTTATATATTTCTTAAATAAAAGAAATATTTTTATATATTTCATAAATGTCATTTTATATATTTTATATATTTCATAAAACTTCTGGTTTTGGTAGGTTCCTGGTGTTCATTTTTATGTGTTGCTGACAAAGGTGTTGTGCCCCAACCCCATTCTCCCCATAATCCCCGTGAGTTTGCTGTGTGACTTTGCATAGTGATGATTTTTTGCAGCGTACCTGTCACATTATGGTAGAATTGCCTCTGTATAATAATCTCATGAATTTAACAATCTGAGAGTTATGGACTCTGTCCTGGTCATAATAGTCTTCTTTTTTTTAATTCCTGCGTTTCTTGACCAGGCTTGGCCAATAAAAGCTTTTTAAAATAGTTTCTTTGTATTTTATTTTTATTCTCATCAAGCTCAAAATATAGTAAAAAGCTTAAAATAAGCCTCATGGCTTGCCTCCACTCTCTGCTCTGCACCTTTTTTCTTCCATCCTGTGCCCACACTCAGCCATTTTGGTCCCTGTTCACTCTTGGGCCCCTGCCGTAGCTTTTACACAGTCACATTGGTGTGCGTTGCTTTGGTTTCTCCTCCGTCATAAAGTTGCTGGCTTGATGAGTGGCCTGGGCTTGATCTGGATGCAGGAAGTCGCGGCCTCATTTTTCTCCATCACAACCTCAGATACGCCTGTCAACTCTCTCTGTCCTTGGCTCCGGCGGTTGTGTTGGCGAGCATTCGTGACGCTCTGGTCACTTTCAGATATTGGAGAGTCCAGTCTATGCTCTCTTCCCGCCTCCTCTACTCGCTGGACTTAGGCTGCGCAGGAGAGATGGGAGGGCTCATCTCTTTACTCCCACTTCCTGCGGAGGCTCCTCCTGGGTTGGGAAGATCAGTGCTGAGGCCAGAGAAGCTCCTGTTGTCAGGTGGTCCGTGCCCAGCGCCAACACGGTTGCTTGGAGCCTGAGACGGGCCCCGCCCTGTATTTCCATGTTGTGAAGCGATTCTCTCTCGCTCACCTCTGCAACTTCCCCCAGAATTCACTGTCTCTTCCCACTGCAGGGTCTTCCTGCAGGCAGCTCTGTTGGGTTGGGATCCTGTCAAGGGGGATCACGTTCAGGAATCTTTGGGTGTCACTTCTCCACTGCCTTGGCAGAGTGCTCCAGAATCCTCGTCTTTAGGAATTCCCAGAGTGCAATGTACCAGATTCCTGGTTTACTGAAATCCCTGAACACAGACCAGTTCCTTCTGACTGGGCTCAGTGGACATCCACACTGCCTCTTCCTTCCCTCCCTTCCCCCAGTGGCCTGCTTCAGGGAATTGTGTCCGGCTGCTTCTCCAGCCTCTCGTTCCCCTCATTTCTTCTCCCTCAAGCATCCTCGCCTTGTCAAAGGGCCGCGTCCTTGCCGTCCTCCTCAGCACCCTTCTCTGTTGGCCATGTCATACCCACCAGGATGTCATCTGGCTCTGTTCTCACTTGATGCCCAGAACCCAACCACTGCTTATTAACTCCAGTGCTCTCACTCTGGCACCAGCCACCTTCATCGCTCCCAGATCCAGGACCCTCCCTCCTCCGTGGCAGGAAGAATGCTGTCAGGTGTGAGTCAGATCACTCTGCTCTTGTCTGAGGCCTTCCGACGGCCCCTCCTCTCTTGGAATGGAACCCCAAGACCTTCCCATTCCCTTTGAGCCATGCAGGACTGTGTCTTAGTTTTCATGTAGCCTGGAGGGCTCTTCCTGCAGAAATCTTGACATTCCTTCCTACATCGCTTGGGTTTCTGCCAAATGTTGCCTCACTGGAGGGCTCCCTGATCACTCCATCTTCCTATGCCTGCTTCCTGAACTCTGTCCCCTTACCCTGCTTGAGTCTTGGCAGAGCACCGTCCCCACCTGCTTGGTGGGTAGTTACAGGTTTACTGTCACCTCCCCCTGAAGGAACAGAAACCCAATGTGCATTGCTGAGCCCCCAGCACCTGGGACAATCCTGGCACTGTCGGTGACTCATAAATGCTTGTTGAACGATCAGTACTTTTTTGGTCCCATGAAAGGATTTATTACGAGCCTACTGGGTAGTTCGCGCTTACGGCTCACACAGAACTGCCAGCCCACCCCCACCCACAGTGGCTCTCCATCGTCTTCAGCTCTGCAACACGAGCTCCAGGCCCAGAGTCTGCTGGAGGGAACCCTGCTTGGCCTCAGTAATGGATCCCTTCTTTTTTTAATCAAAAAAATTTTTAATTTTTTTTTTTTTTTTGAGACAGAGCACGAATGGGGGAGGGGCAGAGAGAGAGGGAGACCAAATCTGAAGCAGGATCCAGGCTCTGGGCGGTCAGCAGAGAGTGCGACATGGGGCTCGAACTCACAAACTGTGAAATCACGACCTGAGCCGCTGAAGTTGGATGCTTAACCAATGGAGCCACCCACGTGCTGCTGGGCCCCTTGTTTTTTAATTTATGTGTTTATGTATTTATTTATTTAATTTTTTTTATGGTGCCAGGCTCTCACTCCCTCTGAGACTCAAGATGGGTTGAGTAGCTGTGAAGATGACAGCTACTTTGGAGGGTAGCCCTTCCCATGTGTTTAGAATTGTTCTCTCCATTCCTGGGCAAAATGTATCCTGGATAATTTTTTTTATCAAAGATTTGAAACACCTGTTTCATATGCATGTATAGATGTTTATTTCCCTCTACAAGACTGAAAGCTTCTTGAAGGCGGAAGCTGGTTGTGTTCATCCTGATATTTTCAGGATCAAAAACAGTATTTTGAACATGGAAGCTCAAAAATTTTTTTGTTTTGGTTTGGTTTTATTCTAAAAGCCTGTGCTGAACTGGGCACAGGAGGCAGTCAGTCTATGGAGGAACATTTCTCCTTTCCCAGCTCCTGTACATCTGTCCACATCACCTAATGCAGTGGCATCCGATTGAATGGGATGTATATTATTACAGGGGTTGTTGTCATTCAAGGATATATCTATGGAGTTCACCTGGGATGAGTGGCAGTTACTGGACTCTGCGCAGAAGTACCTGTACAGGGATGTGATACTGGAGAACTATAGCCACCTGGTGTCTGTGGGTAAGTGCAGCTTCTTTGTTGAACTCCGATCACGAATTATAAATTGCCATCCTTTTTTCTTTTCTTTATCTACCCTGAGGTCTCTAAAGTACTTAATGATTATGGACTTGAACTTTGGAGGTCACAGGCTCCTAGTCCCTATTTGGCCCTCATCTCCTAATTGTAATCTTCCCCCCAAGTGCAAGTGAGCAGTTTCACCTTGTAGTTCCAGACCCCTGAGTTCCTAGCAGCTCGGCCCACATCCTCTGTGATTTTCCATCAACAGGGTATCATGGTACCAAACCTGATTTAATCTTCAAGTTGGAGCAAGGAGAGGAGCCATGGATAATAAATGCCAAAGTTTCCCGTCAGAGCTGTCCAGGTGGGTGAGTGGGAACCAGGAAGATGTGGGTGGGGGTGTGAAGCACAGCTTGCACTTAGGCCGTGTTGTGCAGAAACTTTCCTTTGAAGCCCTTGAACCATGGGGGGCACTCGGGATGGGCCCACAAGCCAGCTCCTCAGGAAAGGAAGGGACCATCGCTCTGTCCACGTGTGGGTTTTTGTCTCTTAGCTCTGAGGGGCAGGCACACCCTTCCTATCTGCACTCTGCTCAGATGCTTTCTGGGTTAGTTTCCTTCCCCCCATGGTCCAGGGCCGCCTCAGCCATCCCAGCCTCTGAACAGTCCTCTCTCCTCTCCTTTTGTGTGACTTCATGCCCTCTGCTCTCCTTATGTGTACTTCCTCTCTTCCTTCCACAGATGAAGCCCTCAGTCTTTTCGTCCTTTGCTCAGCATCATTGTGTTGTGTTATTTCAGTGCTTCCTTTTCTCAAACTGGTCACCTTGAAATTACAACTGTTGCTTTCTTGGGCACTTTTCTTAAAAGGATTCCAAAACCTACCACGGACTCACCTGTGTCATTAAGTGATTTTGTCACCTTACATTTCCTGGCTCCTTACTCTTCCCTTCGGAGTCATACAGAGTTTCCCAAATTTACCTGTTCTTTCCTGCCAATATTGTAACGACTGAAAGTCTCTTGCACTCTGAGGATTTAAGCTTTCTTTCCCCCGTGTTGTAGCATCCTGTGGACATCCTTGTCCTCTTTCTCCCGCCCTCTCTTCCTGGCTATAAATGCTCATAAGAGAGCCGGGCTTCCTCACTCATTCTCAGCAGCAGAACTGGGAAAGAACGCTTCCCCTGTGCCTTCCTCACTTTGATTACTGCTGCTGTTGTACTTGAGCTACCACGACCCGGCTCTGCAGGCTCTCCTTGGGTGCCCCGTCTCCCTTCTCCTTTGCTAATATCGGTTCTGCTTCTGTTTTTGCTAGTAGTTGAACCTTTGGTGGTGTCTCCATAGCTCCTATGTCCTCAGTTGTCACCCAGACAGGATCAGTATTTTCCCAGGCGTGGACAGCTCAGATTCTTAGCCATATTTGAGAACTCTAGTCTTTTCTTTAGCTGTTCCTGCTGTAGTTATTTTCATAAACGTCCCTGTCACTAGTTTGAAGAAATACACAAGTGTCTTACATCCCAGATTCAACCTGAGTAAACATTAAAGAATTTATAGTTTCAAGTGACGCTTGTCTGGCACAGGATGGCAGCTCCACAGTGGCTCAGTGCGGAAGCTCGGAGATGTCAGGGACCAAGGTGCCACGTGTGTCCCTTTTCTCACCCTCAGATGTTATACTTTTCTTCTGCCCAGGTGGGTACCTTCATGCCGGGCATCACATGAAGACACAGTCACTGGATAAGCCCTGTTTTTTTCCAGAAAATCCCTTTCATCAGTCCCCAGAATTTTTCTCAAAGCCTGCCAGCATGTTTTCTTACAGTTGACACGCCAGTGTCTGAACTAGCCGGGGGGCGGGGGCGGGGTGGCAGAGCTTGGTGGAGCACCACGTGGACCCTGTCCTCCCCAGTCAGGGCTGGTGCTCGGGAGGAGGGCAGTACCGTTGGGAGTGTAGTGAACAGTGTGTGCTAGGGTCCTGCCTCTGGGTTTTCATCACACTGCCCTTCTTGCCACCTGGACGCCTTTAAATGTGCGAATGTGAACATGAAACACGGTCATCGCTTCTCCGGGGAGCGGTACATGTTCTTATCCTGGACCTGAGTCCAGTCCCAAGTCCAGAATTTCTTGAGATGTGTGTGGTATCAGCAGACAGGTGTGGCTGTGGCCTCACGATCTGAAGTGATGGGGTGAAAAGATCGACGGTCTGTTCTAGACACATGCAGTAGTGGGGAAGGAACTGGAAGCTATGGTAAAAGCTTCTCTTTCCAGAGGGGTGGATGAGGGATGGCAGTCATCACTGGTCTGTCGCACACTCTCCTCCTTGGGAAAAAGTTCAAGGAGGACTTCTTGCCCTGGCATTGGTGTAATTTCCCTGTTCAGTCTTCTCTTTTTGTCCTGTGCAGCCCCTGGTGAGATAAGGCTTGGGAGAATGGCCCGTGTCTGTCGGTGCAGATTTGGGGGTATTTAGGGCTAAAAAATCATAGGCTGTTATCAGATCAGGCTCAGGTTCCCTTCAAAACTTCACAAGTTTCCGGTTAGTTTTTTTTTTTTTTTCCCTGCCTAATTCTGTTAAGCCAGTAACAACAACCAAAAATTGTCCGGACGTGTCTTCAAGCCTGAGAAGTCCTCTTTTCTAGCCATTGGTCTTGGTATTATCACCCCATCCCCCGATTCTTGAGTTTAGTGGGCCCGCTTTGAGGTACAAACCATACTCCAAATGGTTTCCACGTGAACAGGGAGAGAGGGTTTATCAGGAGGTCCTCAGGAAGCAGGAGAGCTCCTGATGATTCCACGGTGTGAAGCTGTCGTGGGATGATGAGGCTGTACCCCGATGAGTGCTCGACCCACACCTGCCACTTCTTTCCAGGCGCCCTGTGTGGACCTCACACTCACCATGGCGTGATTGGGCCTCATTGCTGTGCGGCCTTCAGTGTCATCCGCTCCAGGGCTGTTTTGGTACCCCTGCCCTGGGGGGTCCTGTCCATCACAGCATGGAGATCAGCCCCCTCTTCACTGAGCACTGACCTGTGGTCTGTGTGCCTGCTTACTGTCTTCATTTGGATATTTGACTGGGATCGTAAGTGTAGTAAGATTCAAAACAAAGTCCTTCGTTTTTCCTCCAAACATGGGTCTCTCAGTGTTTTCCCTCTGCAAGGGCAGCACCCCGTTTCTCAAGCCTACAATCTGGAGTTAGTAAAGCGTCCCCTTCTCAGCTTCTCCTTCATCTAGTCCTTTGGTAGGTTTTCTTGGTTCTGTCTCCGTGTATGTTCCACATTTGCTCAGCTCCAGAGTTCAGTCTGAGCCACTATCAACGTCTTCCTGCCTTACTACAGCGGCTTTCTCGTTGGTCTGTCAGCCCTTCTCTTCATTTTTATTTAACAACCAAATATCTTTTAAAAGCATGACATGAAAGGAGGGCCTGGGTAGCTCAGTCAGTTAAGTGTCCAACTGGTAATTTCAGCTGAGGTCATGATCTCAGGGTCATGAGATTGAGGCCTGTGTCATGTGGAGGATTCTCTCTCCCGCTCTCTCCCCTATCCTCTCCCCTCTGCCCTTCCCCCGCTCTCACACATGCTCTCTCCCCCAAAAAATGTTTCAAAACATGTTTTCTGGGAAAAAAAGAAAAAAGAAGAACAGGGGCGAGTCGGTTAAGCATCCAACTCTTGATTTCGGCTCAGGTCATGATCTCACGGTTTGTGGGTTCGAGCCCCACATCAGGCTCTGTGCTGACAGCTCAGAGCCTTCTTTGGATTCCGTGTCTCCCTCTTTCTCTGTCGCTCCCCCACACGCACACTCTCTCTCTGTCTCTCATAGATACATATACTTAAAAGCAGAACACGAATCAAGATGTTCTCTGATTAAAACCCCTTGGTAAGATGAAAACTTTTTGTCATGGCCTTGCCTGTTTGGTTCCTGCCTCACTCTATTCATTCAGTGGGCTTTGACTATCCTGACCTTTTTCTATTTCCTTTTTTTTTTTTTTTTTTAATTTTTATTTAAAGTAAGCACATGCAACATGGGGCTTGAACTCACAACCCTGAGATCAAGAGTCTCATGCTCTACTGAGTGAGCCAGCCAGGTGCCCCATTTTTTCTGTTCCTTAACTGTGCCAAGCAGGTTCCCTTCTCAAGAACTTTGTATGTGCTTTTCCTTCGGTTTGAAATGCTCTTGCTTTAATTTTCGTGTGGCTAACTCAATCTTCTATTTTTTTTTAATTTTCACTTTTTCTAAATATTTATTTTTGAAAGAGAGAGTGTGAGTGGGGGAGGGGCAGGAAGAGAGGGGGACAGAGGATCTGAAATGGGCTCTGCGCCGACAGCAGAGAGTCTGACACAGGGCTCCAACTCATGAACTGTGAGATCATGACCTGGGCCCAAGCTGGACACTCAGCCACTCAGGAGCCCTGCTAACTCAGTCTTTTAGTGTCTCGTTGTACCTGTCTGAATATTATACCCTAGTTACTCTGTATTGTCTCAGTTCACTTTTTGAGTAATAAGCATCTGTAATAATGACATTTCGATATCAGATAAATGACGTTGGCTCCTAAGTGCAGGCTAAGCTTTGTAAGCCTCTGTTTTAAAAGCCATTTTGGGGGCACCTGGGTGGCTCAGTCGGTTAAGTGTCTGACCCTTGGTTTTGGCTCAGGTCGTGATCTCGAGGTTCATGAATTTGAGCCCCACGTTGGGCTCTGCACTGACAGTGCAGAGCCTGCTTGGGATTCTTTTCCCTCTCTCTGCCCCTCCCCTGCTCACCTGCTCATGTTCTCTCTCTCTCTCTCTCTCTCAAAACAAATAAACTTATAAAACCATTTTTAATCACTGCTAATTTGCCACCCGTATTTCCGTAATGGGCTTGGTTTGACGTCGTTCCTCGTGCTCCCCAGCTCAGAAAGAAGGCATGTACACTTGGCCAGTATTTCTTTCGAACCAGTGTCTGAGGTCTGTTATCAAAAAAAGACTCATTACGTGGCAGTTTTAAAACTAATTTGATATCAGCTACATGTGATGATTAAAAATGTATATATGTATTTTTTTCTTAGAAGATTGGAAAGAATGGTACCAGAAAAATCCAGATGAGCTTGAAAATGTTGAGAGAACTTATGCTTGTAGTGCATTTGGAAAACTTAATCTGAGCAGAACCCATGTTTCTTCAAGACAGAGAATCCATAAGTATAACACACATGGAAGAAGTTTGACACAAAACTCAGGTTCAACCAGAAACTGTCTGAGAAAAAATCCTGATAAGTTTCATGGATACGAAGAATCATATTTTCTTAAGCATCAAAGAGCTCACAGTATAGAAAAAAACTGTGTGTGTAACGAATGTGGGAAAGCTTTTCGTTGTAAATCACAGCTGATCGTCCATCTGAGAATTCATACGGGAGAGAGGCCTTACGAATGCACGAAATGTGAAAGGGCGTTCAGTGCGAAGTCAAACCTCAATGCTCACCAGAGAGTCCACACGGGAGAGAAGCCCTACTCCTGCAGCGAGTGCGGGAAAGTTTTCTCTTTCAGGTCACAGCTCATCGTCCATCAGGAAATTCACACGGGAGGGAAACCTTACGGCTGCAGTGATTGTGGGAAAGCCTATAGCTGGAAATCACAGCTCATTTTACACCAGAGAAGCCACACAGGAGTGAAACCTTATGAATGTGGCGAGTGTGGGAAAGCCTTTAGTCTGAAGTCCCCGTTTGTTGTACACCAGAGGACTCACACGGGAGTGAAGCCCCATAAGTGCAGCGAATGTGGGAAAGCCTTTAGGAGCAAGTCCTACCTCCTGGTTCACATCAGGATGCACACAGGCGAGAAACCTTACCAGTGCGGTGATTGTGGGAAAGCCTTCAATATGAAGACACAACTTGTTGTTCACCAGGGAATCCACACGGGAAATAATCCTTATCAGTGCGGTGAATGCGGGAAAGCCTTCGGTAGGAAGGAGCAGCTCACTGCGCATCTGAGAGCACATGCAGGGGAGAAGCCCTACGGGTGCAGTGAGTGTGGGAAGGCTTTCAGCAGTAAATCCTACCTCGTTATACACAGGAGAACACACACAGGAGAGAGACCCTATGAATGTAGTTTCTGTGAGAGAGCCTTTTGTGGGAAATCACAGCTAATTATACACCAGAGGACTCACTCAACAGAGAAGCCCTACGAATGCAGCGAATGTGAGAAAGCCTATCCTAGGAAGGCTTCACTTCAGATACACCAGAAGACTCATTCAGGAGAGAAACCTTTTAAATGTAGTGAATGTGGGAAGGCTTTCACCCAGAAGTCGTCCCTCAGTGAACATCAGAGAGTTCATACAGGAGAGAAACCGTGGAAATGCTCCGAATGCGGGAAGTCCTTCTGTTGGAATTCAGGGCTTCGTATACATCGAAAAACTCACAAGTGAGAAATTGAAGTGAAGTAGATGTTAGAAACTCTCTCATAGAAGTTGATCCTCAGGAGACTAAATGATAATATGGGTGGGATGCACCAAGCGGGAAGTCCTAAAAATACACTCCTGCCGATTGAGTCCGAGAGAGACGGTCATATTTGGAAGAATGGGCAAAAGCTTTGAGAAGTAAGTCCTACAAGTCTCTGTAGACAAGAACTGAAGGAGTGAGGAACAGTGACATCAGATGCGGTGGTGTCATTATGAAGATAAAATTCAGAGAATTTGTATTTAAAACCTTCTAAATTTAATAAATTGGAAAAGGATTGTCCCATAGAAAATGTTATATGTGGAGAGTCACATTCCAGATTTGAAGCTATGTTTTAGATTGAAGAAAACCTCAATTATAAATGGTAGATTTTTTCATGGTGGAATATAAAGTTGATTTTTATTTTGATATGTAAATAAAGCGGTGGAGGAAAATGGCAAGGAACATATTCTGAGGGTTGAGAGATATTTAGTGTGACTTTCCTGAGTAACACTGAATAGCATTTTTAAAAATTTTTGGTATTTTATTTTTTAACGTAACTTGTTAGACATATATTTGGTAGCTTGTGGAATAACATCCCCCCGATATTCTCCATATTAAATGCTAAATATCAGTATTGTCTCTTCATTTCTTAGCAATATAACAGAAATAATGTTGGTTTTAATAATGAAAAGATACTGCTCCCTAAATGAGTTGACTCACTCACCGATCTACATAAGTGGGTCTGGCAGTTATTACGCGGCTGCTGCATACGAGAACTCATTGGAATGAACGTGGATTATATGTTAGCAGTGCGGGGTCTGTTCATGGGTAAGAGCACAACTAGTTTTCTCTGCAGAAGCACCTCTCGTGTGCGTTGTCCAGTTGGCGTCTTTCCGGGCATCTGTTCATCAGCCATTGCTGGGTCTTTGCTAGATTTTGAGCCTCAGATTCAGTGTCACATGAACCAGAAGGGAAGTGTGGGAACTCACTTACTCTTGCCCCAGAATTGAGACCATCAATTCCTCCTGCCCTCCTGGTTTCCCAGAATAACTCTGGGTGCTGTCTCTCTTTGCACCTGCTTTGCTGGCCTGTGTGCTTCCTCCTCTCCAGTAAAAGTGTTTTTTTCCGCTAAAGTTAAAAAGAGTTAATTTTTTTTTAAGTTTATTCATTCATTTTGAGAGAGAGCAGAAGCACAAGTGGGGAGGGGCAGAAGAGAGGAAAGAGCAAGAATCCCAGGGAGTCTCCACAGTGCCAGTGCAGAGCCTGACATGGAGCTTGAACTCAGGAACCGAGAGATCATGACCTGAGCCGAAGTCAGACACTCAACCGACTGAGCCACCCAGATGCCCTATTTCTTTTTTTCAATATTTATTTATCTTGAGAGAGTGAGAGATTGTGAGTGGGGGAGGGCCAGAGAGCCAGGAAGACAGAATCCCAAGCAGGCTCCACACTCAGCGCAGACCCCGACTTGGGGCTTGAACCCAACGAACCAGGAGATGATGACCTGAGCCGAAATCAAGAGTCGGACAGATGTTTAACCGACTGAGCCACCTGGGCGCCTCAAGGAGAGTGAATTTCCGGGGTGCCCGGGTGGCTCAGTCGGTTAAGCGTCCGACTTCACCTCAGGTCATGATCTCACGGTTTGTGGTTCGAGCCCCACTTCGGGCTCTGTGCTGACAGCTCGGAGCCTGGAGCCTACTTTGGATTCTGTGCCTCCCTCTCTTTCTGCCCCTCCCCCACTCGCGGTCTGGTCTCTCTCTTCCGGAGTCAAGAAGAAAATCAGATTCTGTTTACATTCCAGTATGGAAACCTGTTAGCCCATGGTATGAAATAGTGTCCTTGTGGACACCAAGAACCTTGTAACCCCTGATGATTAGATTTTGGGAACACTGAGGGACTGTTGCCAAAGAAGAGTTTTTAATTTATGAAGAAATAGGAGACAAGGTGGGGTGGCTACTCCTGGTCATTCATACTAGCCCTTAAGCAGTGACAGACATGAAGCCCTGAAATCTATTCTCAAGGAAGAGTATTAACTGTGACATTTGTCTTGCTGAAGTAAGCTGTCCATTTCACGTGCTCGCTGATCCCTTATGTAAACAAGTATTGGTCTAGAAAAAGTTGTCTCTTGATGATTCGTGTATTGATAGCTTACAGGAGTCTGAGGACTCGGCCTAGCAAACTCCTGGCAGACGTCACTAGAGGCTCTAGAAATACATAGCTTGGATGTTGGAAACTTACAGCTCACCCGTCACATGCAGCTTGCTGCCTGTATTTGTATGGCTGGCAAGCCAAGAAGTCTTTATGTTTTTATTTATTTTATTTTATTTTTTTTTCAACATTTTTTATTTTTTTTTTTTATTTTTGGGACAGAGAGAGACAGAGCATGAACGGGGGAGGGGCAGAGAGAGAGGGAGACACAGAATCGGAAACAGGCTCCAGGCTCCGAGCCATCAGCCCAGAGCCCGACGCGGGGCTCGAACTCACGGAGCGCGAGATCGTGACCTGGCTGAAGTCGGACGCTTAACCGACTGCGCCACCCAGGCGCCCCAGAAGTCTTTATGTTTTTAAATGGCTGCAAAAAGATCAAAACTACTTCACGAATTGAAAAAATTATTTGAAATTCAAATTTCAACATCCATAAATCAAGTTTTGTTGGAACACTGCCAGGCCTAATCGTTTGTGTGTTGTCTGGCGGCTTTTGCACTAACTACAATGGCAGAGCTGTGACAGATACTGTTGCCCAGGAAACCTGCCAACTCCTGATGTAGGGCCCCTTTCCCTCCCTGAAAAAGTGGAAGAGAAAACCTTGCAAGAGCAGGTTTATTCTGCCAACACCCCAGGGCTCAATACTACCAGTTCTGTGCCCAAATCTGTTCTCATAAGGATCCCAGTCGTTGGCTTAAGTCTCACTCTTGTTATCTAATTTTCACGTGATTATTTCCATAAAGAAACTATTGCTAATTAACTTCACATCCTGAGGTACTGGAGGCTAAGAATCCAATACATCTTTTTTGAATGGACACAATTCAAACCATAAGTTTGCCCTCTTGCTCCCCCTCACCAAATCCGTGTTCTTATGCAAAGTACATTCCCCCCAGCCCCAAACCCCCTGAAGGCTTAATTCACCCAGCAAGCAAGGGAGCTCAACTTGAAAGACTCCCTCTAAATACCATCTAAATACCATCTAAATCAGATGTGTGTGAGACTTGGGGTAGCTTTGTCCCGAGGCAACGTTTCTCTCCCTTTGGGAACATGTGAAATCAGACAAGTTCTCAGCTTCCAACGTACAGTGATCAGACAGGCACAAGATAGACCTTCCCATCCCAAAAGGGAGAAGTCAGGAAAAGGAGTTGTGAGGCCTAAGCAAGTCCAAAATGGGGCAAATTCCATTAGATTTTAAGGCCTGAGAATAATTCTCCTTGGCTAAATGCTCTGTCTTCTGAGCCCACTGGGGTGGTGGCCCTGCTTCTCATCCTGGATGGCGGCCCCGCCTCTGGAATTGAAAAGGTGGCTTCACCCTCTGGGACCAAGGAGGTGGTTCTGCCCTCAAGGTTGTTCTGACCTGTGTGCACATCTAGATAGCTCTATCAGCCTGTTCTTCTGCCTGTAGAACCCCAGACATCCAACGACTTTCCTTCATTTCAACCCGTCCCTGTCCCCATCAGTCCAAGCTGGTAACATTTCTGCTGAGTCGGTTGATGGATTTAGTCCCACACCTAATATCTCTGCTGTTCTGCCACATCCTTGTTCTCTCCAGAGCGTGCTTTTGCATTTTTTGCAGTATGGGTAAATTGAGGGTCTTCCAAATTTGTTTAACAATTGCTTCTTCAGCGTATCTCTGTCCTCCCAAATTGTACTATTAGCAGCAAGAAGTCGGGCCAGGTCTTTAACGCTCTGCTTAGAAATCTCTCCCGCTAAACATTCCAGTTCATTGTTTCTAAGTTCTGCTTTTTACGACACACTAGAACACAGTCTAGCCACGTTCTCTGTCACTTCATTACAAAAACCATTTCTTCTCCAGTTTCTAGTACCATGTTCCTCACTGTTACCTGACACCAGAAGTACCTTGGACTTCCATGTTTCTACCAACAGCGTCTTCAGAAGGCAGTCCAGGTTTTTCGTACCAGGTGCCATCCTCTGCCAAATCCAAAGCTGCTTCCACATTAAAATATATAATTATTTTTTTATGAGAGCGTGTGAGTGAGCGAGGGGCAGAGAGAGAGAGGGAATCCCACCAGATACAGACAGAGGGAGAGAGAGTGCAGAGCCCAAGCTGACCTGATGCCGGGCTTGAATTCACCACCTGTGAGATCATGACCTGAGCTGAAGTCAGATGCTTAACTGACTGAGCCACCCGGGTGCCCTGCTTCCATGTTTTAAGGTATTTGCAGCAGCACCCTGCTTTCCAGTGCAGAGACCTTTATTCATTTGCTAGGTTGCCATAACAAAGTCCTTCAAAATGAGTGATTTAAGCAGCAGACACTTGCTGTGTTATGGGTCCAGAGGTCAGAAGTCTGAAAACGAGGTGCCACAGAGTTGTTCTCTCTGATGCTGAGAAAGAAGAATCTTGTTGCTAGCTGCGCTCTTTGGCTTGTCCATTCCTTTGCCTCTTCACATCATTTTCTCCCTGTGTGTGTCTGTATTTGTGTCCAGATTTCTCCTTTTTATATGGATACCAGTCATCTAGGCTTAGGGCCCCTCCCAATGACCTCACTTAAACATGATTATCTTTGGGACACCTGAGTGGCTCAGTCGGTCGAGCATCCAACTCTTGATTTTGGCTGAGGTCATCATCTCATGGTTCATGGGATAGAGCCTTGGATGGGGCTCTGTGCTGATAACCTGGAGCTTACGTGAGGGTCTCTCTTTCTCTCTCTCTGCCCCTCCCCTGCTCTCTCTCTCCCTTTCTCCCAAAGTAAATAAACTTTAAAAAAGACAATGATTATCTTTTTTTTTAAGTTTTTTTTTTTTGTTTTTTTTAATTTGAGAGAGAGAGAGAGAGAGAGCGAGCAAGCAGGGATACTGAAGCCACGTTTTGTCTCTTGGACTTTATTAGGACTACTGATGGAATTTGAACAAGTTTTGTGTATTTGATAATAGAACTGCATTTATGTTCGATTTCTCAATTTGATAACTTACTGTGGTTAGATAATGGAATGACTTTCTTGGAAATACTGAAGAGTTCAGGAGTGTAGAGGAATTATGTCTGTCAGAAAAATATGTTCTTATATAGAGAAAGCAGACATGGTAAAATGTTAACATTTGGGGAATATAGGTAAAATGTATTTAGGAATTCTTCACTATTCTGTGAATTCTATAATTATGTGATTTTTTAAAACGTTGCATCAGTATCAAATAATTTCTAAATAATAAAAAAAATGATTCATCAGATCAGGTCAATATATCCAAATCAATGCTATTTTCTGCATACCAGAAACTTTACAAAATGCGATTTAATAAAATGAATCCATTAAAAAATATATTAAAACACAACATGTAAAAAAAAACTTGTGGTGTTGGAACTGTTCAGTATCATGACTGTGATTATTGATACATTAACCTACACAGGTGTAAAACTGAGTAGAACCTAATACATGAACACGGGTGTAAGTGAAACTGGAGAAATCTTGATAAGTACTGTGGACCATATTAATGCCAGTATTCTGACTGTGATACACTATAGTTTTGCAAAATGGTAACATTGGGGTAAACTGGGCTAAGTGTGTAAGGGATTTCTTTCTATTATTTTTTACACTGCAGGTGAATTTACAATTGTCTCAAAGTTTCAATCGAAATAAGTCTATTAAAGATGTAAAAGGGGAATGAATATTATATACAGTCAATGGAATATTAAGTACTATGACACAAACTACAACTGCATAAACCACACGTCCAAGTATTAGATACATAATACTGAGTGATAAAAGTCACTCTCAGAAGGCTATGCAGAATCCCATTGTTGAAGGCCAAATTAAAGTGAAATGGAATTACATATTATTTAGGCAGGCATGTATCTGTGATAAAATGATGAACCAGAAAAGAAAGGACGATAACTGAAATATTTGTGTTGGTGTCTGTCTGTGCAGAGGAGCAGCAAATAGAAGCTGCAAATTCCTTGTAATTTCTTGTTTCTCAGATTGGATGACAGAGTCGTGAACATTCATGAGAAGGAACTTGAGAACTTGTAACTAATGTTAGATGAAAAGAGGACATAAATACAGATAATACATATTTTTTAAAATTACAGGAGAATACTAAGGGTAACCATGTGCCACTAAATATGAAAAATTAGATAAAATTTCTCCATTTTCTTGCAAAATTCTCCCATTTTCTTGCATGGCCAAAATTGACCAAGCTGAAAAAGCAAGACTTACTAAGTCAGTAACAAATAAGGAAATTGCATTGTAGTTAAAATGTTCAATGAGGGGCGCCTGGGTGGCGCAGTCGCTTAAGCGTCCGACTTCAGCCAGGTCACGATCTCGCGGTCCGTGAGTTCGAGCCCCGTGTCAGGCTCTGGGCTGATGGCTCGGAGCCTGGAGCCTGTTTCCGATTCTGTGTCTCCCTCTCTCTCTGCCCCTCCCCCGTTCATGCTTTGTCTCTCTCTGTCCCAAAAATAAATAAATAAAAAATAATAATAATAAAAAAAAATGTTCAATGAAATGTAGCAAGCTTAGATTACTGAACAGTAAAACTGTACAAAACATTGATGGACTTGATCATCATTGTGTTATACAACGGTATGAGAAAATTTTATTTTATTTTTTAGTGTTCGTTTATTTTGAGAGAGAGCATGAGCAAGGGAGGGGCAGAAAGGGAGAGAGAATCCCAAGCAGACTCCACGCTGTCAGTACAGATCCCGATGCAGAGATTGAACTCATGAACCGTGAGATCATGACCTGAACTGAAATCAAGACTCAGATGCTTAACTAACTGAGCCACCCAGGCACCCCAGTATTAGAAAAGTTTAAAGGATAGATTACTCCTAAATTCATTTTACAATCCTAGTATAAACTTCACACCAAATCTGGATAGAGACCATAGAAAAACATATTATAGGCTGGTCTAATAGATGAAACTTCTCTGAATGAAATGGAATCCAAGCTTTCCCATGTACACATCTGTATATGTCCATTTAGGCTGAATTATGTGAAATTACTGATAATTGGCCATTTTTTACATATGTGGTAGATTTTGCTTTCCAAAGATGACTGTAGCCAAGAGCCAGCCCCTTCTCACCTCCTCTTCCACAGTGTGGCTGAGCCACCCCTCCCACCGAGAGTTCTGTTTGCTGGTGGTCGCCCTAGCCACCAGAATGTGGTGGAGGGCTGCTGCGTGCCCCCTACACACACACACATACACACACACACACACACACACACACACACACACCGGAAAGGCAATGCAGCTTCTGCTGTCCTGCCTGGAGTACTTGTTCTTGAAGCTCTGGGCTGCCACGTGAGCAGTCCTTCAGGCTGTGATGCTAGGGGTACCCCTGAGAGTCCATAAAGAGAAACAACGTAGACGGGTTCTGAGGCCACATGAAGAGAAAGATGCCGTATTCTTCAATGCCATCGTCCCAGCTCCAGCCACCAAACAGCTTTGCATGCGACATCCTGAGCCAGAAACTGCCTGGCCAAACCTTTCTGGAATTCCTGACCAACAGAACCATGAGAGAGAATAACATCTTTGTTGTTATGTGTGCTAGGGTTTTGAGGGTGATATTTTAGGTAGCAGTTGTGATTAGAATAGAAATTTGGTCTACAAGTGGGGTGCTACTGGCCTTGGCACTGGGTGGTCAGCAGAATCTGGAAGACTCTAGAGGAAAATAGTAGTGAAACCCTGAAGGACCCTTGGGGAGAGTATTAACAGAGTCCAAAGTCATAGGTTGTTGCTGAGCGCTTGAAGGAACATGGGGAGAGTGTTATGGGAACATGGGGAAAGAAGGCTTTTTAAATTTTATTTTTGAGAGAGAAAGAGACAGAGCATGAGCAGGGGAAGGGCAGAGAGAGAGCGAGACACAGAATCCGAAGCAGGCTCCAGGATCTGAGCTGTCAGCACAAAGCCCAATGAGGGGGCTCAAACCCATGAGCCGTGAGATCATGATCTGAGCCAAAGTCGGACGCTTAACTGACTAAGCCCCCAGCTGCCCCAAGGAGACTTTTTAGATAAAGTCAGACCTTCTCAATATTGCCTTTGCCCTGACATACCTAATGTCCTCAAATAGAGTACCTGGGGATGTGGCTTTTGCCTAGTTGATACATAAAAAGCCCACAATGTCCCCGCTCCCACTTCCTATGTATCCCCTGCAACAATGCATATTTATAATTACCAAACTCCTTCTCTACCAAAATACTCCTAAAACAGAAATGGGGGTGGGGGGAGCGGGCGGTGCCTGGGTGGCTCAGTTGGTTAAGCATCTGACTCTTGATTTCAGCTCAGGTCATGATCTCATGGGTTCATGGGATTGAGCCCCATGTCTGGTTCTGAGCTGATCGTGGAGACTGCTTGGGATTCTCTCTCTGCCTCTCTCTCTCTCAAAATAAATAAATAAAACACAGAAATTTGGGAGCTCCTCTTTTTAAGAATAGAAGTCAAGCCTTCAATGAGATAAGCCATAGCATCAGCTGGTGAGTTCTAAGAACCTGCTTGCAAATCTGGTAGAAAATCATTTTGAAGAAAATTTTATTACAACTTCAATTCCCAAGAGTATTTTCCATTACTTGAGTTGGAGACATGCTAACCAAAGAGTTGTCGTGAGATTCATGAATGTCTAGTTAAAAACAAACCCAAAAAAAAAAAAAAGGTAAAATTGCAAAGTTAGTGGAAAAATACAGGATAAAATTATGGTATGGCTAATTGTAGTGTTCACGCAAAAAAGAAAATGGGAGAAAAATCAAATTGTAATCTGAAAAGTGATATAAATACATGCACACAATAAGTTTTAATTTTTGAATGTTTATTTATTTTTGAGAGAGAAACAGAGCATGAGCAGGGGAGGGGCAGAGAGAGAGACAGCGACACAGAATCCAAAGCAGGATCCAGGCTCTGAGCTGTAAGCACAGAGCTCGACGTGGGGCTTGAACCCATGAACCATGAGATTGTAACCTGAGCTGAAGTTGGACGCTTAAATGACTGAGCCACCCAAGTGCCCCCATACCACAAAGTTTTAAACAGCAATATCAACTTTGACTAAAAAGGACAAACCCTATGCAAAATAAAAGGGGCTCTTAGGACTGCCAACTTTTGGGGTCAGGAAGAGACTGAGAAGGATTTCTTCTTGCAGACATGGATCAGTTTTTATTAATAAGGAAGGATGACTCAGATGGCAGAATCAAGGTCCAGAGGGCGCAGCCAAGAGCTAGGAAGAACTCCAAGAGAACAGGACCAAACCCTAAAGGGCGAGCTGGTAACATGTATTTAGTAGGACTTAGGCATTTCTGTAGACCAATGACTGCGGGGTGGGGACTGTTGTCCCCGGTTTCAAATATGAGTATCTGTAGCAGTTTTTCTGTGTGTGCTCTGCTATTGTATTTTGGGTGTGCAAGATGAAAACAGCCTCATTTAACCTTAATTTCCTTAGATGTCCATCTCCAAATATAGCCACGCTGGGTTGTGATTTCAACAAAGGAATTTTGAAAGAACACAAATATTCAGTCCATACCGTATTTAATAGCAAGTAAGAAAATACACTAGGGGAAAAAACTTCATAATATCATTAGGATTGAGAAGCTTCTTAGGAATACATCTGATACAATGTTGAATTTAAAATGAGGGGCGCCTGGGTGGCGCAGTCGGTTGAGCGTCCGACTTCAGCCAGGTCATGATCTCACGGTCCGTGAGTTCGAGCCCCGCGTCAGGCTCTGGGCTGATGGCTCGGAGCCTGGAGCCTGTTTCCGATTCTGTATCTCCCTCTCTCTCTGCCCCTCCCCCGTTCATGCTCTGTCTCTCTCTGTCGCAAAAAAAAAAAAAAAAAAAAAAAAAAAAAACGTTGAAAAAAATAAAATGAAAACTATCAGGGTGTGTGGGTGGCTCAGTTGGTTAAGCCTCCAAATCTTGGTTTTGGCTTCAGGTTACAATCTTGAAGTTGTGTGAGTTTGAGCCCCAAGTCAGGCTCTGTGCTGACAGGGCAGAGTCTGCTTGGGATTCTCTCCCTCTCTCTCTCTGCCCCTCCCAACTCACCATCTCTCTCAAAATAAAGAAATAAACTAAAAAAATAAAATAAAATGAAAACTAGGAATAAGTCTCTTAAAAACTTATAGAAGCAGAATTTATGAATAAAACAATAACATTCATAAAAGAACTGAAAAAATTCAGGGGTGCCTGGGTGGCTCAGTCAGTTAAGTGTCCGGATCTTGATTTTGGCTCAGGTCATCATCCCACAGTTTGTTGGTTCGAGCCCACATCAGGCTCTGTGCTGACAAAAGCATGGAGCCTGCTTGGTTTCTTTCTCTCCCTCTCTCTCTGCCCCTCCCTGCTTCTGCTCTCTCTATCTCAAAAATAAAAAAAAAAAAAATTTAAAAAAAGAACTGAAAATTTCAAAGATATACTATGTTTAAAAAAATTTGTTTTTAATTTTTATTTATTTTCGAGAGAGAGAGAGACAGACAGACAGACTGTGAGTGGGTAGGGGTAGAGAGAGAGGGAAACACAGAATCTGAAGCAGGCTCTAGGCTCTGTGCTGTCAGCACAGAGACCTACCCGGGGCTTGAACTCACAAGTGGCAAGATCATGACCTGGGCCAAAGTCAGACGCTTAACCAACTGAGCCACCCAGGCACCCCAAAGATATACTATATTGATAGAGTCAAGTCAGTATAATGAAAATATTAATTCCTGCAAAATATACATTTAATAAAATTCCAATGAGAACAATAAAAGAATTTTCTTTCTTGAAATGGGACAGATTCTATCATTTACAGGAAAGTTTACTGGTCTCCAACTATGCAAGATAATCATGAACAAGCACAGGTAGAATAGTTTCCCTTCCAGATACAGGAGGTTTTTTTAAGCTAGAATATGAAAACATTATGGTACTCACACAGTTATAGACTAATAGGCAGATGGAACAGAAAATATTCCAGAAAGGGTAACTTGGGCATAGAGGAACTTGGGATATAAAAGAAATTAATTTGTAAGTATTGAAGAAAGAATGGGTTGTTTGATACTTGGTGTTATGGGCTGAATTGCGCCCCCCTTTCAAATTCTTATGTTAGAGTCCAACCCCCAGCACCTCAGGAAGTGACTGTATTTGGAAACAGGGGCTTTAAAGAGGAAATTCAGGTAAAACTCAGTCATATAGATGACCCCAATCTGGAAATGACTGGTGTCCTTGTAAGAAAGGCGATTAGGACACAGACACACACGGAGGGACAGCCATGTGAGGACACGGCCACCTGCAAGCCAAGGACGGAGTCTTTGGAAGAAACCAAACCTGCCAACACCTTAGTCTCGGACTTTTCACGTCCAGAATCTTGACACACGAGATTTCTGTTGTTCGTCCCACCCTGTGGTATTTGTTGTGGCAGTCCCCGTGCTACTGCTGAGAGGGTCTGCGTTGTGTCTGTGGAGTCTTGGTTCTTGGATTCCCCTCAAAACATTTGCGTGGGGATCCTGCTCAAATAAAGAGGGCCAGAAGGAAGGGATCAAGCACAAAGCAGCTTGCTGAGGACAGGCCACTCTCGGGAAGGGAGGGCGGGCAGGTCCAGGGTGGCACCTGCACTGAAGTTTTGTATTGGCGACGGGTCACAGGTAGGGCAGTCTCCGACTGAGGTTGTTCCCCTCCCCTGGGAGGGGCAGTTCTGGCTCCTACAAGGTTCTTGCTGGAACTGTCATGGCCATCTTTCCCCAGGGGGAGGCGAGGTGGGAGGGGGGCTGAAACCACCAAACGCGTGAACTATAATAAACCCGGGGTGGGGGGGGGGGTCATGCTGGGCAGAAGTTGAAGAGGAGAGCACGTGTTTTGCACCTGTGGCTCTTGGTCTGTCAGCTCCCAGGGTGTTAGAAGCCACAAGGCCAAGATGTTGAAAACCACAAAGGATGTTGTGCCCTCGGCTTCTAATGTGTCACCTGTTTCTCACCACCCTTGCCTCCAGCTAACTGCCTGCTCTATCACTAGCAAACGAATACCCTTGGAGTCAGGAAATTTGCTTCCCATAGGGCAACAAAATGAAATGAGATCAATACTTCGCACTATACGCATACACACAACTCCAGAAAGATTAAAACTTAAGTGTCAAGCCAAAATGCTGAAACTGTTAGAAGATAATACAAGGAAATATTTCTTTTTGTTTTCTCTTTCAAGAGAAAGATTTCTCAACGAGACACATAAGGAACCCATAAAAGGAAACCTAGATACATTTTATGATGTCAAAACTAAAATCCAAGGGACCAACATGGTTATGATCTAAGTTCAAAGACAATGAATTAAACAAAAAAATTAAAACATGTTGCATATTGAGGATTTGTAAACAATATACATTCAACTCCATGAATCTAGTAGAAAAAGATAACCTGACAGAAAAATGGGCAAAGGATAATTGACAGTCTATGAAACAAAACCCCAAATTGTGTGGAAATATATACACTTCAGCAGACACGTTACCTGTATGTTCTGCATTTCAAATATTAGTCCAGTTTTTAAAATCTTTATCTTAACTATTCATATCTCGCCACTAACTCCTCCTGATGTTCCAACATTAAACAGCATACTAGCTTTATGGTTATTGTCTATTTTTAAAATTATGTTAAAGCAGCTAACAATTTTTTCTAATTTGTTCTTTTTTTATTCTTTTTTGAGGAGGGAGGGGGAGGGGCAGATGGAGACAAAGACTCTTAAGCAGGCTCCAGACTCAGCACAAAGCCTGACATGGAGCCCCATGCAGGGCTCAATGCCATGACCCTGGGCTCACGACCTGAGCCGAAATCAAGAGTCGGATGCTCAACCGACTGAGCCACACAGGTGCCCCTCTAATTTATTTTTTAAAATTCTGGAATATAATTGTAAAATGTTTATTTATATTTAGAGAGAAAGAGCATGTATGCAGGAGGGGAAGTTAGAGAGGGAGAGAGAATCCCAAGGAGGCTCCGCACTGTCAGTGCAGAGCCAGACATGGGGCTTGATCCCACGAACTGGGTGATCGTGACCGGAGTCAAAATCAAGAGTCAGATGCCCAACCAACTGAGCCACCCAGGATCCCCTCTTAGTATTTTTGCATGGGTAGTCATAACCAAGTTTTGTCTGAGCTTCCTTTTCAAGTCATACATGTGGATTTTGGTGTCTTTATGCTGCCTAATAAATAGAAACAGTTCCTTCTTCTATTTCCTCTGGAAATTTTTATGTGTAAGAATTCTGTAATCACTGGATGTTTGAAAGAATTCCCCAGAAAGTCAATGGTTGGTGCTTTTTGGCAGATAATCTCTGAAATTGTCCTCATTTTTATCCATGACGTGTTTTTCTCCTTTCTTGAGTTGAATTTGACACATCCATCCCAGGAGAATCATTTAATTTCAAATTTCTTAGCATAGAGAGGATTCTCATTCAATTTCCTGTATGTCTGTGGTTGTTCTCTTTTTATCATCCTTTCCTTCTCTCTGTAAGGATAGTGACTTATTTAGAGCTTTCCCCACATCACTTGAATTATGGATCAGCTTTATTTTTTTGTTAATTCCTATCTACTTAATATAAACGTATGGGTAAATTTTTTTTTATTTCCTCAGTTGGATTCTTTTTAAAAAATTTTTTTTTCAACGTTTTTTATTTATTTTTGGGACAGAGAGAGACAGAGCATGAGCGGGGGAGGGTCAGAGAGAGGGAGACACAGAATCAGAAACAGGCTCCGAGCCATCAGCCCAGAGCCCGACGCGGGGCTCGAACTCACAGACCACAAGATCGTGACCTGGCTGAAGTCGGACGCTTAACCGACTGCGCCACCCAGGCGCCCCTTTCTCAGTTGGATTCTTAAACCAATTGTCTCTCCTTTTTTAACGTATTGATAGATTTGGGTTCTCAGTGTTTCAAATCGTAATCTTTTTTTTTTTTTTTATAATGTTTTTGTTTCTTTTTGAGACAGAGAGAGAGCATGAGCAGGGGAGGGGCAGAGAAAGAGGGAGACACAGAATCCGAAGCAGGCTCTAGGCTCCGAGCTGTCAGCACAGGGCCCGATGCGGGCCTCGAACTCACGGACCGTTGGATCATGACCTGAGCCTCAGTCAGACGCATAACCGACTGAGCCGCCTAGGCGCCGCCTAAATCGTGATCTTTTACGTTTTTCCCAAAAGCGTGTTCACGCAACTCGGTCCTGAGCGCGCGGTCGCCCTCGCGTCTCTAGGCAACCAGGGCTCCTCAGAGGGCCGGGAGCCTTCGTGCCGCGGAGCCTTCTGGGAAATGTAGTACAAAGGCCCCTTCCTTGAGTGAAGCTGACTGAAAAAAAAAAAAAAGAAAAAAGAAAAAACAAAGGCGTCTTTCTCGCGCACGCGTACTCGCACTCGCACGGCCACCGACGCTTTCGGGTTGCGCCCCTTCTCTTTGTCCTTCGTCGCCAAGCGAGAGGCGAGTGTGGGCGTCTCCGCGCGCGCGCCCGCGTACCCGTGCGCGGCCCCGGGCCCCGCCGCAGCCCGGTCGGGATTTCGTGGGCCCGCTGGCTCAGCACGGAGGCCAGCGGGTCGTGGCCGGGGGCGCGTGCGGGCGGGGGGCGGGGCGTCGGTGAGTCTGGGGGGGGGGGGGGCGCGCGGGGCGGGTCACGTGGTTCCCGGGCCTGCGCGTCCGAAGACTGAGGCCTGCGGTCGGTGCCGGGTTTTTGCGGGGTCCGGGCCGGCCGTTGGGGTTCCGTGTGGGGGGCTCGCGGGAAGGACTCGGCGGTCGTGTTTGGGCCGCAGGCTTGGAGGTCTGTGGGCGTCGGCGCGGGGCTCGGGGTTCGCAGGCAGCGCGGCGGGGCGCCGGGTGAGTGCAGGGGCGCGGGGCCGGGGCCGCCGCGGGGACGCCGCCGACCCCGGGCCTCTGGGCTCTTACTTGGGCGGGGGGGTTGGCCTTTCCGCTGGGGTTGTGAGGGCCGTGCCTCCCCGCCTGGGTTCCCGGACGCGAGGGGCTGCGTGGGTGGTCCCGGCCTGAGCCCAGAGCTGGTCCTTGAGACGTCGGGCGGCGAGGGGACTTCTTGCCTGTGCCCATGTAGCCCGGCTTCATCCGCCCAGCCCCGCCTGGATCAGTAGGATTGTTTCCAAAGGCTTCGCTGCTACAGAACAACCCTCCGGGCCAAACCCAAACCCAAACCCCAGGCAGTTTCTGACCGACGATAAGTGGCCGCCGTGGCCGGGACAACAATGGCCCGAAGTTCTTAGGGCCGAATTTGGTCCACCCGCGATTTCTGGGCCTCACGTTTATCGGCTGAAAGTGAGGGGGTGAAAAGAAATGTTTTTCCCCTAGCTCTGATGCTTTTTGCCGTCATTAAAACATACTTCTGTTTATTTTAATCACTTACTGCTTGTTTCATCCGTGTAGCGGTGGACTGGAAGCGCTCGGCTTGCCGGCTGTGCTCTTCTTGGATTAGGGACCTTAAGATTTTGAAAAATAATATTTATACTTTTTTTCTGTTATGAATTTAGAATGTGTTCACTGCAGTCAGTCTGGAGCATCTGGACCCACAGACTCAAGTGAAAATCTTCCATGATCTCATCGCCAGGAGATAGTGACTGTTAGCATTTTAGTACATTTCTTCTAGTCCGTGCATGCTGTCTACTTTTGGTAGGCGTTATTTATGTTTGCTTAAAAAAACAAATTGGGAGTATGCTGTTCGCAGCCATTTCAGTTTATCACAGATACGTTTCTTCAACGTGAGCTGTTTTGTTCCAGGCCCGTAGTGTTTTCAGCGGGCCTCTGAGAACTTCTTTTGTTTTCCTCCTCACTCTGCCCTGGTGTCCTTATTTCTGGACAGCGAATGGACTGCATGGCACCTGTACTGGAAATCTGAACAGAGACTCTGGGGGCCTTTGTCCAGCTCTCCCTCCAGCGTTTTGGGGGGCGGGGGGCTGTGACTGCAGGTCTGAGGGGCACTGAGGGGACCAGCGGCCCAGATTTGCCACTTCCTAGGCGTGTCATCCATGTTGGGCAACTTGCTGAACCTCTCTGTGCCTTATCACTGTCTGTAGTGGGTGCGGGATGCATCAAAAAAAGGCACGATGATGTTTAAAACGTCTGTCACAAAGTAATTAGTCAACACTTTTTATTACTCTCCATTTTCCCCCTGAATTCCCTTTAGAACTTGACGCTGAGTGGAACTGTGGGATGATGATGAAGGTTGCGCCTTCCTTCTGAAGATAAACCTGAGAGCTGTCACAGGGAGAGGTGCAGTGTGATGCGGGAAACTGCCCAGGTACATGACAAAACCGCTGAAGTTAAATCGGGCCAAACTGTACGGTGAAGGGCATAGGCTTCATTTGCTGAGAGGACGTGTGGTGCCAAATATAAAAGTTCAGAGAAGAACTTCTCCCTGAGGGGCCAACTTTCAAAACATTTGTTTAGAGTAAGGTTGGATCTCCCTTTTTTTTTTTTAAACCTTTTTTTAAAAAAATGTTTGTTTATAGGGGCTCCTGGGTGGCTCAATTGGTTGAGTGTCCGACTTCAGCTTAGGTCATGATCTCACGGCTCGTGGGTTCCCAGCCCTAGGTGGGGCTTTGTGCTGACATCTCACAGCCTGGCACCTGCTTTGGATTCTGTGTCTCCCTCTCTCTCTGCCCCTCCCCTGCTCGCTCTCTCTCTCTCTCTCTCTCTCAAATGAGAGAGACAGAGCACAAATAGGGGAGGAGCAGAGAAGGAGAGAGGGAGACCGATTCTGAGGCAGGCTTCAGACTCTGAGCTGTCAGTACAGAGCCTGACATGGGGCTCAATCCCATGAACCCTGAGATCATGACCTGAGCCAAAGTTGGAGGCTTAACTGAGCCACCCACTTGCCCCTCCTTTTTTTTTTTTTTTAAAAAGATTTTATTTTTAAGTAATCTCTACACCCAGTCTTGGGCTCAAACTCACAACCCAAGATCAAGAGTCACATGCTCCACCAACTAGGCCGGCCAGGCACCTAACTCTGCATTTTTCGTAATGATAAACTTAAATATCATTGGAAATGTTTGATTTTTTATTTATTTGTTTATGTAAGTAGGCTTCATGCCCAGCATGGAGCCCAGCACAGGGCTTGAACTCACACCCAGAGAACAAGACGTGAGCTGAGATCAAGAGTTGGATGCTTAACCAACTGAGCAACCCAGGCATCCCCATCAGAAATACTTTAAAACTACCACACTGATGGCTTGTCACACCCTGTTGAACTGAAATTCTCAACTCTGTTTTCTGTAGTAAGTCTACATCATGTTGACTTAAGTTTTCCACTCTTGATAGGTTCTCACTGAAAGCAAGTAAACTTTCTTTGACAACAATTGTAAAGGAAATTTTAAAATCAAATTGTGAATTTGTGTTTAAAGAAATGATTTCAATAAGAAACCTAGTTTCATTTGTCACAATGCCAGAAATTTTATTGTGTGAAATGAAGTGAAAGCATAATGTGAAGCAAGTGACATTTATTGTAGGTATATTTTCTTGGTTTGTGGTGTGTGTGTTGATGTTTTTTTTTTAGCCACACGGGGGTTTTTATATTTAAAAAAAATTTTTTTTTAATGTTTATTCATTTTTGAGAGAGAGAGAAACAGCGTGAGCGGGGGGAGGGGCAGAGAGAGATGAAGACACAGAATCTGAAGCAGGCTCCAGGCTCCGAGCTGTCAGCACAGATCCTGAGGCGGGGCTCAAACTCACAAACCATGAGATCAGACCTGAGCCGAAGTCGGACGCGTAACTGACTGAGCCACCCAGGCCCCCTAAATTTTTTTAATGGTTAAATTTATTGACTTTTTAAAAAAAATTTAAAACATTTTTAAAAAACGTTTATTTATTTTTTCTTGAAAGGGAACATTTTATTTGCGTTTTCTAGGAAAAAAATAGGATCAAGAAATACCCTTGAAAAGATTAATACATCCCCATGGAGACTAGAACAAAGAACTCTCAATTCAAGCTCTTTTATTTATGTAAGGATTGTCATTAAGAAAAAAGAAAGGGGGCGCCTGGGTGGCGCAGTCGGTTAAGCGTCCGACTTCAGCCAGGTCACGATCTCGCGGTCTGTGAGTTCGAGCCCCGCGTCAGGCTCTGGGCTGATGGCTCGGAGCCTGGAGCCTGTTTCCAATTCTGTGTGTCTCCCTCTCTCTCTGCCCCTTCCCCGTTCATGCTCTGTCTCTCTCTGTCCCAAAAATAAATAAAAAAAAAAAAAAAAACGTTGAAAAAAAGAAAAAAAAAAATTTAAAAAAAAAATAAAGAAAAAAGAAAGATGTACATATATCATTATCTACTCATCTATCTATATAGCTAGGTACAGAGAGGATACATTTACACACATATTCATACATGGTATGTATTGGTTATATAGATCCGTGCGTGTATACGCCCACACACACACACTACTGTGTGTATCAAGTACCGTTTTAAGCACTTTGCAAATAACATCCGAGATGTATAGATTAAAATCACTAAGCCATAGTAATTTTATAGTAATTATAATCTGTGAAGTTTGAAATATGCAAATAATGGTAGAAAATTATTTATAAAAGAGGTTTAATGTCATTTTGGTGCTTTTTTTTTTTTAACACATCTTTTTTTTTTTTTAATTTGTATCTGAATTAGTTAGCATATAGTGCAACAGTGATTTCAGGAGTAGATTCCTTAATGCTCCTTATCCATTTAGCCCATCCCCTCTCCCACCACCCCTCTAATAACCCTCTGTTTGTTCTCCATATTTAAGAGTCTCATGTTTTGTCCCCCTCCCTATTTTTACATTATTTTTGCTTCCCATATGTTAATCTGTTCGGTGTCTTAAAGTCCTCATATGAGTGAAGTCATATGATATTTGTCTTTCTCTGACTAATTTCGCTTAGCATAATACTCTCCAGTTCCATCCACATAGTTGCAAATGGCAAGATTTCATTCTTTTTGATTGCCGAGTAATCCTCCATTGTCTATATATACCACATCTTCTTTATCCATCCATCAATATACATTTGGGCTCTTTCCGTACTTTAGCTATTATTGATAGTGCTGCTGTAAACATTGCGGTGCATGTGTCCCTTCAAAACAGCACACCTGTATCCCTTGGATAAATAACCTAGTACTGCACTTGCTGGGTCATATAGGGTAGTTCTATTTTTAATTTCTTGAGGAACCTCCATACTGTTTTCCAGAGTGGCTGCACCAGTTTGCGTTCCCACCAGCAGTGCAAAAGAGATCCTCTTTCTCCGCATCCTTGCCAACATCGGTTTTTGCCTGAGTTGTTAATGTTAGCCATTCTGACAGGTGTAAGGTGGTATCTCATTGTGGCTTTGATTTGTATTTTCCTGATGATGAGTGATGTGGAGCATTTTTTCATGCGTCGGTCGGCCATCTGGATGTCTTCTTTGGAAAAGTGTCTATTCATGTCTTTTGCCCATTTCTTCACTGGATTATTTGTTTTTTTGGGTGTTGAGTTTGATAAGTTCTTCATAGATTTTGGTTACTAACCCTTTATCTGATATGTCGTTTGCAAATATCTTTTCCATTCTGTTGGTTGCCTTTTAGTTTTGCTGATTATTTCCTTCGCTGTGCAGATGCTTTTTATTTTGATGAGGTCCCAATAGTTCATTTTTGCTTTTGTTTCCCTTGCCTCTGGAGATGTGTTGAGTAAGAAGTTGTTGCGGCCAAGGTCAAAGAAGTTTTTGCCTGATTTCTCCTTGAGGATTTTGATGGTTTCCTGTCTTATGTTTAGGTCTTTCATCCATTTTGAGTTTATTTTTGGGTATGGTGTAAGAAAGTGGTCCAGGTTCATCCTTCTGTATGTCGCTGTCCAGTTTTCCCAACACCATTTGCTGAAGATGCTGTCTTTATTCCATTGGATATTCTTTCCTGCTTTGTCAAAGATTAGTTGGCCATACATTTGTGGGTCTATTTCTGGGTTCTCTATTCTGTTCCATTGATCTGAGTGTCTGCTCTTGTGCCAGTACCATACTGTCTTGATGATGACAGCGTTGTAATACAGCTTGAAGTCTGGGATTGTGATGCCTTCTGCTGTGGTTTTCTTGTTTCAAGGTTGCTTTGGCTATTCGGGGTCTTTTCTGGTTCCATACAAATTTTAGGATTGTTTGTTCTAGCTCTGTGAAGAATGCTGGTGTTATTTTGATAGGAATTGCATTGAATATGTAGATTGCTTTGAGTAGTACTGACATTTAAACAATATTCTTCCTATCCAGGAGCACAGAATATTTTTCCATTTTTTTGTGTCTTCTTCAATTTCTTTCATAAGCTTTCTGTCGTTTCCAGTGTGTAGATTTTTCACTGCTTTGGTTAGATTTATTCGTAGGTATTTTACGGTTTTTGGTGCAATTGTAAATTGGATCCATTCCTTGATTTCCCTTTCTGTTGCTTCGTTGTTGGTGTATAGGAATGGAACTAATTTCTGTGCATTATTTTTATATGCTGCCACTTTGCTGAAAATTTTTTTTAATGTTTATTTATTTTTAAGAGAGAGACCAAGTGTGAGTGGGGGAGGAGCAGAGAGAGAAGGAGACACAGAATCTGAAGCAGGCTCTAGGCTCTGAGCTGTCAGCACAGAGTCCAACGTGAGGCTCGAAATCATGGACTGCGAGATCATGACCTGAGCTGAAGTTGGATGCTCAACTGACTGAGCCACCCAGTTTCCCCCCTCTCCCCCTTTTTTAAAAATTTCTTTTTAACGTGAAGTGCCCAACTCTTGATCTCAGCTCAAGTCTGGATCTCAGGGTTGTGAGTTAAAGCCCCGTGTTGGGCTCCATGCTGGATGTTGTCGTAGACTCTTTTTTTTTTTTAATATGAAACTTATTGTCAAATTGGTTTCCATACAACACTCAGTGCTCATCCCAACAGGTGCCCTCCTCAGTACCCATCACCCACCCACCCCTCCCTCCCACCCCCCATCAACCCTCAGATTGTTCTCAGTTTTTAAGAGTCTTTTTTTTATGGTTTGGCTCCCTCCCTCTCTAACTTTTTTCTTTCCCCTCCCCCATGGTCTTCTGTTAAGTTTCTCAGGATCCACGTAAGAGTGAAAACATATGGTATCTGTCTTTCTCTGTATGACTTATTTCCCTTAGCATCTAACACTTTCCAGTTTCATCCACGTTGCTACAAAAGGCTATATTTCATTCTTTCTCATTGTCACGTAGTATTCCACGTAGACTCTTAAGTCTAAACTTCTTTCTTGGCCAGCAAGAAATCGGGTGCAGGATTAAAATGGGAGGGATGGCTAATGTTCGTGAAAAGACAAGAGCCCCGATTAAGGGTCCTTGCTCCGTTTTTATTAGGATCAGAAGGCTTACAAACATGGTGATGGACATGCACAAAGAGACAATGAAACTGTGGACATTAACTCATGGACGTGAGGGAAAGGGGTTCTTGAAGATATTCGGGTTTAGGGGTTTGGGTTGATAAAAGACAAAATGCTGGCAACAGGTGGATGGGCAGGTGTTAATGGCAGACATGAGGAGCTGTGTCTGTTTATTTTCGCTAGCCTATGGGATAAGACAGCAAGTAACCTCAGTGTTAACAAGGCACCTTTCTTTTGTTAATTAGCTCGCCTCTGGGCAGCTTCACCTACAGTGCTCTAGCCCTATTTACCTAATTTGGTCCTTCCTTCCTATGAAAGCAGCTTTCTGCTATAGTACTGAATTGGGGGTCCTTTAGCCTTGAATACCTAATCTTGCTTACCTCATGTACCTTTGTATTGGGGGCCTTCCCCCACCCCCGTTCTGGGGGCCTTTGCCCCCACCCTACTCTATTCTGGGGGCGATAGCCCCCCTTCTCTATCCTTATTCGCCTAATCTTGTTTACCCAGTCTTGGGTGTGAGCATCCTATGGCTTTGTAATTCTTTATGCTTTGTTAACCCATCAGTGCAGGCTCAGGGAGTTCCTAAGCTTATTCCCCACAGACATGAAGACTACTTGAAATCCTGGTTCCTAGCAAGAGGAGAAAAGATTTTAGGTGCAGTATGAATATACCAATAAAGTGCTTTATTCCTATGTTCACAGATCCTGGTTACCCACAAATGAGCCTGCTCATGTGATATAAGAAAGGAGCTCCTGGAGCCAGGAACTTGTCAGTGTGAAAGACCCAGCCACCGCCTTACAGTGGAGCTTTGGGACAGAAACGGAAGAGGCTCAGCGTGGAGCAGTTCTCAGATGTGCAACTCATCTGGCCTAGGCAACAGAAAATGACCATGTTACAGGTTAGTTGATTGTTTCTTCTTCATTATTTTCCAGGGGATTAGAAGAGGTATGTAAGTCTTCCAGTGAAAAAGAAAAGTGTAAGTAGTTCAGAAATCAGAGGAAGATAACCTTGGAGTTGAAGATCCAGGTTGGGACAAAACTGGAGCAGTTAGAATAACATGGGCATCAGGGATGGCAGCTCCCTCCACAGTGGAAAATCTATGTGTAACTTTTGACTCCCCAGAACTTAACTACTGGTAGCCTACTGTTGACCAGAAGCCTTACCAATAACAGGTGATTAACACGTACAGTATTTTGTATGTGTATGATGTACCATATTGTATGATAAAGCTAGAGAAAAGAAAATGTTAAGAAAATCATAAGAGAACATACATTTATAGTACTATACTGTATTTATTGAAAAAATCTGTTGGGGCGCCTGGGTGGCGCAGTCGGTTAAGCATCTGACTTCAGCCAGGTCACGATCTCGCGGTCCGTGAGTTCGAGCCCCGCGTCAGGCTCTGGGCCGATGGCTCGGAGCCTGGAGCCTGTTTCCAATTCTGTGTCTCCCTCTCTCTCTGCCCCTCCCCCGTTCATGCTCTGTCTCTCTCTGTCCCAAAAATAAATAAAAAACGTTGAAAAAAAAAAAATTAAAAAAAAAAAAGAAAAAATCTGCATATAAATGGACCTGCACAGTTCAAACCCCTGATGTCCAAAGATCAACTTTATTTAACTATAGGGCTTTCAGAAGGTCTTGAGATTTGAATTTTAATGAGCCATAGTGTCCTGCATAATCAATGAATTTGAGGTACAAACTTGGTTCTCAAATTTTTAGCAGTTTTAATAAAGAAATTAGAACATTTCTACGAGTTGCACTATCCTAGAAAAACGTAAACTAATTCTTCATAGAGAGTAAATATTTTTCATTCTTTGATGAAGTTTTGAACAAATAATACCGTGTGAGTGATGTCCTCAGAGAAATATAGTAAATACATGGGTCTTATGGTAATTTTTCATAGTTTTCTGGAGTGTGACCCAGGGAGAAAATGCCAGAACAGAACTTAGTAATCATAATTTCTCTCTTTAAATGCGGAGCAGAATTCACATACAGAAAAGTACATAAAATGTAAAAGTACAAAGTAATGAATTATTATCAACTGAACGAATACCCATGAACCCACCATTCAGGTCAAGGAACAGAACATTCCAGCCCAGGTGAGGCCTTCCATGTGCCTCTGCCAGTCACAACTTCTCCCTCTTAACAGAGGGAACCAGGACCCTGACTTTGTAACCATTTCCTTGCTCTTTATGGCTTTACTCCAAAGTATCCGTCCCTAAACACTGCAGTTTCATGTTGTCTGCTGCAGTATGTACTAATTCGTGTTTGTTTCTTTCAACATTTTGTTTGTGAGATTCAGTGCAGTTGGAATCTTCTCTCCAGTTAAGGCAGCTTCTCAGTATCACCAAATCCAGTCGGTGGTCACATTTCTAGTTGTCTCGTAAAATTTACAAGTCACTTGCAGTTTGTTTGCATCAGAATCCAGGAAGGTTCATACGGTGTAATTGGTTCATCTGTCTCTTAAGTCTTCTTAACCTATTGGCTCCTTTTTTTTCTGGCCCCATTCTTGATTGAAGAGGCCAGGGCATTTATTCTGTGGATCTCCCACTGTCTGGGTTTTGCTCCTTGCATCCCCACAGTGTGCCAGCGTGTTCTGTGTTTCCTGTAAATAGGCAGATTTAGAGTTGTGCTGGCTAGGACCCAAGCCACTGGCCACACAACAATGTTTCAGTTTAAAACCACTAAATCCAGCCCTTCAGTCACACTAGCCACATTTCAGGTACTTAGTAGCCATGAATTAGTGCAGACAAAAGCATATCTTCACCATTACAGATTTGATTTGGAGGCTTGATCAGACTTAGGTGTGACTTTTTGGGTAAGAGTGTTTCAGAGGTGGTGGTATGTATTCCAGGAGGTGACTCCTGTCTGCTTGCCCGTTTTGTCACGTCAGCAGCTTCATGATTGTTGCCTCGATGGACTTTTATTAGGGGCCACAGAATGATACTCTGCTTCTAAGCACTTCTTTGTTTCTTAAATGAAGTTATTGCTCTATCACATAAAATATGTCAAGGATCAGCTTGTACACTTTCTGTCCCAGATCTGTAATTAGTCATTTCCACAGTACGTGGCATTTGAAATTTTATGGTATATAAAATTTTAAAAATTTTCTTGCCAAAACGTGGAAATATAGTAGGTTTTTACATACTGACTTTGCATTCAGGAACTTCTTAAGCCTGTTTGTTTATTTTTAAAGTTTATTTATTTATTTTGAGAGAGAGAAAGAGAGACAGTACCAGTGGGAGAGAAACGGGTAGAAAGGGAGGTAGAGAATCCCAAACAGGCTCTGTACCTGTCAGTACAGAGCCTGATGTGGGGCTTGAACTCACTAACTGTGAGATCATGACCTGAGCGGAGATCAGGAGTTGGACTCTTAATCCCTTGAGCCACTTAGGCTCCCTTAAACCTTTTTATTAATTCTAATAATTTTCTTTAGATTTTATTAGATTTTCCATGTTAACAAAAATATCAGCAATATTTTTTTTCTTAGTAAAAATAAATTGTAAATTTCTAGTTTGCCAGGACTTTTTTTTTAATTTAATTTTTTAAAATATTTATTTATTTTTGAGAGAGAGAGAGAGAGAGAGAGAGAGAGAGAGAGACAGAGCACTAGTGGGGGAGGAGCAGAGAGAGAGGGAGATGCAGAATCTGAAACAGGCTCCAGTCTCTGAACTGTCAGCACAGAGCCCGATGTGGGTCTCAAACTCACAAACCATGAGATCATGACCTGAGCCGAAGCCGGATGCTCAACCGACTGAGCCACCCAGGTGCCCCAGGACTTTTTTTTTTTTTTTTTTTTTTTTTTTTTTAAGTAAGCTACATACCGAATGTGGGGCCTGAAGTCAACGACCCTCTTAGATCAGGAGTCAGACAGTCCTCCTACTAAGCCAACCAGGCGCCCCTGCTAAGACTTTTTGTAACAAATGTTGATTACTTTTCAGTTTTTGGTATGTTTTACTCTTTTCTCGTCTGCTTGTTCTTTTTCATATTTTTGTATTCCTTCCTTATGGAATCCAGTCCTTCTATATGAAAATTTAAACGAGTGTTTTAGCAATTTTGTTCAGTTTTTTTCTGTTGTTTGTAGTTCTTGTGTACATTCTTTTAATTTGCAAATATTCTTTATCTGCATCTATTGAAGTGATTACATATCTTTTCTTAATCTGTTAAAGTAGTGAATATATATATTCCTTTTAATGTTAAATGCAACTTGAATTTTGAATTTCTCGGATAAACTCCAACTTAGTCCTTTTTTTTCTTTCCCCCCAGTGCAAAAAGGTGATTTTCTTAAACCACAGGGATAGGACCCATGGGCAGGAAATGCTGCCTGCCCCGGGACTGAGGAGAGACTGATTATATACCCAGGAGTAACTCTGACTTAGCCTTAAATTTTTTTTTTTTTTTAAGTTTATTTATTTATTTTGAGAGAGAGGGTGAGCAGGAGAGGGGCAGAGAGAATCCTAAGCAGGCTCCACCCTCACAAGTGTGAGATCACGATCTGAGCCGAAATGAAGAGCTGGACACTCAACCGACTGAGCCACCCAGGTGCCCCTCCAGCTCAGTCTTGCTATATTTTCTTCTTTACATATTGCTCAGTATAGTTGTCATTTAGGATTTTCACATCAATGTTCATGTGTAAACTGGCCTTTGCTTTTCCTTTCTTGCAGTATCCTTACTGAGTTTTGTTATCAAGGTGATGCTTGTATCAAAGTATAGGGGTGTGTTCTTGCTTCTGTGTTTGGTAATTGTTTAGTAAAACAGGAATTATTTCTTCATTAAATGTCTACAGAATTAACTGGTAAAGCTGTTTTTTTGTGAGAAGACTTTAACTCATAAAACCAATATTTTCCACATGACTAATGCTTGATGTTATAAAATCTTTAATGGGAAAATTATCCACTGAAAGATCAAGATAAAACGTTAGATTTTAATGTAACAATATGAGAAGCTCATTAATTGCTAAAGGTGGAGGTTGTACACTGCAGCTCATCTTTTTTGTAAAAATTTTTTTACATTTATTCATTTATGAGAGACGAGAGCATGAGTGGGGGAGGGACAGAGATAGAGGGAGACACAGAATCCGAAGCAGGCTCCAGGCTCCGAGCTGTCAGCACAGAGCTCGATGCGGGGCTCGGACTCATGAACCGTGAGATCATGACCCGAGCCTGAGTCAGATGCTTAAGCCACTGAGCCACTCAGGCGCCCCTGTTGTAGCTCATTTTTAAGAGACTATAAGTTGATTAGTTCTGGTGTGGTGTCAAAGAATATCCACAGTTAACTAAATATCATTGTTTGTAGGATTTCTTAAAATCCTACATAGCGGTGGGGTGCCTGGGTGGCTCAGTCGGTTGAGCGTCCGACTTCAGCTCAGGTCACGATCTCACGGTCCGTGAGTCCGAGCCCCGCGTCGGGCTCTGGGCTGATGGCTCAGAGCCTGGAGCCTACTTCCAATTCTGTGTCTCCCTCTCTCTCTGCCCCTCCCCTGTTCATGCTGTGTCTCTCTCTGTCTCAAAAATAAATAAACGTTAAAAAAAAAAAATTAAGGGGCGCCTGGGTGGCGCAGTCGGTTAAGCGTCCGACTTCAGCCAGGTCACGATCTCACGGTCCGTGAGTTCGAGCCCCGCGTCGGGCTCTGGGCCGATGGCTCGGAGCCTGGAGCCTGTTTCCGATTCTGTGTCTCCCTCTCTCTCTGCCCCTCCCCCGTTCATGCTCTGTCTCTCTCTGTCCCAAAAATAAATAAAAAACGTTGAAAAAAAAAATTTAAAAAAAAAATTAAAAAAAAAAAATCCTACATAGTGGTCATACTATGCACGACAATGTTACATCTTCTTTACAGTATTTGTACTTTTTCCTTGCATTTTATTGTACTGGCCAGGACCTCCTGGACAATGTGGGTTCGAAGTGTCATTGCCTCCCTGCTCTCGGCGGGCACTGCTTTCTGTCTGGTGCATTCCAGCATTCGTTTCTGGCACCATCTGGAGTTAGTACAGACTGCCGCTTAAGGACACCCAACAAGACTGCTCTCATTTCAGTTGCCAGCTATAAGTCTCCCGAGCCACCTGTACTTGTGACCAACTGGCTACAAATTTGGGGGGCTCCCATGACCCCTTCATGTTTGCTGGAACAAGTCACAGAACTTAGGGAAGTGTTATACTTACAATTACAGTTTTCTTATCAACAACACAAACTGGAACCAGCCAAATGAAGAGACACATAGGATGGGGTCTGGGAGGGTTGTGGATGCAGAGCTTCTGTGCCCTCTCCCTGTGGAATCAGGGCACATCACGTTTCTGGCACGTTTTTGTGTTCAGCACCTAGGAAGCTAACCTCATGTTCCAATGTCCAGAATTTTTATGGAGTTTTTATCACGTAGGTATGGTCATGTAGGTTGATTGAATCAGGGGCTGTATGATTGAGCTCAGCCTTCTCCCCTTCCTGGAGGTTGTGCTGATACCACCTGACTCAAAGCCTCAACTGTTTAATCAGATGGTTGATCTTTCCAGCCAGTGTCCATCCGGAAGACTAGGAGCCCACTGTGAGTCACCTTTTTTGTGAGAAGCATAAACTCAGGAGGGGGCCCCATGAATAATAAAAGCATTTCTGTCACTGGGGAAGAGCAAGGCTCTGTCCCAGGAATCTGACACAGAGGCCAGACAAATTATACAGCCGTTTGCCATTAGCTGCCTGTGCTGTGTAAATTTAAATTAGTTAAAAATAGGGGCTCTTGGGTGCCTTAGTCAAGCGTCTGACTCCTGATTTTGGCTCAGGTCATAATCTCAGCGTGGTGAGATCGAGCCCTGCGTAGTTGGGTTCTGGGCTGGGCATGGGGACTGCTTAACATTCTCTCTCCCTCTGCTCCTACCCCCCTTGCACACACACTCTTGAGTGCTCTGTCTCTGAAAAAATAAAAAGCTGAGGGGTGCCTTGGTGGCTCAGTCGGTTAAGTGTTTGACTTCGGCTCAGGTCATGATCTCATCGTTCTTGAGTTTGAGCCCCATGTCGGGCTGTCTGCTGTCAGTACAGAGCCCTCTTCATTTTAGGTCCTCTGTCTTAAAAATAAACACACATTAAAAATAAATAAAAATAACTATAAGTTGGTTAAAAATAAGTAAAACTAAAAAGTCCTTTCCTAGTCACCTTTGAAGTATTCAGTAGATGTTTGTGGCTAACAGCTACCTTGTTGGATGGTGCAGATAGAGGACATTTAAGTCATCACAAAACATTCTTTTAGCTAATGCTATTCCAGTCCTCAGGGAGCAAATATTCCTTATTTTGCCGTTAAGTGTGATGTTAGCTGTAGATATTGGTAGGTTATGATTATTAGGTTTGTTCGATTCTTCGTTTGTTTGACAGTATTTCACAATGAACAGATTTTTATTATCTGCCTTTTCCACGTCTGTTAAAATAATGGTTTTTTTTCCCCGTATTCTGTTAATTTTTATGGATTTCTGAATGCTAACCCTGTCTTGCACTGCTGAAGGAAACCTTATTTGGTCAACTCACATTATGCTTTGTTTATATATGGCTTTTTGTTAGGAATTTTGTTTCTATTAATTTCCCTGTGATGTTCACTCCTTTCGTGTTCTTCTTTGGTTTGGTCTGCTGGCCTTATACAGTCAGTTGAGAAGTTTACACTCTTGCTCTGGTCTCTGGAGGAATTTCTGTGAAGTCACTTTATTTATTCCTTAAATGGTTGCAGGAATTCACCTCTGAAGCCTCATAGATTTGGAGGTTTCTTTGAAGGAAGGTTTTGGGGGATGGGGTCAGTCTTTTTAACATTCAACTAATACAGATTTTTATTTCATATTGTGTAATTTTTGAGTGCACTGTTTGAATATCTGTTTCATCTAAGTTGTCAAATACATTAACATAAATTTACTAATTTTGTTATCTTTTTTAACAGCTTTTTTGAACTATGACCTCAGTAGGATCTACCCAATTTAAGTATATACTGGGGTGATTTTTTGGTAATTTTATGTTGTGTTACTGTCCTTACCCTCCAGTTTTAGAGGGTTTGTTTCATCCCAGGAGAATTTTGTCATTTTGCAGTCAATTCCTATTTCCATCCATAGCTAGGGAAACCACCAATTTGCTTCCTCTCTATATAGGGTTTCTTTTTGGACATTTCATATCAGTGGATTTATATAACGTGCATTCTTTTGTGTCTAGCTTCTTCGCATTAGCATAGGTTTTGAAGTCCATCAACATTTTAGCATATGTCAGAAATTCATTCTTTTTATTGTGGACTAGTGTTCCGTTAAATGGATATACCTCTCTTTGTCTCTTCACTACTTGACGGGCATGTGGATTATTTACCCCTCGCAGTGGTTATAAGTGCTGCTCACGGGAGCAGCCATGTACAAGTTTTTTTTTTTTTTTTTTTTTTTTTTTTTTTAAATTTTTTTTCAACGTTTTTTATTTATTTTTGGGACAGAGAGAGACAGAGCATGAACGGGGGAGGGGCAGAGAGAGAGGGAGACACAGAATCGGAAACAGGCTCCAGGCTCCGAGCCATCAGCCCAGAGCCTGACGCGGGGCTCGAACTCACGGACCGCGAGATCGTGACCTGGCTGAAGTCGGACGCTTAACCGACTGCGCCACCCAGGCGCCCCAGCCATGTACAAGTTTTACATGAACACGCTGTCATTTCTCTGGAGTATATACCTAAGAGTGTAATTGCTGGGTTGTATGGTCCAATTATATTTACTTTTCAAGAAACTGCCACAGTCCATCGTGTCAGACCACTTTGTATTTCCAGCAGTGTCGAGTTCCAGTTGCTCCACATCCTTTCCAATACTCATCAGCTCTCTTTTTATCACTATGGCGAGTGTGAAGTGGTGTTTCATTAGGGTTTAATTTCCTTCATAACTAATGATGTTGGTCATTGTTTCATGGGCTCATGTGCTTATTAGCCGTTCCTGTATCTTCTTTGATAAAATATATTAAAATATTCTACCTACTTTTAATCTTAATTTTTATTTTTTAATATCTTTTTTTTTAATGTTTTTAATGCTCATTTATTTTTGAGAGAGAGAGAGAGACAGAGCACGAGAAGGGGAGGGGCAGAGAGAGAGGGAGACACAGAATCCAAAGCAGGCCCTAGTCTCCGAGCTGCCAGCAAAGAGCCCGACGTGGGGCTACAACCCAGGAACCGTGAGATCATGATCCGAGCCGAAGTTGGATGCCCAACCAACTGAGCCACCCAGGTGCCCCTATGTTTTAATATCTTTTTAAAGGAAGCTCTACGTCCATGCAGGACTTGAACCGCTAACCCCGAGATCAAGAGTCACCTGAGCCAGCCAGGTGCCCCTACCTACTTTTTAACTTTTCTTAAAATTTTAATTTAGTTTTTTTATTGAGTCCTAAGAGGTTTTTCTTATAAGTTCTGAGTCAAGTTTTTTTTTTTTTTTTTTTCAACGTAAGTAGGATTTGCAAATAATTTATTCCTGATTGTGGCTTGCCTTTTCATTTTTCAGTTGTGTAGTTTGAAGTGCAACAGTTTTATATCTTGTTACTTGGATAGGAATGTGGAAACCTTACATTGTCTAGGTGTTGTGATGCTCTGTCTGCTGTGTTTATGTTACACCTTTGCATATTGAAAATCCATCAGAAGATACTACAATACTACGATTTTTGCATCCAGCGGTCAAACATACTTCAAGGAACGAAGAGGAGGGGCACTTGGGTGGTTTAGTTGGTTAAGTGTCTGACTCTTGACTTTGGCTCAGGTCGTGATCTCATGGTTCATGGGTCAAGTGTGGAGCCTGCTTGAAATTCTCTCTCTGCCCCTACCCCACTCTTGTGCGTGAGCTCTCTCTCAAAATAAATAAATCAACATTAAAAAAAAAAAAAAGGAGCATCTGAGTAGCTCAGTCAGTTAAGCGTCCCGACACAAGCTCAGGTCATGATCTCACAGTTCGTGGGTTCGAGCCCCACGTCGGGCTCTGTGCTGACAACTCAGAGGCTGGAGCCTGCTTCGGATTCTGTGTCTCCCTCTCTGTCTGCCCCTCCCCCACTCATGCTCTGTCTCTGTCTCTCTCTCTTAAAAATAAGTGAACAGTATAGAAAGGAAGGGAGGGAGGAAGGAAGACAAAGAACGGCAAAGAACGTAAGAGGAGAAGATTGTGTTGTATTTGCATGGATATTTGCCATCCCTGTTCTTAATTCTTGAGCCTGGAGTTGCCTGCTGGTACTGCTTCCTTCAGAAGGCCTCGCATCTGTCAGCCCTTTGCCAGCAGCTCTGCTGCCCTGGATTCTCTTAGTTTTTCTTCATAAGAGAAAATGCCCTCACGTCACAATTATTCCTGGTGAATAAGCTGGTTACAAAATCCTCGGTTAACAGGTTTTTCTTTTCAGCACTTTTAAAGTGTTTTCCTTTTCTGGCCTCTGCTTTTTAATAGGAAATTTACAGTCGTTTGAATTGCTGTTCTCTGTAAGTGAGGTGACTGTTTCCTTGTCTGTATTCTGTAGCAGTTTGATTATGATGTGTTTGGTGGTGGCTTTCTTTTTTTCACGTCAGACACGTAATGTGCCGACGTCGTAACAAGGTTTAAGGGTGGCACATGTCACACAGTGGCGTGAACGCTCACTTATCACACTTATGAACTACAAAAGGCTCGGTGGTGGCTTTCTTTATGTTATCATCCAGTTGGGGGATCACTGAGTTTCCTGTTGACTTATGCCTTTTGCCCCATTTGAGGAGCATTTGGCCATCATTTCTGTTTTCCACCATGTTCTTGCTTTTTTCCTTCTGGAACTCCTCTGACATGCATTTGGTGACAGTGTCCTGAGCCCTGAGTGTCTGAGCTCTTTTTTAAGTTTTTGTTTTTTTTTTTCCTTCAGTTGCTCAAAATGGGTACTTTTATTGACTGTCTTCAGGTTCACCAGCTCTTCTCAGAGTGTATGATGTGCTGCTTAGAGTCAGGTTTCTTATTTTCTGATGCTATTATGGATTATTTAGAGTGCATGTTTTCTGATCATCTCAGGTAACTTTGGGATGGAAATCCATCTCTTTAAAAATTTTTTTTCTTAATGTTTATTTTTGAGAGAGAGAGAGATCATGAGCAGAGGAGGGGCAGAGAGAGAGGGAGACACAATCTGAAGCGGGCTCCAGGCTCTGAGCTGTCAGCACAGAGCCTGACGCGGGACGTGAGCCACAAACTGCAAGATCATGACCTGAGCTGAAGTTGGATGCTCAACAAACTGAGCCACCTGGGCACTCCGAGATGGAAATCCATCTTGACCTAAATCCAGAAACCTTTCTAAAACGTAGATTTGGTTATATCTCTCTCATCTCATGGAATCATGGCTAGCTGTTGACAATGAGAAAGTGTCTATCTCTGTTAACCAGTCTGCCCCCCCACCCCCCCATGTGGCCTTTTAATCTAATTACTACTTTGTACCTTGTGTTCTTATCTAACTGAACTGTTTGTATCTCCTCAACTCTCCTGGTTTTGGGGTTTCATTGGAGCTGTTGGCTCTCAGAATGCCTTTGCACCTCCTTTTTTTGTGGAAAGCATTGCTAATTTCTTAAAACTCACCTCAGGCTTTACCTCTTGCAGAGAGCCCGAGTTGACACCGAAATTGAAGCTGTCCTTGCTTTGACCCACGTGGTGCCTCAGCTACAGCAGCTTATTGTGTGAATAGGCGTATATATTTGTAGCCTCTACAAGACTATGCAGTTTTTTAGGGTATTGTGTTATTACCTTTTTTTGGGTACCACCTCTCTGGTGGCAGATTTGAGGTTCAGTAAATATTTTGTTGGTGGTTCAGAATATTTTTGAATTTTTATTTATTTATTTTTTTAATTTGATTTTTTTTTGGGGGGGGGGGTGGCGGAGAAAGAGTATGTGTGTGACCAGAAGAGGGACAGAGGGAGAGAGAATCCTAAGCAGACTCCAGGCTCAGCATGGAGCCTGACATTTGATTTCACAACCCTGGGATCATGACTTGAGCCGAAGTCAAGAGTCACACCCTCAACCAGCTGAGCCATTCATACGCCCCCTGTTGAGATTTAAACTCCCGAATTCCATTTCTAATGTATTGTATATATGGAAGGGTGGAAGAGTGCATCATCGTGTTTTATTGCAGAAATACCGTGCAAAGGACACAGTCATTGTCCATAACTTGCTGTGATGAGAAAAATGTGCTTACACTCCAATTCTTTCCTATCTCTCAGAGTGATAATTGCTTCAGATTGACCAGGGTTATGCTTTTACAGGAGGCATTCTCATTTGAGGATTTATCTGTGGACTTCACCCAGAAGGAGTGGCAACTCCTGGACCCCAGTCAGAAGGACTTATACAAGGATGTCATGCTGGAGAACTACAGCAGCCTAGTTTCGCTGGGTAAGAAGAACTTCCTGGAGGACCTCAGACTATGCCTAATACCTTACTTGTTTAGTTGCTGAGAGCTGTGGGGGTTCTGAATTTTTTAATGGTTTTGAACCTGAATTCAGGAGATTAAAAGTTCCGTGCACTGTGACACTAGGGAAAACATCTGGACCTGCCTTCCAATTACGAAGGCTTATTTTCTTTATGCGTCCTCCGAAACTTACCGCATTCATGGGGGGTTGGCACCTAATGCAAGGAAATGGCTATGTTTCACTTGCTTCTTCTGTGTTGAATTACTTACAGAGCAGTTTTGTATAGCAGGTACAGTTCTGCTCCTTTTAAGTCACTTTCCCAAGGATTGACAGCTAGTCATTGAAAGAGTCTGGATTTGAACCCAGGCTGATGGGCTCAGGAGCCTCTGAAGCATGTAATGGTTTTGTATTTGGATTACAGAAGTGAACAATCTTAGAACCATCAGCCACCAGGGAGACCCCTGCTGTTGAGAATTATTTAGTCTGTTCATACACAGATGGGTACTTCACTGGGCCGGTGTGATGCCAAATCTTTCTGTTTCTTCGGTGGCCCTGAAGCCCAAGCAGTCAGGGTCAAGGCTTTTGTGTTTTCCCCTGAACAGGGTATGAAGTTATGAAACCTGATGTCATCTTCAAGCTGGAGCAAGGAGAAGAGCCATGGGTGGGAGATGGAGAAGTTCCAAGTGCAGACTGCTCAGGTGCGTGTGAGAACCGGCCAGAAATTCAGTCTCAGTTGGTCACTGGTTGATAACATCTCTGAAATGTGCTTTAGAGAGCTCTTTTCACAATCTCTGGCCCCGTGGTGGGGTTTCAGAACACCTGATGTGAGCCACTTTGTGTCTTTAGGTGTGGCTTCTTTGCTTCCAGCTTGTTTAGGCCATGAACTACTCCCTGTCTGCCAAGTCTGGAACTTTGGCTTCTTTCATATTCTGACATGTTTAATCTTCTGTTCTCTGCTCACCTACGGTTAGACACTTCTGCTTGTACAGTTAGGAGGTTTCTTTCTCGCCTCAGTGGGGTGTCTGATGCCCAGAGAAGTACCCCGTGGGCCCACTGCACTCCATTCAGCCTCTGTACAGCTGAGAACAGTTGCTTGTTCCTCCCAAACAATTGGTCCTTTTTCTCCCTTTTTAAAATTGGGTTCTGTTGTACTTTTCCTGTAGATTGGATACCACGGAGTACATTGAATGGTCTCTCTCTTACTTAAGTTTTTTTGCCCTTTGGAAGTTATCTTTTTAACTTAACTCCTCAATGCACACTTAAAACTAGGCCCATGATGTCCCTTAGGGACATCTGAATTACCCAAATAATTGGATTTGGAATTTACTTCACTTACTGAATTATCCAAATTTCTAGATAGGTGTAGAATCTAACCTTCTTTTATAAGTTCAGGCTCCCTCGAAATCACCCCCTGAGATACGTATCTGAGTGGCACTGCGGTGGGAGGAAGGGCGTTGATATGGGGGTGGGGAGGGAATGGCAGTGCCTGTGATGGAAGGGTGCTCACCTGTGGCGGCTGCCTGGACCCCCCCGAGGGACCAGGAAGCCGGTCACCTGCTAATGCCCAGTGCTCAGGGCTTGAGCGTTGCTCTGGGGGCGTTCGTGAATTCTCCAGAATGCCCAGAATCCCTGCACACAGACCAAGAATGCACTTGCAGCTTAAGGATTATTTTGGGCAGAGAGAGATGGGTGCCTGGGGTGGGCCCCACAGTCTTCCCAGGGTGCAGGTGCCATCTGAATGTAGCTGAGGCATTGACAAGAGTCTGCTACAGCCTATAGCCTCTTCTTTCAGGCTCTCCACTGTGTGAATCTGTGCAGCCTCTCCTGCTGTTTATACCCTCTTCCTCAAATTCATGGTCAACTCCATTTGAACATTTCTCAGTGTTTTCAGACGAAGTACTTACTCTTCTCTGCATCTCCGTTTGATTGTGCTGTGTTTTATCTTAATCCTTTCCACACAAACTCTGTTTTCACATACACATTCATACACACGGAATGTTCCTTGACTGTCCAGCTCAGTTGGTCTCACTTTTTTCGGAAGTCCCATTCCAGACCTGATCACAGGCTGGGTAATATTCTTTAGTTGGTTGGTCTCTGAGCTTTGTGTGCATGCACAGACACAGGCTTATAGTTTTATACCCAGCTCTGTGTCAGACAGGATTCATTCTGCAAATTCTTCTCCACAAGCCCATTGTTCTAATACAGGTGTTTTTAGCCAGGTGTGCATTAGATCACATGGGGATTTGATTCAGTAGAGTGGTGTATACGTATTTTAAAATGTAGTATTCTAGAACTGGAATTTGTAGTTTGAGAAACTGTTGTGATTTTTTTTTTTTTATGTGCCCCTCTCTCATTGATAGCCACCACTTGAGTTTCTACTAAAGTGATTAAAAAGTAAAATACCTGGAAAATACCATACAGAAGCATAGAACTTACTTAAGAAGTGACATTTGCATCCAATTTTTTAAACTCTGCATTTAAATAGTGAACATTTATGTTTCACTGCAATGTAGCGCAAAGTTAGTTGTCAAAATTAACAAGGCCTGCACTTCAGGGTCCCCAAGAACACCACTATGCTCAGAGGTTCAACGGGACTGCGGATGTTGTAGGAATGGCTAAGATTTATTACAGTGACATAATGACACATAGCTGCATCACCATGGAACGGGCACAAGCAGAGGCTGGAGGGATCCAGGTGCAGGTTTCCTGTGCTGCTCCCTCCATGAGGGTGACACAGAGCTCACTTCTCCCCCAGCAACGAACATGCAGTAGTATGTGTGGTATTTCTGCCCAGGAAAGGTCACTAAAGACCCAGCACCCAGGGTTTTATTGGGAGCTGGTCAGAGGCACCTCTGCCTAGCACTTCAGCTAGGAGTCCAGCATTCCAGACTCCCAGGAGACCAGGTACTCACCATAAACCACGTGGTTCGCACACAGTCCACCACAGGGAGCTCCTTTTATCAGCTGGGGAATGGTAGGAACACTCCAGAAACCCAGGTTCCCAAATGCTAGCCAAGAGCAACCTTGCAAGTAGTCGTGTGTGCATAGCACTCTCAGGCCTGGTGCCAACTCTTTTCTGCACAACAACTTTAGCAATTCATAGAAAATTGAATATGTGTTGATTTCTCTTATTATTTTTAAGGTATTGTGCTGGATGGTGTGGGTATTCCTTGTCTACACAGTGCTTACTTTCTCACGGGAGGATAAAAGTGAACAAGTTTTCAAATAACCAGGGTAAAACCGAGATCCTGAAAGTGCTCTTCTAGAAATAAGGTAGATAATAATGTGGTAGAGAGAGTGTTAGTCTGCTCAGGAAGTTACTCCCACAGTTTTGGAGGCTGGAAGTCCCAAGATCAAGGTGCCTGCGTGATTTGGGTTCTGATGAAAGCTGTTTTGCTGGCTTGTAGCAATGTAGCTCTGCCCTCATATGGCCTTTCCTCATTCATGCATGTGGGTAGATTAGGGGCCAAGGAGTACTCTGGTGTTTCTGATAAGGATACTAATCTTTTTGAATCAGGGCCCTGCCATTATGATCTCATTTAACCTTAATTCCTTCCTTTGGAATCTCATTTCCAAATACAACCACACCGGAGGTTAAAGCTTAAATATATAAATTTTGGGGAATGACACAAACATTTGATCCATAACAGGGTCATGTGGAGAAGGCAACTCTAGACATGAAGACTGAAAGGAACAAGCTGTCTGAATTAGGAGAAAGTGTTCCTTAAAGGAATGACAAATATGGGGGTGCCTGGGGGGCTCAGTCGGTTAAGCATCTGACTCTTGATTTCAGCTCAGGTCATGATCTCATGGTTTGTGAGTTCGAGCTCTGTGTCAGTCTGCTCTGACAGTGCAGAGCCTGCTTGGGGTTCATTCTCCGTCTCTCCTTCTCTCTGCCCCTCCCCTGCTCGCACTCTCTCTTTCTCAAAATAAATATTAAAAAAAAGGAATGATAAATATGAATGTATTAAGTCAGGAAGAGACTTAGTTACTTAGAAAGGCCTTGCCTCAGGGAGATAGGGGTTGGGGAGTGTGTGGAAAGTAGATCATACATCAACTTGTAAGCAATAGGAAGGAGTTTGAATTGATTCAAACAATTTTAAATAATCATAAAATTATCTGATTTGTATTTTAAAAAGCTTAACCTGACTGCAGAGTAGAAAATTAACGGGAAGCAGGGAAACCAGTTGGAAGGCTATTTTACGGAGATATTAAGATGGATTAAATTACAGCAGAGAGGAACACCTGGGTTGCTCAGTCGGTTGAGCATCTGATTCTTGATTTCAGCTCAGGTCATGATCCCGGAGTCATGGGATTGAGCCCTACGTGGAGCCTGCTTGTGATTCTCTCTCTTTCTCCTTCTGCCCCTCTTCCTCACTCATGCTTTCTTTCTCTCTAAAAGAAAAAATAAAATACTTAAAAATAAACAAGCTACAGCAGAAAAAAGTGGTGGGGAGAGTTGGGGTATCTGGGATATACTACAAATGGTCAAACATGAAGCAAACCCATTTTTCTAATGGGGAAAAATTAAAGTTGGAAGAAGTTAGATACAATTTCCAAATGTGTATTTAGTTTAACAATGTAACAGTTAAAGGAACAAAATTACAAGTTTAATTTGTAAGTACTCATTTTCTGTTCTCACGTTTCCTGTTACCACTTTATTCAAACTTGTAACGTACATCTCAAAGCTAACATTTCTGTAGTAGACTTTTGATTTTAACCCCCAGACTTCATTATCCTTCATTCTTCTCAACTCAGTAATGAACACCATAATCCACTGAATTGCTCAAACCCCAGTCTTAGGGTTCATTCTTGATTCCTTGCTTTCCCTTATTCCTTACATGTCAAATCCATCAGCAAATCTTGTTGACTCTACCTCCTGAATGCATATGGCCAACAGTAAGTTGTGGGTTTCCTGCAAATTTATTACCCTTGATTGACATTTAAGTCTTTAAAAAGTTTTTCACATTACTGGTTGGCTTTCATACCTGTGGGTAAGAGCTCAGGAAAAATTCCAAGTGTTGATTATTAGTGAAAAATAAGCCTTTTGAAGAACACTTATAACAGTGGCCTAAGTGGTTATGTTGTGAGAATAATGACAAAAGAGCTATATAATAAAGGGCAAATTGAGAATATTTGAAGAATGGGAACTTGTATCTTAAGATATTTTCAGTGAAAGAACACATAGATTGTGAGGTTTTGTGCCTAAACACGTTAGATGAAAAATGGTGTGCTCCACGAAGTGGCTCTCTTGGTGATAATGCTGAAAATGTTTCTGGTAAGTTTAAAACGTTCAGAAAATTTTAAAATGGGAAAAGGGGGGGCGCCTGGGTGGCGCAGTCGGTTAAGCGTCCGACTTCAGCCAGGTCACGATCTCGCGGTTCGTGAGTTCGAGCCCCGCGTCGGGCTCTGGGCTGATGGCTCGGAGCCTGGAGCCTGTTTCCGATTCTGTGTCTCCCTCTCTCTCTGCCCCTCCCCCGTTCATGCTCTGTCTCTCTCTGTCCCAAAAATAAAAATTAAAAAAAAAAAAAAAATGGGAAAAGGGACAAATATGATTTCTCATTCTCTAAGCTTGTAATGGCTTTAGTAGTTACTCTGTCAACCTGTTAATTTTCTCTATTTGTTTTCTTTTCCATTACAATTAAGTTGCGCAAGGTCAGGGGCTTGTTTCCTGTCTCTTGCGATTCGTGCTCCACCTGGGGCACAGTGTGTACTCAGTAGGTGTTGAGGAAATCATTTCCTCACAATATTGGATCAGTGCTTCTTCCAACCTCCTTTCTTTGTTCCTCGTTGCTCTTGATATATTTTTTACATTCTCTTACTTTTTATAAACTTATATTTGACCACAATCACAGGTGACATAATAATACTGCCTGTATGTCATTCCTATTTATAGCATTTTATTTTCTTTTTTTCCCCAGTACCTAGAGGATAGACCTTCTACCTGGGACTGGGAAACGGCCTTCCCCAGCATTCATCCCCTTACATAGCATTGCTGGTTTTTCATTTAGGAAAGACAACCACAGAAACATTCACAGGTTTTTATTTCTTTGTAGAACAAGACTTGCAAGGAAATGGTCACATGACGTGGCGCCAGGATGACCAGGAGAAGCTTAGAAATCTGAAACAGGATCACGAATGTGATGCATTTGGAAAAAAACTCAATCTGAGCATGAACTTTGTTCCTTTAAGGAAATCAAACAGTGAAGATAATGTAGATGGATTATTTTTAAAACATCACTTAGATTTACTAATTCCAAAGGCAGATTATGGAAAGACAGAATCGGATGGTTTCAGTGTATTTGATAAGTTGTTTCTCGATGCCAAGCCTGAAGAAACTGATGCTTGGTTAAAATACTATGAATATGATAAATATGATAAAATTAGTTCTAAGAAGTCACAGATTATCATATTTCACAGAACTCGTCTAGGGGAGAAACTCTATGAATGCAGTGAATGTAGGAAACGCTTCACTAAGAGATCAAGTCTCATTAAACATCAGACCAGACACATAAGGGAGATAGCCTATGGCTGTGGTAAGTGTGGCAAAACCTTTCCCCAGAAGTCACAGTTTGTTACACATCACAGGACTCACACAGGAGAGAAACCTTACAATTGTAGCCAGTGTGGGAAAGCCTTCTCCCAAAAGTCACAGCTCACATCCCATCAGAGGACACACACAGGAGAGAAACCATATGAATGTGGTGAATGCGGGAAAGCCTTCTCCCGGAAGTCCCATCTCATATCACACTGGAGGACACACACAGGTGAGAAACCCTATGGGTGCAACGAATGTGGAAGGGCCTTTAGTGAGAAGTCAAATCTTATTAATCATCAGAGAATTCATACAGGAGAGAAACCTTTTGAATGCAGAGAATGTGGGAAGGCCTTCAGCAGGAAATCACAACTCGTTACACATCACCGGACTCACACAGGAACAAAACCCTATGGGTGTAGTGATTGTAGAAAAGCCTTCTTTGAGAAATCAGAGCTCATTAGACATCAGACAGTTCATACTGGAGAGAAGCCCTATGAATGCGGTGAATGTCGTAAAGCATTCAGAGAGAGGTCAAGTCTCATTAACCATCAGAGGACTCATACAGGAGAGAAGCCTCATGGGTGCATTCAGTGTGGGAAAGCCTTCTCCCAGAAGTCACATCTCCTATCCCATCAGATGACACACACAGGAGAGAAACCGTTTGTATGCAGTAAATGTGGGAAAGCCTTCAGCAGGAAATCTCAGCTTGTTAGACATCAGAGAACTCACACAGGAGAAAAGCCCTATGAATGCAGTGAGTGCGGGAAGGCTTTCAGTGAAAAATTAAGCCTTACTAATCATCAGAGAATTCACACAGGAGAAAAGCCTTATGTGTGCAGTGAGTGTGGGAAGGCCTTTTGTCAGAAGTCCCATCTCATATCACATCGGAGAACTCATACGGGAGAGAAGCCCTATGAATGCACTGAATGTGGGAAAGCTTTTGGTGAGAAGTCCAGTCTCGCAACTCACCAGAGAACTCATACAGGAGAGAAACCATATGGGTGCAGGGATTGTGAAAAAGCCTTCTCCCAGAAGTCACAGCTCAATACTCACCAGAGAATCCACACAGGAGAGAAACCCTATGAATGCAGTCTTTGCAGGAAAGCTTTCTTTGAGAAATCTGAGCTAATTAGACATCAGAGAACTCATACAGGAGAAAAACCTTATGAATGCAGCGAATGTGGGAAAGCCTTTAGGGAGAAGTCAAGTCTCATCAATCATCAGAGAACACATACAGGAGAGAAACCCTTTGAATGCAGCGAATGTGGAAAAGCCTTCTCTCGGAAATCACACCTCATACCACACCAGAGGACACACACTGGGGAGAAGCCCTATGGATGCAGCGAATGTAGGAAGGCCTTCTCTCAGAAGTCACAGCTTGTTAACCACCAGAGAATTCATACAGGAGAGAAACCTTACCAATGCCATGAATGTGGGAAAGCCTTCTCCCAAAAGTCACAGCTCATTAATCACCAGAGAACTCATACAGCAAAGAAATCCTAGGATTGGAGTTAATATTAGTCTTTGACAGAGACCTTACCTCTTTGTACTTCAGAAAATGCAGTTATGGTAAACCTTTCAAATAAATAGTCACATCACATTGTAGGTCTGAGTAATCTTTTAGGGTAGGAACTCTAAGTGAGGTTATGTAGGGAAAGTTTTCAGATGATTAACATGCTTATATAGGAACTCATGGAGTAGAATGAACCTATGAGATGCAGTGGATTTTAAAAGCTTGGCAAGCATACAGTAGGAAATTAATAGCAAAGATGAGTACTGTGAACATCAGAAAGCTTTGCAGAGGCCACATCTCATTAGCTGTTGGAAATATGCCCACTGGGGTAAACCCTAATTCAGCAAATGAAGAAAAATCCCATGAATGCGGCAAGTGAGGTAATATTTCCATCAAGAAATCACAGCTCATTGTGCATTAAAATACTCTCAGGAATGAAGCTCTGTGAAAATACTAAATATGGGACACTCTTCAGCAGGTAATCCAACCATATTTTTTTGGGGGGGGGGGATTTACATTGTGGGTAAGCCTAATGATTGAAAGAAATGGGAAACGTGCCCCTAGAAATAAGGCTATAAAGGGAAGCCATACATTTTTTTATAGACGTGGTTATTAGAAACCCCATACTGATGACTGACATGTTCATTCTGAAGTATGAAGTTTCAAAAATATGTGAATAAATTGAGTCATTGAAACATCTAGATAAGACATTTCTCAGTGGTATTTATGGTTTATTTTCCTGTGTCACACAGTGTGTCTCATATTTTGGAATCACATATGATGATGTAATTGTGAGCATGAAATGCACATACCTTGTAGTAGTGCCTCTGATGTCAGGACATAATCATATGCCACTGGTTTTTCTGTTTTAATGATACTATTGAAATGGCAATTGGTATAACATGTCTTACTGTTAAGTACACAGCTTAATAACACCACATCTCTTTTTTTCCTTATGGCTTGTTGGCATATAAACGGGTCTGTGGTTGCTGATGTTTCTCTTCCGTTATGAAAGCCAACATTATATAAAGTCTGCAATCTCAGACTCAGAAACAATTTACCTAATACCTGGTTAACGAGTATTCAAAGACAGGAACGCAAAACGCAATAGTGACTCATTGTGTACTGAGTGAGCAAAAGAAAGGCGTGTGAACTGTGTCACACAGCACTCGAGCTAAATGGCAGTAGTGCTGTCCAGGTGTTCTCATTCAGCGTGGTGCCTTTGTGCATCCAGTGTACGTACATCAAGTGCTGTGTGCCCAAGTACAGCTTGTATTTAAGTTACTCTGATGAAATATGCTGTGTGCTATTGTTTTCAGTGTTTCATAAGATATTTTGTGGAAAAGCTAGGGGGAGAAACCAGTTATTTAGGGGTCACTTTCAGAAAATGTAAAGTATAGATTTTTTTGTGCTGAGAAATATATTTTTGATGTATTCAAGGAAGCCTATTTTACCTTCCTGCACATTTCTGTGATGTCCGGACAGGTATTAGGAAGTAGGCCTTTCACTGCTTCGTCATTTGAAGTATCTGTGCTTTGCCTCTCTTCACCAGCTGCACCGTGCACATGGTGATCCTGTTGTGAACCTTTCATTGTAAGTAGGGCTCGCTTTGACAGTGCATGAACCACCCCTTAGCTCAGGTGGAACTTGGCAGTGATCTTTATAATGATCCTTGACAAAGTGTATAGTGTTCTTTGTATGATGGTGAAATGCAGAAAAGTCCTGACTTTGATTCCAGACTTGGGAAAATCAAGACTTCTTTCATGCACAAGTTGCTTTGTCTGCACCTTTGAGTTTACCAGTGTTCTTCCCTGTCATTACCAATTTTACATCATTGTTGAAAAATTGGGAATTCAATGAGAGTAATTTTCTAATCCACCACACCGGGATGGTAATTTGAAAAGTATCTAACTTCCCAAATTTTTATTCATGCTCAAACATATGGACTTCCTGCTTTTCTCCCTCAAACCTGAAGGTGATTTTATCAACTTCATTTGTAAATGAATAGTTATAGGGTTATGTTTTACTTTGTAGATTCTCCCATTTTTAAATTTTTATCTCTCCTGATTCTCTTCCCTAGTCCCAGATATTGATTCATTAGTCCTTGGATTGAGTTTGGAGTCTGTTGTCTAAAAATGACCTAATTTTTCTCACTTCAGTTCTAGATTGTTCCATTTACTATTAAGGAGTTAAACCCAGTAGTTTACTCTCTAGATAACCGAACTTTGGCTTTAGCCTACTGGTTGAATACCGAAGAGCAGATTTTTTCCTTAGGGGTCATGTGTCAGTCATAGGGAGTGCTAACGCTGGCAACAGAGGCCTTGTTTATCAAAGTACCTTACGTGGAGACCCAGGTACGCTGTGTAGAACTCACTGGGTACTCTCTTTCTGAAGAGGGGTCTTTGAATCTGAAATTAGATATTTTCAGTGTCCACGTTTTAAATTACCTTGGTAAACCACAAAAAAACACGAGTCCCCCCATTTCCCCTACCACAAATCCCACATCAAGAAGAAAGCTGGTTTTGATGCTAAGAGGGATTTACTTGCAGCTTCATGGAGCATAGTAGCTGATGTTGGTAGAATGCATAGGGAGAGCATCCCCTCCCTCCTCTTTCACCACCCAGGTTCCCCCACTGTCCTGGAAGACAGTTCTGCCAAGGACAGTTCTACTGTATTCCTTTTACTAAGTAATGGATCATTTGGAGATCAAGTCTGTGAGTCTTGGGGAGTGCCTTTCTATTCAGTGTTTCTTTGTGGGCTTTTGTAATCTGACACCATTCTCTCTATGGATCCAATGTTCTGGGTATTTTGATCTCAAGATCATCGCCTGTAGAACCTGAGGTGAAATAAACCCAAAGAATATCCACTTTATCCAGCAATACCTGTACCAATAGAAGAATATAGATCAGTGGGCATCTGGAATCTACATCCGAGGCTTCCCTCATTTGGCCGTTTATTCCAGCAGTATATGCTCAGGTTGTCAGCTCTGCTGGGCTCATGAGTCTACAGATAGGGTACCAGCAAGCTGCTAGGTGTTCAGCACCTAGTCTGGCCTATGCTGATGTGCTAACCCAACCATGACCCTTGTAGCTGTATGTATAATTTCTTGCACCTTGCCTTCATTCTTTTTTTAGTCCATTTTCCACACTACACATAGTATTTTAAGGTGCAATTCTGATTATACACTTCTGTGTTGAAACAGTAGGTAGCTAATTGTGGACTTAATGAGGACTTCTGTATAAATCCGGCCTATCCATCATTTCTGAATATCTTTCCTCCTGCACAGTACTTTTTGGCCTCCTTGAACTACTTGCAGTTCCTTCGTATTTCTACAATCTCACAAGTCTCCTGTCACTGAAATGCCCATGTTCCTTATTAATGCTTGGCCATCCTTTATGAACCGCACATGTGTTTGTCACTGTGGTAATACAATCATCGCATGTCTTGTCTTTTCCATTAGAAAGCTTCTGGAAACCTGGGACTATCTTGTTTGTCTATACGGTTTTAGCAACTGAGGTTGTAATCTATGAACGTGGGCGCTCACGGTGGCTGCTTTCCACCACATAGGGAAGCATAGTCTGCAGTGAGGGAGAAGAGTGAAGCCTGGAAGCTTATTCCGGGACCTGGTTCTTGTCCTAATGTCCAGACTCACATCTGCCCTTTTCATGCCTTGATTGTTGCATTCTTCTGTGAGATATCCCAAATACCCTTCTAATAAATTCTCATGCTTGCTTCATCTGGTTCAAGTTGTGTTTGTTACTTACAACCCAAATATTCCTAACACAGGAGGTTAGGCTGTGCGATAAGTTGGGTTCTCTGGAAGTGGATCCTGAGATGCAGTTTGGAGTGCAAGGTGTTTATTGAGGATCAGCATCTGTGGGGTGATGGGAAGATGAATAGGACGGGGTGGGTCGGAGGAAGAAGTCAGGCTGGACTGAGGCTGGTGAGACCCTGGCCACACCAGTAGGAAGCTCTGAAGGAAGTGCTGCTCGTGAGTGTCTCCTGTGGGGCCAAGATGGTCAGGTCTCCACATCCCCGAGGAGCTCCGTCACCAGGGGCCTGTTGCCCTGGGAAGGGGAGCATCCCAAGTGAATCTGCTCTCTTTAACTGAGACCAACTCCACAAACTCCGGCAACTGGGGGCAGTCAGCTGACCACTCCCTGCTGCTGAGCAGCAAGTCCTTCCCTGGAGAAGGTTGGGTGGCCTCACTCTGTGCCCACAGTCCATCCCACCACTGCTGAGTTCCATTTTCCCAGCGTTAGGTCTGTCCAAGGAGAGACTGAGGAAACAAAGTTCGCTGGGACCGAATGGTCCCTCCTGATGCTGTTGTTTTCTCTCACCTGTGAGCTATTCTGGGGCCTCTGCCACCTCTGCTGGCATTGATGGCTCACCTCCTTGCTGAGGGGTCTGAGCCATGGTTCCCGTGCCCTCAGACCAAGTTGCTGTATCTGTGCATGTACCTTCACAACTGGGTAAGAAAGTTGCAAGAAGCCCCTAAGTGGATCACCTGAATCCATTCCTTCCTCCCCACCCTGTTGTGTAAGCAGCACTGCATCCTCCTCGTGCATCAAGTACCCCTGAAAAAGAGCGACTCCTCGTCTGCCCTGCTGGTCCCTGGACACAAGGAGCACAATGCCCGCGGTGTACCTGGAGCTTGCAATTAAGTAGGAAACTTGCTCTGTCTTGGTGAAAAGTGTGTTCTCCTTACAGATCAAGACTTCTAACCCTGCAGAGCCCAGAGTTGTGGGTATGGGAAGCACAAAGGCCTCTGGAGGCAATCATTGGTAATGTGACGGTAGGTGAGGCCATCCCTGCTTAAGAGAGACAGAGAGAGCACGTGGTGAAGGGCAGAGAGGGGGGCGGGATCTGAAGCAGGCTCTATGCTGACAGCAGCGAGCCCAGTGCAGGGCTTTAACTCACGAACTGTGAGGTCAGACTTTTGGCTCTGAGCCAAAGTCAGATGCTCAGCCAACTGAGCCACCCAGGTGCCCTTCTTGCTTTCCGTTTTTGTTTTGTTTTTTTTCTTTTTTCTTTTTTTTATTTATTTAAAAAAAATTTTTTTTTTTTTTAACATTTATTTATTTTTGAGACAGAGAGAGACAGAGCATGAACAGGGGAGGGGCAGAGAGAGAGGGAGACACAGAATCTGAAACAGGCTCCAGGCTCTGAGCTGTCAGCACAGAGCCCGACGCGGGGCTCGAACTCACGGACCGTGAGATCATGACCTGAGCCGAAGTCAGGCGCTTAACCGACCAAGCCACCCAGGCGCCCCTTTTTTTTCTTTTTTAAAAGAAAATTTTTAATGTTTATTTTGAGAGAAAGAGAGAGGTAGTGGGGAAGGGCAGAGAAAGACAGAATCCAACGCTGGCTCCAAGCTGACAGCACAGAGCCTGACACTGGGCTTGAGCCCATAAACTGTGAGATCAAGACCTGTGCTGAAGTCAGGTGCTCAACCAACTGAGCCACCCCAGTGCCCCACTTTTCTTCTTTTTAAAAAGATTTATCTTAGAAGGAGAGGGAGAAAGCGGGATAGGGAGAGAATCCCAAGCAGGCGCCACACTCAGCACAGAGCCCGACATGGGGCTTGATACCATGACCCTGGGATCATGACCTGAGCCGAAATCAAGAGTCAGACATTCAACCTACTGAGCCATCCAGGCGCCCAGAATCTGCTTTTCAAATGGAGAATATATCTCTGCCACAGAAATCATGGCTTTGCAACAGAACCCTAGAGGGCTCTGCAGCTCTATCAGAGATTGAAGTAGACTCCAGACAGCATCTTTAACTGCCTTGGATACTTCTAACAGACCTTCTGCACCATGTGAGTTAACCCACAGGGTACCTCGCACCAGTCCTGTGTCTGCTGCAGAGCTCTCTTGCTCTAGGGGCCACTCAAAATTGGGAGCTTTACAAACCACCCAAGATCGGAGTCAAACTTCCAAGTGTGTTCCATGATCCCTTCCAACGTCAAAGAGGCCCATGTTAATGTTCCTTTAACAAATTTTAGTCTTTCCATTTTCTTAAAAAAATTTTTTTAATGTTTATTTTTGAGAGACGGAGACAGAGCACGAGCGGGGCAGGGGCAGAGATAGAGGGAGACACGGAATCTGAAGCAGGCTTTAGGCTCTGAGCTGTCAGCACAGAGCCTGACACCGGGCTCGAACCCACGGACCATGAGATCATGACCTGAGCTGAAGTCGGATGCTCAATCAGCTGAGTCACCCAGGTGCCCCAGGTCTTTCCATTTTCATTCATTCTTCAGAACCACGTTTTAGGACGAAATTTTGATAAAATTTAGACAATAAAATGTATCTACTTTTCACATAGAGTTGAACTTCCATGAGTTTTGGTAAAAATGTTTAGGCCAACGTGAGTACCACTCCTACCAAGTTGTAGATTATTTCATTTCCATCACTTTAAAATGTTCCCTTGTACCTCTTCACAAATTTCACTTCCACTGCTGACCTTAACCGCTGATCTCTCTTCTGACACTAGATTCTTTTTATCTGTTCTAGAATTTCATATGATTGGGATTGTACAATAAGTAACCCTTCTTATCTGGCTTCTCTCAGTCTAATGTTTTTGGGATTTGTGCATGTTTTTTGCGCATTAGTAGTTTTGTTTTTGTTGTTTTTTTTTATCGCTCAGCTTTCCATTGTATGGAAATACCATTGTATGGATATATCAGAGTTTGTCCATCCACTCACCTGCTGATGGACGTACAAATTGTTTCATATTTTGGCCATGAAGAATAATGCTGAGTCTTTCCACTACATTCACCAGAATAGCCAGACGTGGAATATAAAACAATACAAGCACTTTGGAAGACAGTGTGGCAATTTCTTTTTTTTAATTTTTTTTTTTTAACGTTTATTTATTTTTGAGACAGAGAGAGATAGAGCATGAATGGGGGAGGGGCAGAGAGAGAGGGAGACACAGAATCCGAAACAGGCTCCAGGCTCTGAGCTGTCAGCACAGAGCCCGACGCGGGGCTCGAACTCACGAACCGCGAGATCATGACCTGAGCCGAGGTCGGCCGCTTAACCGACCGAGCCACCCAGGCGCCCCCAGTGTGGCAATTTCTTAAAAGTTAATCATACAGTTGTATGGTGACAGCTGGCAGCTACACGTGTGATGAGCAAGCACAATGTGTGGACTTATCAATCATGTGTTGTATACCTGAAATGTTAACATTTTGTGTCAACTATATGTCAATAAAAAATAAAAAACTGGTAAATATATACGTACCATAAGATTCAGGAATTCCACTCCTAAGACTATACCCATGGAAAATGAAAATATATGTTCAGAAAACTTTGTATACCAATGTGCGTAAGATCTGTGTAGGGAATGTTTGGTTTGTCTTCTTTTAAGCCCTGCTGCTGACGCTACAGATTGAGGGTCAACGAAAAGGAAAAAAAAAAAAAAAAAAAAATAGAGTCAACAAAAGGAGAATCCTGAGGGGTATATATTTATATATTCCTGTTCTGAAAAATGTTTGAGGAATACATTCAGAAGAGCTTTGTGTGGCAGAATCTGGGAGCCTTTTTGAACAGATGTGTTATTGTTTGTCCCTAAGTAATCTCAGGCCACTGAAGAAATTTGACTTTTAAAAAAACTTTTTTTAACATTTATTTATTTTTGAGAGCGTGAGAGCAAGCAAGTGAGTGGGGGAGGGACGGAGAGAGGGAGAGAGAGAAGCAGGCCGACTGCAGGGCTTGAACTCACAAACCATGAGATCATGACCTGAGCAGAAATCAAGAGTTGGCCGCTTAGCCGACTGAGCCACCCAGGCACCCCAGAATTTGACTTTAAAATTAAAAGCAGGATTGGGGCACCTAGGTGGCTCAGTTAAATGTCTGATTCTTGGTTTCACCTCAGGTCATGATCTTGTGGTTCCGTGGGTTTGATCACTGCGTTGGGCTCTTTGGTGACAGTGCTGAGCTTGGGATTCTCTGTCTCCTTCTCTCTCTCTGCCTCTGTCTCTCAAACAAAATAAACTTAAAAAAATTAAAAGGATGTTTTATTTAATATATGTTATTAGGGCCCACAACCAAAAATTTTGGACAAAATAATAGCATTGCATCCTTACATCACACTAAAAAACAAATTACAGAAGGGATAATTTTGTAATTGCATATAAGAAACAATGAAAACATCATATATAAATATATGAATATTTATAATATGGATGAAAAAGGTTTTAGAAACACATCCTGAGGATGTGTTTTTAAAACCTGAACCGTGGTTCAGTTGGTTCTGCATCTGACTTTGGCTCAGGTTATGATCTCACAATTTGTGAGTTTGAACCCCATATCAGGCACTGCTCTGAGAGCACGGAGCCTGCTTATTCTCTGTCTACCTCTCTCTGTCTCTCCCTCTTTCTCTCTCAAAAATAAGATAAACATTATTAAAAAACCATAAATTTCACTGTGTAAAATTTAATGTTATAGGATATAAAATTACCTTCTGTTGTCTAGTTTTAGGATTTAAGTCTTTTACTCTAATTTGTGATAAATCTATACAATGAAAATGTGCACATTCACAAAATGATGCTAATAGGATATATTAATTCACTTAATTCAAAAATATTTTATGAGCCTTTATACACCATGTACTACCTGTCATGTACCACTATTCTAGGCAATGGGGTAAAGGTCTGAACAAGACAGAAAAGGTTTCTGCTCTCAGGAGGTTAATTCCATTTAATAAGGAGAGATATGGCAATGCAAACTGGTGCCCCTTCCCTGGGAAACTGGGGGGGTTCCTCAGAAAATTAAAAATAGAACTACCCTATGACCCAGCAATAGCACTGCTAGGAATTTACTCAAGGGATACAGGAGTGCTCATGCATAGGGGCACATGTACCCCAATGTTTATAGCAGCACTTTCAACAATAGCCAAATTATGGAAAGAGGCTAAATGTCCATCAACTGACGAATGGATAAAGAAGGTGTGGTTTATAAATACAATGGAATACTACTTGGCAATGAGAAAGAATGAGATCTGGCCATTTGCAGCAACGTGGATGGAACTGGAGGGTATTATGCTAAGTGAAATAAGTCAGAGAAAGACAAATACCATATGTTTTCACTCATATGTGGATCTTGAGAAACTTAACAGAGGCCATGGGGGAGGGGAAGGGGAAAAAAAAGTTAGGCGAGGTGAGAGCAGAGGAGGGACACAGAGAGGGGAAGAAAGAGAATCCCAAGCAGGCTCCATACTGTAGTATGGACACCGGGCTTGGTCCCAGGAACATGAGATTGTGACCTGAACTAAAATCAAGAGTTGGATGCTTAACTGCTGAGCCACCTAGGTGCTCCAGTGTTATATTTTTGTTTCAACTATCAAACTCATGAGAAGGACAGTTCATTACATTTATCCCTATTTTTACCCACGCCACTGTCTTTATAAGTTCTAACCCTTGTTATAATTTCTTTTACAGTTGGAGAATTCCCTCTAGCCAGCCTCTAAGGTAAGGGCAGCTGGTGACAGATTATTAACTTTCCTTCACCATCATATGGAGGTCTTTATTTCCCCTTCATCTGAAGAGTATTTTTGCTAGATACAGAATTAAGGGTTTACAATTATTATTTTTTCCCTAGCATGTGAAAAATGCTTCTGGCCTCCACTTCTCAGATGAGAACTCCCCTGTCACTCACTTTTTCCTCTGTAGGTAGTGCTTCATTTATTTTATTTATTTAACATACTTATATTTTTAAATGTTTATTTATTTATGAGAGAGACAGAGTCAGTGGTGGAGGGGCAGAGAGAGAGGGAGACACAGAATCTGAAGCAGGATCTAGGCTCTGAGTTGTCAGCACAGAGCCCAACACGGGGCTCAAACTCACAAACCACGAGATCGTGACCTGAGCTGAAGTTGGATGCTTAATGAACTAAGCCACCCAAGTGCCCCTACAATATATTTTAAAACTTAGAATGTAGATACCCTTTCTTTTTTTAAAAAAAATTTTTTTTCAACGTTTTTTTATTTATTTTTGGGACAGAGAGAGACAGAGCGTGAATGGGGGAGGGGCAGAGAGAGAGGGAGACACAGAATCGGAAACAGGCTCCAGGCTCCGAGCCATCAGCCCAGAGCCTGACGCGGGGCTCGAACTCACGGACCGCGAGATCGTGACCTGGCTGAAGTCGGACGCTTAACCGACTGCGCCACCCAGGCGCCCCGTAGATACCCTTTCTAAACAAGAGAAATTCAATAGTCAAAAGGGAAATGAATAGATTTTACTGCATAAAAACTTCAAAGTACAGCATGCACGCAAACACACACACACAAAGGGAAATGAGAAGTAATGGCTTGTAAGAATATGCTTTATCTGTAACATACATATAAAGGCATAAAATCCCAAAGAGCTCTTATAAATCAATGATAAAAGCAGAGATTCTAGTAGGAAAATGGACAAAAGATATGAATAAGTATTTCACAGAAGGTAAATAAGAACTAGTCAATAAACAGAGTTGCTTATTCTCACAAAAAGCAAATTTACAATAAGATATCTTAAGTCACTATATGACAAAAATTAAATTTGGTAATAGCCATTTGTCATTCATTCAGTCAATAAATACACATTGGGCCCTCACTCTGTGCCAGCAATATGGTATAGAGATAATAATAAGCAAAATAGTCTCTAGATTCATACAAGTGAGGTTGACAATTATTAACAAAGTACACACATAAATACATATGTTTATAAACAAGCAAATTAGGCAAATGCTAGAGAGAGTAAGTATAGAATTCAGTGAGTTTTATGGGGACAAGCTGGCACCTGACCCTTGCCCAGTGAGACCCTCCGTCAGAGGGTCAGAGCAGGTCCAAGTGGCAGGCCCTCAGAAGAGAGGGGTTTGGAAACAGAGCCCCATCTGAGATAAAACTCAGGAGGGTAGTGCTGCTGGTAGGCTGATGGCTTGGACATGGACAGTGTAGAAGTGGAGACTGGACAGAAACCAGAAACAAAGAAGGGGTGTCTGATGGCTGGTGGGTGAGTGCAGAGTTCCTGTGCCAGAGATTGGGAAGCTAGGTGACACCATTTTCACCTCTACCATGCATGTGCATAGACACCCACTTGCCCCACACAGTTCCACCCCAGTAAGCTAAGCAGCGCCACCTAGTGGAGAACAGAGCCTTTTGCCAAGGCCCATCCAACTGTACCAACCAAGCCCTAGAGAATCACCCGTCTCTCTGCCTCCTTAATGTATGGACTATAGAGTGCATCATAGTTTGATTTCTAGGGGAAACTGGATGTAGTTACATTCGGATTTCATTTGGTTTGCTGCTCCATCTATTTGGGTTTTTAGGGTTTTTTTTTTTTGTTTTTTTTTTTTCATTTTTTTCTTTTCTTGGATTCAGAAAAAAATTTTATTTTCCGTTTAAAAACTTTTTTTTAACATTTATTTATTTTTAAGAGACGGAGACAGAGAATGAGCAGGAGAGGGCAGAGAGAGTGGGAGACACAGAATCTGAAGCAGGCTCCAGGCTCTGAGCTATCAGCACAGAGCCCAACAGGAAGCTTGAATTCACGAGCTGTGAGATCATGACCTGAGCTGAAATTGGTCACTTTAACCAACAGAGCCACCCAGGTGCCCCTATTTCCTGTTTTTATAAAAAAATTTTTTTTTAAATTTTTTTCAACGTTTTTTATTTATTTTTGGGACAGAGAGAGACCGAGCATGAACGGGGGAGGGGCAGAGAGAGAGAGGGAGACACAGAATCGGAAACAGGCTCCAGGCTCCGAGCCATCAGCCCAGAGCCTGACGCGGGGCTCGAACTCACGGACCGCGAGATCGTGACCTGGCTGAAGTCGGACGCTTAACCGACTGCGCCACCCAGGCGCCCCTATAAAAAATTTTTAAAGAAATTAATTTTCACTGTATTTTTTATTTTTTGTAAATTTTAAAATTCTAGTTTACTTCATTTCATTTTATTCTATTTTATTGTATACATTTATTTTAATTTTTAAACATTTTCTTTTTACTTTCCCTTTTTTCCTTTATTCTATCAAGCTTCTTTTCAACAACCAGACCAAAACACACCTAGGACCTAGCTTCCTTTAATTGATTTTTTGTGTTGGTTTTTATTTTTTAATTTGTATTTTATTAATTCTTTCTCATCCTCCAAAATGACAAAACAAAGGTATTCACGCCAAAAGAACAGGAAGAAATGAAAGCCAGGGACTTAATCAACACATATATAAACAGGATGTCTGAACTAGACTTTAGAATCACGATAATAAGAATAGGGTTGAAAAAAGAATAGAATCCCTTCCTGTGGAGATAAAAGAAGTAAAATCTAGTCAGGACTAAATTAAAAATGCCTTAACTGAGATGCAATCTCAAATGCATACCATGGCGGCAAGTATGGATGAAGCAGAGCAGTGGATTAGCGATACAGAAGACTAAATTATGCAGAATGTGAAGCAGAAAAGAGGGGAAAATTAGGCAAAAGAGCACTATATAAGAATCAGACAACTCAATGACTCATTAAAAATGAGTAACATCTGAATTATAGGAGTCCCAGAAGATGAAGAGAGAGAAAAAGGGGTAGAAGGTTTATGTGAGCAAATCATAGAAGAAAACATTACCAACCTGGGGAAAGACACAGACATCAAAATCTAAGAAGCACAGAGAACTCCCTTTAGATTCAACAAAAACCAACCGTCAACAAGGAATATCATAGTCAAATTCACAAAATACACAGACAAGGGAAGAATTATGAAAGCAGCAAGGGGAAAAAAGTCTGTAACCTACAAGGGAAGACAGTTCAAGTTTGCAGTTCAAGTTTCTATCCACAGAAACTTGGCAGGCCGGAAAAGAGTGGCAGGATATATTCAATGTGCTGAATCAGAAAAATATGCAGTCAAGAATTCTTTATTCAGCAAGTGTGTCACTGAAAATAGAAGGAGAGAGAAAGAGTTTCTCAGACAGACAGAAACTAAAGGAGTTTGTGACCACTAAACCAGCCCTGCAAGAATTTTTAAGGGGGACTCTCTAAGGGAAGAAAAGATGAAACAAAACAAAAAAGACCAAAAGCAACAAAGACTAGAAAGGACCAGGGAAACAGCACCAGAAACTCCAACTCCACAGGGAACACAATGACAATAAATTCGTATCTTTCAGTACTCACTCTAAACATCAATGGACTAAATGCTCCAACCAAAAGACATAGGGTAACAGAACAGGTAAGAAAACGAAATCCATCTATATACTGTTACAAGAGACCCATTTTAGACCTAAAGACACCTTCAGATTGAAAGTAAGGGGATGGAGAACCATCTATTATGCTAATGGTCACAGAAAGCCGGAGTAGACATACTTATGTCAGACAATCTAGCTTTTAAAATAAAGACTGTAACAAGAGATAAAGAAGGGCATTATATCATAATCTTCTCGAGTGCACATGGAACATTCTCCAGAACAGATCACATACTGGTGCACAAATCAGCCCTCAACAAGTACAAAAAGATTGAGAGCATACTGTGCATATTTTCAGACCACAATGCTATGAAACTTCAAATCAGCCACAAAAAAAAAAAAAAAAATTGGAAAGACAATGAATACCTGGAGACTAAAAAACATCCTATTAAAGAATGAATTGGTTAACCAAGAAGTTAAAGAGGGAATTAAAAGGCACATGGAGACCAACGAAAATGATAACATGACAGCCCAAAACCTCTGGCATACAGCAAAGGTGGTCGTGAGGGAAGTATATAGCAATCCAGGCCTTTCTAAAGAAGAAAGAAAGGTCTCAGATACACAACCTAACCTTATACCTTAAAGAGCTGGAAAAAGAACATCAAACAAAACCCCAGACCCAGTAGAAAGGTGGGAAATAATAAAGATTAGAGCAGAAATCAATGATATTGAAATAAAACAAACAGAACAGATAGATGAACCCAGGAGCTGGTTCTTGGAAAGGATTAACAAAATTGGTAAACTCTTAGCCAGTTTGACAAAACAAACAAACAAACAAAAAAACAAACAAAAAAACCCCCAAATAAATAAAATCAAGAATGAAAGAGGATAGATCACAAACAACACTGCAGAAATACAGACAATAATAAGAGAATATTATGAGCAATTATATGCCAAGAAATTAAGCAATATGGAAGAAACGGACAAATTCCTAGAAATATATAAACTACCAAAAGTGAAACAGGAAGAATTGAACAGACTCATAACCAGTAAAGAAACTGAATTCTTAATAAAAAAATTTCCCCCAAAATAAGAGTCCAGAGCTGGATGGCTTTTCAGGGGAATTCTACCAAAAATTTAAAGAATAGTTAATGTCTATTCTTTTGAAGCTGTTCCAAAACATAGAAACGGAAGGAAAACGTCTAAACTCATTTAATGAAGCCAGCAGTACCTTGATTCCAAAACCAGACAAAGACCCCACTAAAAAGGAGAAGTACAGACCAATTTCCCTGATGAACATGGATGCATAAATTCTCAACAAGATACTAGCCAACCGGATATAACAACACATTAAAATAATTCTTCATCATGATCAGGTGGGATTTATATTGGGGATGCAGGGCTGGTTCAATATCAGCAAATCAATCAATGTGATACATCACATTAAAAGAAAGGACAAGAACTACATGATCCTCTCAATAGATGCAGAGAAAGCATTTGACAAAATACAGCATCCTTTCTTGATAAAAACCCTCAAGAAAGTAGGGATAGAAGGATCATAAAATATCTCAGGATCATAAAAGCCCTATATGAAAGACCCACCGCTAATATCATCTTCAATGGGGAAAAACTGAGAGCTTTCCCCCTAAGATCAGGAGCATGTCAGGGATGTCCACTCTCACCACTGTTATTCAACAAAGTATTGGAAGTCCTAGCCTCAGCAATCAGACAACATAAGGAAATAAAAAGGCATCCAAATCAGCAAAGAGGAAGCCAAACTTCCACTCTTTGCAGGTGACATGAAAACTCTATATGGAAAACCCAAATGATTTGACCAAAAACTGCCAGAACTGATCCATGAATTCAGCAAACTTGCAGGATATAAAATCAATGCCCAGAAATTGGTTGCATTTCTATACACCAATAACGAAGCAGCAGAAAGAGAAATAAAGTGACCAATCCCATTTACAGTTGCACCAAAACCCATAAAATACCTAGGAATAAACCTAACCAAAGAGGTAAAAAAAATCTTTACACTGAAAACTATAGAAAGCTTATGAAAGAAATTGAAGACACAAAAAATGGAAAAATATTCTATGCTTATGGGTTGGAAGAACAAATATTGTTAAAATGTCGATACTACCCAAAGCAATCTACATATTCAATGTAATCCCTATCAAAATAACACCAGCAGTCTTCACAGAGCTAGAACAAATAACCTTAAAATTTTTATGGAACCAAAAAAGACCCTAAATTACCAAAGCAATCCCGAAAAAGAAAACCAAAGCTGGAGGTATCACAATTCCAGATTTCAAGATGTATTATAAAGCTGTAATCATTAAGACAGTATGGTACTGGCACAAAAACAGACACTCAGATCAGTGGAGCAGAATACAGAATCCAGAAATGGACCCATAAATGTGTGGCCAACTAATCTTTGACAAAGCAGGAAAGAATATCCAATGGAATAAAGACAGCGTCTTCAGCAAATGGTGTTGGGAAAACTGGACAGCGACATGCAGAAGAATGAACCTGGACCACTTTCTTACACCATCCCCAAAAATAAACTCAAAATGGATGAAAGACCTAAACATAAGACAGGAAGCCATCAAAATCCTTGAGGAGAAATCAGGCAAAAACTTCTTTGACCTTGGGCACAACAACTTCTTACTCAACACATCTCCAGAGGCAAGGGAAACAAAAGCAAAAATGAACTATTGGGACCTCATCAAGATAAAAAGCTTCTGCATGGCAAAGGAAACAATCAGGAAAACTAAAAGGCAACCAACGGAATGGGAGAAGATATTTGCATATATCAGATAAAGGGTTAGTAACCAAAATCTATAAAGAACCTATCAAACTCAACACCCCCCAAAAACTAAATAATCCAGTGAAGAAATGGGCAACAGACATGAATAGACACTTTTCCAAAGAAGACATCCAGATGGCCAACTGACACATGAAAAGACGTTCAACATCACTCATCACCAGGGAAATACAAATCAAAACCACAATGAGATACTACATCACCACTGTCAGACTGGCTAAAAGTAACAACTCAGGCAATGGCAGACGTTGGCAAAGATGTGAAGACAGAGTTCTTTTGCATTCCTGGTGGGAATGCAAACTGGTGCAGCTACTCTGGAAAACAGTATGGAGGCTTTTCAAAAAATTAAAAATGGAACTACCATATGACCCAGCAATTGCACTACTAGGTATTTATCCAAACGATACAGGTGTGTTGTTTTGAATGGGCACATGCACCCCAATGTTTATAGTAGTGCTATCTACAATAGCCAAATTATGGAAAGAGCCCAAATGTCCATTGACAGATGAATGGATAAGGAAGATATGGTATAGATATACATAATGGAGTTATTACTCAGCAACCAAAAAGAATGAAATCTTGCCTTTTGCAACAACATGGATGGAACTAGAGTGTATTATGCTAAGTGAAACTAGTCGAAGACAAGTATGACTTCAATCATGTGGAATTTAGAATACAAAATAGATGAATATAACGGAAGGGACAAATACAAAACAGGGAGAGGGACAAAACACAAGACTCTTAAATATAGAGAACAAACTGAGGGTTGCTAGAGGGGTTGTGGATGGGGGGATGGGCTAAATGGGCAAGGGGCATAAAGGAGAATACTTGTTTGGATGAACACTGGGTGTTATACGTAGAGGCTGAATCGCTGGATTCTACTCCTGAAATCATTGTTATGATATGCTAACTAACTTGGATGTAAATTAAAAAAAGATTTCAGTGAGTTTAGAATCAAAGGGACATTGCTCAGAGATCACAATAGGATCACAGAACACTTCTTTGAGTAAGAGTTGCTTGAGTTGAATTATGAAGGATGAGTTGAAATGAACAAATGAAGTGGCACCTGGGTGGATCAGTTGGTTAAGTGTCTGACTCTTGATTTCAGCTCCGGTCATGGTCTCATGGTTAATGTGTTTGAGCCCTGCATCAGGCTCCATGCTGACAATGCAGAGCCTGCTTGGGATTCTTTCTCCCTCCCTCTCTGCCACTCCCCCCCCCACCCCCCCCCGCCCCCCTCCCCCCGCTCTCTCAAAATAAATCAACTTAAAAAAAAAAGAAAAGAAATAGGAATGAACTAGTGAAGTTATGGTGTGAAAAGATAGGTAGCTTTTTCAGGTAGAGGGAATTAACATGCTCAAAGGTTGTGAGGTACATGGCATTTGGGGAAACAATGCACAGAGAGGAGGAAAGTAATATAAGAGCTTGAAAAGGCAGGGGTGAGATCGTGCACTCTTGTGGACCATGTTAAGGACTTTTGCTTTACCTCAGCACAATCAAAAAGCATCAAATTATGTTAATCTGGAGAATATGTTTGGAACTGCCTTTTAAATATTAGGCTAACTTTTGTGTGAAGAGATTTGGAGAAATGGATGTGGTTAAGTCAGAGCAAGATTCCAGGTGAAAATCGTTTGGACAAGATTACTAGATGAGATTAAACAGACATGTCAATCTCAACGTATCCCCGAGCAAATCCATTTCTTCTAAATTTGTTTCTTTTCCTATTTTCATCATTTTGTGTGAAATAAAATGATTAGCCAAAAGATCTGGGCAAGTCATATAAGTGAAATTGAAATTGAAATCATGAGAGTGGGTAACATAGTGGTTGAGGAGGTTTTAAGGAATGAACTTCCGGGAACATTTAACCCAAGCAAGAAAGCTAGCTCTTACTTTTCTCCTATCATATCCAATTAATTACCAGGTCCCTTAGATTCTTCCTTTAAATTGTTTCTTGAGGGTGCCTGGCTGGCTCAGTCCATAGAGCATGTGGCTCTCTCATTTCAGGGTTGTGAGTTCAAGCCCCACGTTTGGCGCAAAGCTTACGTAAAGTTTCTTGCATCAGTTTTCCCTAATTCCCATGCACTGGATCAGATCACTATCCCCAGAACACACAAAATTATTGCCTTCGTTGGCCATCCTGGCTCAAATTTTCCTTCCCTTCAATTCACCCTTAACACTAGGCACTAGAGTGCAAATGATGATCATACCATTCCTTAAACTTCTTCAGTGTCTTCTCATTGCAAAATATGCAAGTTCCCCCACAATGACTTGCTTACTTTTTCAGTCTCATTTCTTTTCTTATTACTTCTCCTTTGCCCTCTTTCACCAGGCCAGTGAACTAAAAAATATACATATGTATTTTTTTTTTTTAATTTTTTCAACATTTTTTATTTATTTTTGGGACAGAGAGACAGAGCATGAACGGGGGAGGGGCAGAGAGAGAGGGAGACACAGAATCGGAAACAGGCTCCAGGCTCCGAGCCATCAGCCCAGAGCCTGACGCGGGGCTCGAACTCACGGACCGCGAGATCGTGACCTGGCTGAAGTCGGACGCTTAACCGACTGCGCCACCCAGGCGCCCCCATATGTATTTTTTTTTAAAGGAAGGCTTAACGCCCAGCGCGGGGCCCAGTGTGGGGCTTGAACTCACTACCCTGAGATCAAGAATCTCACACTTAACCGACTGGGCCACCCAGGTTTCCCCCATCCCCACAAAATAATTTTTTTTTTAAATTAAAGTATAATTGACAATGTTAGTTTCAAGTGTAGAACACAGTGATTCAACAACTCTATATGTTCAAGTGTAGCTGTCACCATACAACCTTATTAAAGTACCATTGACTGTATTTCCTATATTGTACCTTTTATTCCCATGACTTCCTCCATAACTGTAAATCTGTGACTCCCACTTCTCCACCTATTTTGCCCATCCCCCCAACCTCTCCCTCTGCAACCATCAGCCAAATGGAGTTCTTCTTCCTTCCTTTTTTTTTTTTTTTAAATAATGGACTTCATTTTTTTCTTGCCTTTAAGTCTTGCACAAACTATTCCCTCCACCTGGAACAATGCTCCCGGATTCAATGGGCCGACTCTTTCAGTGTCTAGTTCCTCCTCCCGCCTCCCTCCCCCTGGGGCCCTGAGCTCTTTAAGGGCAGGGCGGTGTCTGGCTTGCGCCCCAAAACCTTCCCTACGCGGCCACGACAGCATCCTGCACGGCGTAGGGAGGAAAGGAGCCCCTAGGTCGTTCTGGCAGTTCAGCTACTCCAGCTCCTCTTTCCGAAGGGCGTCGGGGCAGGTCAGAACCTGGGAGGAGGAGCCGGGCCACCCCGGGGCTGCGTTCTCCTGTCACGTCCGATGGATGCAGCGTCCGGGCTCGGCCAACGGGAGCCATCGCTGTCCTGGCGCGAGAGTCTCTTAGAATCTCAGCCCTTCACGCGGGAATTCCGTTTACTACAGCTGCCGATGCTGGTGGTTTGTCGCGGAAGTTCGGGGCCCGCAGTCTGTTTGGGTTTCGTAGCTGGTCTGAGGGTGGAGTCTTGGTGTCAGGCTCGGGACGTGGGGCATTATGGGAGTCGTAGTTGAGGCCAACGGGATTTTGGAATGGTCTCGGGGCATTCTGGGAGTTGTAGTGTGTGGGCCACAGTGTAGTCCTAGGAAGTGTCGTCGTCCCAGGCCCCCTGGCTCTGGCGCTGCGTACGCAGGTGCCTGGCATCCTGGCAGTAGTAGTGCGTGAGGGGAGCGCCTCAGCAGTGGCGGGGGAGGCCGCGGTAGGTCTTCGGCAGTGTAGCCTTCCGAGGCCCGCGGGCTCTGGCGCTGTGTGCGCAGGCGCGGGGCGTTCGGGCATTGGTGGTGGGTGATGGGAGCGCCTCTGCCCTGGCCCCGCGGCCGCGGTGGGTCCTGGGAAGTGTAGTCGTCCGCGGCCCGGCCTGGTCGGGGGGTCTGGTGCCTGAGGCTGTGGCGGGCAGAGTCCCTCCCCGGACGCGGATCCGAAAGTCTGGCTCGCTTGGGCCCAAGATACTTAAAGCAGCCCCCTCTGTCCGAGATCTCCTCCAGGTGGCCCGGGCCGAAGACCATCTGCAGCTCGAGAACGCCTCGTCCCCCCCTCCCGGCTAAAGGCGCAGAGGAAACGCGCCGTCCTGTGACCCCGTTACGGGGTGCGGGTCAGGTCTAGGCTCCCCGGATCCCACACCGTGGCTGGGAGGGACTCTCTTTGGCGGCCCCGGTCCTCTGGGTGACGAGGAAGGGTGGGTGGGTGGTTGTGCCGCGGTGGGAGTCCGCAGCCGGTGGGGCCTGATCGCTCCGGGACGGCCCGCGCGCTCAGGGCTGCCTTTTCTCGCTGCCAGCTGTGTCGTTTCCCCCTGCGCTCCTCGGTCCCGCCGCGAGCCATGTCTCAGGTGAGCTGCTTCCTTTTTTCTTTCCAGGGCATCTGTGTGCTTCAGGACTGGGGGACAGAGGCTTGCTTTCTCCGGAAGCGCCCTGCTCTGGTCCTCTCCTTCGGGCACCTGGACCTGAGGGGACGTGGGAAGGTTGACGGAAGCTGTCCGGTTGTGGGCGGGTTTCGGACCTGGGGGAAGGTCGGGAGCCGGCGGGGGAGGGGGCGGGTGTGTTAGGTCACCTCTTCCTCCTTTTCCCAGTGTTAGAATGAGGAGTGCTTTACTCTGTCCCTCGCTCCAGCCACCCCTTTCTCAGCCGTACCTATTAAAGTTTGTTTATTTTTGAGAGAGGGAGAGAGGAAATCCCAAGCAGGCTCCTCGTTGTCAGCGCAGTCAGAAGTGGGGCTCCATTCCAGGAACCGTGAGATTATGACCTGAACCCAAATCGAGAGTCAGATCCTTAACCGGCTGAGCCACCTGACTGCCCCAGTCATATTCTAATTAAGCATGTACTTTCAGCACCTGTGTCAGTGGTCTCAAAGTGGAATTCCTGGACCAGCAGTATCAGCATCATGTGAGAACTTACTAGAAACGTATAGTCATGAGCTCCCTTCCCATACTTTCTGAACCAGAAACTCTGGGTGTGCAGTTCAACAGTCATTCCCAAGTGACTCTGATGCGTGACCCATCCTGGGTGTGGGGGGTTCAGCTGGGGCAAACAAAATCTCTGGCAGTTGTTTCACAGAGGTGGGGGTAAGAAGGCCAACTGTTTGATTTAGTTCCTGTTTTTAGTTCTACTTCTCTGCCCTACATACATTGTCTCATGCCTGTCTCCAAATCCAGATGCTCTCCCAAATTTGCTGGGGAGTCCAGTTTCCATCTGTGCTGCAGATTCCGTTGTTGAGAAAATAGCTTCCTTTACTAGTCAGTAACCTTTATCGCTTAAACCTTTTTTTTTTTAACTGTAAGATACAACTGCCATGCATCTGGAGCTCTTACTAGTTTGACCCCTTTTAAAATTTCTGCTCATGGTTCTGTGGGTTACTGAAGCAGTGCAAAAGCAGGCCGTGAAGTGGGGGCACATTATTACTCCTAACCCTGAGGGGAAAGCTTTTGGTTCCATTCTGGGATGGGGGACATGTCTTCCTTGGGTAGTCTTTCTTACTGCGTATCCTTGTTCTGTGACACTGCTTACATCGCCGGTAAGTTTCATAGCCCTTTTTTCAGGAATGGCGGTAACCGTGTTTTACTTGAGTGCATGCCCCTTTTTAAAGGTACTCCTGCTGTCTGCTGTAGCCGGTTGTTACCATGAAGATATTCTTGCTGGATCTCATTAAAATAGGCTGCTATTAAGGAAAATATACACTGCCTACTGAATACAAAGGGACTGTCTTTGTTATTCATTAAGTGTTCTAAGATTCTAAGAACTTGAACAACAAAAGGCAGAAATCCATGTTGTTCATGTGTATAATCCTTTATCTTTCACAAAATTGTAAATTATGTCAGGACAAATTTTATTTATTTTTTTCCTTTTCTCCAATTATGCAATAAAACAAAACAGCTAGGCTCTTACTAATTAGAATTCTGAAAACCCCCATTGCTACTCTGTGCATACACTGTCTACTCTCCATGGTGAGACTCATTTCACTCCTAATCAGGGCCTTTGGGAGCATGGGTGCTGGTTGTGCAGATATCTGTATATCATTTCAGGGGTCAGTGACATTCAGAGATGTGGCCATAGACTTCTCCCAGGAGGAGTGGGAATGGCTTCAGCCTACTCAAAGAGATTTGTACAGACATGTGATGTTGGAGAACTACAGCCACCTGGTTTCACTGGGTAAGTGTATTCCTTCTTATCTCCTCTAAGTCAGAATTTAAACTTGGGGACGGCTGTTGTAAATCTTGGTTTTCTGACTTAATATTCCCAAGGGAGGTATGTTAGTTTTCTTTTTGTTTGTTTTTTTCATTCATTCATTCATTCATTCATTCATTATTTTAGGGAGAGAGAGGGAGAGGGAGTGTGTGAGTGGGGAGGGGCAGAGGGAGAAGGAGGGAGAGAATCTTAAACAGGCTTCACGTTCAGCAAGGAGCCTAATGTGGAGCTTGATCCCACAAGGCTGGGATCTTGACCTGAGCTGAAATCAAGAGTTGGGCGCTCAACTGACTGAGCCACCAGATGGCCCTCTTTTTTAACTTTTTAAGATGGATTATAAGCACTGAATCCTTAGCGTTCATGTTTACATCTGGTAGATATTTCTTTTTCGAAAAATTTTGTTTATTTATTTTTAACATTTATTTATTTTGAGAGAGAGTAAGTGAGCAGGGGAAGGGCAGAGAGAGAGGGAGAGAGAATCCCATGCAATCCATGTTAGCGCAGAGCCTGACACAGACACTTAACTGACTGAGCCACCTAGGTGCCCCTAAAGATTTTATTTTATTTTTATTTTTATTTATTTTTAATTCTTTTTTAATGTTTGTTTATTTTTGAGACAGAGAGAGACAGAGCATGAACAGGGGAGGGTCAGAGAGAGGGAGACACAGAATCTGAAACAGTCTCCAGGCTCTGAGCTGTCAGCACAGAGCCTGACGCAGGGCTCGAACTCACGGACCATGAGATCATGACCTGAGCTGAAGTCACCCGCTCAACCGACTGAACCACCCAGGTGCCCCTAAAGATTTTATTTTTAAGTAATTTCTACATGCAGTGTGGGGCTCAAACTCACAACCCTAAGATCAAGAGTTCCATGCCCTACCAACTGAGCCAGCCAGGTGCTTCTACATCTGGTATTTCTTTAAAAAAATTTTTAAAAAATATTTATTTATTTTTGAGAGAGAGAGAGAGAGTGCGTGTGAGCATGAACAGGCAAGGGGCAGAGAGAGAGAGAGAGAGAGAGAGAGAGACAAAGAGAGACAATCCGAAGCAGGTTCCAGGCTCCGAGCTGCCAGCACAGAGCCTGACGCTGGGCTCGAACCCATGAACTGTGAGATCATGACCTGAGCTGAAGTTGGATGCTTAACTGACTTAGCCACCCAGGCACCCTTGGCATTTCTTTTAATGGCTCCTCTTCTAGGGACTGAAGGACTGATTGTGAATTTATTTCCTTTTCTGCAAGCAGGTCTTAACATTTCTAAGCCATATGTGGTTTCCTTATTGGAGCAAGGCAAAGAGCCCTGGTTGGAGAAAAGAGGTGTGAGAAGAGATCTGTTTTCAGGTGAGTAAGTTAATAACAACCCAACTAATCAATGAGAATGCAATACTTTTTTGTATGTTGGTTGGAAAGTTTTCCCTTAAAGATAGCAGAGGTATGGAGACTATGAAGTCTTGCCCACACAGCTCCATAAGGAACCACGTTCACACCCACTTACCAGTCTGCCTTTAGTTCTCATCTTATGCTTTCCCCGCTTTCTTACAAATAGATGTGTGCTTTCTTTCCATCGTTAGCTCTGTGTGGGCTCTGGATTTCAATTCTTTTTGAATTCTCCCCCCTGTCTTTCTTGAAATTGACCTCTGTTTCTGTTGCCTAAGTTAAAAGGTATATATTTTTTCTGTGTACTACTGTTCCAGTTAGCCACCTTGGAAAGACTGATTCGTTGCTTTTTGGTTACCTGATTGCTTTATTCGTTCACTCACACATTCCTTTAATGTTTATTTAAAAGGCTTTCTCTTAGGTGCTACAGAGAGTAGAAAATATAAAAAAGTATAATAACCACCAAAGAAGTTACAGTCTAGTGAGATATAATAGGTCTGTAAATAATTTCATTAGATGTCCTCAAATTGTCAGTTCAGCAGTAAGGAAAAACGAATTCCTGTTTGTTTAGGCCTAGATGATTTGGATAGGGATAGTAGTAATAGAAGCAGAAAAGACAGGAAAGAGATCAGTTTTGGAGAGTAGGTGCTGAATTAGTAAGGAGATGTGCTTGGTGTGAGTAGAGGGTGGTATTTCCAAGTGGAGAGATGCATAGGCTGTTGGAATAGATCACGGAAAACAGTTCAAGTTGGAGATGTAGATGTGGGAATTTTAACACTCAAAAGCAAAAATTGAAGCCCTGAGATTGAGCAGTGCCTGAAAACCTTCACCTTCAGTTGACAGGAGAATGGCTGGTGAAGCTCTTTAAAAACAAATGGCCGTGCCCTGCCCTGGAAGAGTCTATGGAGGGTAGACTAGAAGATCTATGGAGCCTAAATTCTTTATTTATGCGGGGTTCTGTAAGTTCTTTCGTTGATTCTGAAACGAACCTCTCCTGGAGGTACACTGACCTTCCACTGAGATAACCGGAGACTGCCTCCGTGTGCCGGAAGCAGCAGCTTGGAAGGACTGGTGAGGGAGCAGGAGCAGGTGTCAGGAACGCTGAGCTCCATCTGTCGGGAGAGCGGTGGTTAACTGCACGTGCTGCAGACTTCCAGGAGGGTGTGGAAGGTACTGATGTGGGCTGAAGTCATGAGTGGAGCAAATGCGGGGAGAGTTCTTCATTTAAGTATGAGCTGAAGAACAGTGTCCTCTTGTTCATGTAAAAATAATAAAACCAATAAAACTGTGTACAGGGGAAGGGAGGGAAGAATTGCCGCTAGTCCCGCTACTTCCTCCCTCCCTCGCTTCCACCCATCTCTGTGCCCAGTGTGGGGCTTGAACTCATGACGTCAAGGATCGAGAGTCTAATGCTCTCCCGAGGGACGAAGTGCCCCTCCGCTACCTTAATACAGCTTGTCCAGTTTTTGTGTCCAGTTTTTGTGTCCATTCTAGTACCTCTGTCTCCCCTTTTTTTTTTTTCAAACAGAGTAGGATTTATTGGTGGCACAAAGGTGGGGGGCAGGGCTTGCCATGTGTCCAGGGGGCCACGATTAGGGATGTATTTGACCCCATAGTTATTTGGGATGAACTGTTTTTTCAGTCATCATATCTTCAAATTCATGCGCATTAGAGTTAGTGGAGCCCCACCTCTTGGAGATGTGGCTCTTCCGGCAGCAGGGAACTTGCACTTGGCCCTGTGTAGGGTGCCAATCACATGCTCCTTATTCTGCAGCTTGGTATGGATGGACATGATTTGGCCTGTGCGGACCCTGGCCATGGTGCCCTGGGGCTTTCCAAAGGTCCCCCCACGTGCCTGTCTGGAGCCCAGATTGGGGATAGCATGAGGTCAGACATGAAGGTCCACTGGAAAGGACTGCCTCCTCTAAGGCAACTCATAGAAGCAACAGGCTGCATATACGACTGAGGAGGCTGCACACCAGGCCCCGTGGGGAGACAGCACGGTTGGCTTAATTGGCTGCAGTCCAGTACATTTTTGAAAGGTGAAATATCACACAGAAATAATGCATAAAACATAAATCTGCAGCTTAACCAATTACTAAGACACCCATGTAACCACCGCTCGGGTCAGTAAATAGAACACTGCCAGGTCCCTAAGAACTTTCTGAGTGCTCACTCCTGCCCCCACTCAAAGGCAGCCTTCTCTTTAATGGGAGTAACTTACTTTGTTTTCTTTATAGCTTTGTCATCTGTTTGTGTCTGTAATCACTATAGTTTAGGTTTGTATGTTTGTGAGCTTTACATAGAGGGGTTCATAATGTATATGTTGTGATTTGCTTCTGAAAAGTACTTTTAAGATTTATGCATTTTGCATATTACCCTAGAGGTCGTTTCATTGTACAGCTAAGCCTTCCCCCATTTATTCTATTATTGAGGCCTTCTTGGGTTGTTTGCGTTTTAGGGCTGTCGCAGGCAGTGTTACTATTGTCCCTGTATCCTGGCACGGGTTTCCTGGGGTGATATTTAGGGCTGGAATCACTAGGTCAGAGGACAGTGACCCTCCTTCACATTATTAGATAATGCCAAAATGTTTTCCAAGTGCTTTTACTGACTTACGTTCTCACAAACACCGTACGTGGGGTCCTCTTGTTGCCCAAACTCACCAATGCCCAAAAGTTAGGCTCCGTAATATTCAACTCTCAGAAGAGTGTGCAGTGGTAGCTTGTGGCTTAAGCTTGCATTTCTGTGTCCTCGTTACGATAGTGGTGAGTGTCCCCGCCTGTCATAAACTTGCATTTCTCTGATTACTAATGTGGTTGAGCACCATTCTGTGTGTTTATGGGATATTTAGATACCGTCATTTGTGAAGTGCCTCTTGAAGGTTTTTGCTCACGTATTGGATGACTTACCTTTTTCTTACCGATTTGTAGACGTTACATATCTCAGATTCAGATTCTTTGCTAATTATTGTCACTCACTGCAAATATCTTCTCTCACATGTGGCCTACTTTCCCCCTTAATAACTTTTTTTGATGAATGGAAATTCTTAATTTTAGTGTGGTCAGATTTACCAATCTTTCCCTTTATGGTTGGACTGTTTAAGAAACTGTTTCTTACCATGAGGTCATAATGAAGACATCTTCCTGTATTTTCTCTTAAAAAGCCTGGTCTTTATGCCATTCACATTTAGGTCCATAGCCTATTTTGAGCTTATTCTTGTGCGTCATGTGAGTTACTCATCAGTTTTGATCCCTTCTGTGAGCAGATCCAGTTCTCATAGCACTGATGTGTCTGTCCTTTCCTTTTGTTGTCTTCAGTTTGTCATAACTTAAATACCATTTTTTGTGTATGTTTCTGGGTTCTCTGTTCTTTAGTGAATCTCTCTTTTTCTATCCTTGCATATATCTATTCAGTCTTAGTCACGGATTTAATAATGGATAACATTTTACTGTATTTGCCTTACGGCGCCCTTTTTTTGCTGAATAATTTAAAAGTAAATTACAGGGCGCCTGGGTGCTCAGTCAGTTAAGCATCTGACTCTTGATTTCGGCTCAGGTCATGACCTCATGGTTTGTGGGGTTGAGCCCTGCATCGGGCTGTGTGCTGTCAGCATGGAGCCTGCTTAGGATTCTCTCTCTGCCCCTTTCCTGCTTATGCTGTCTCTCTCTCTTTCAAAAGAAATTAAATTAAAAAAAATTTTTTTTAATAATTAAAAAAGTAAATTATAGACATCTCAACATTTCACTCTACAGTACTTCACTATCGATGAATAAATGGGACATTTCCTACATGAGCAGAATGTCATTTTTCATACCAAAATAACAGTTTTGCCTAGTATTTTTTAAATTATTTATTCATATAAGTTTTTAAATTTTTGGGGGGGAGAACGTGAGTGAGCGAGCACACACTGCGGGGCAGGGACAGAGAGAGGGAGAGCGGGTGAGTTGCCAGCAGGCTCCAGCCTCCACACTGAGCCCGATGCAGAGCTTGATCCCATGACTGTGAGATCATGACCTGAGCCAAAATCAAGAGTCAGTTGCTTAACTGACTGAGCCAAACCAGGTGCCCCTGGTATTTTTTTTAAGTGCACTGTCCATACATAAATGTGTCACAAGTGCGTGCTGGTTGTCCTGCCCTGCAGGATAATGAAACGTTTCTGTTTCTCTGTATGTCCTGTAACTTTCATTGTAATGTATTCATTTTGATATTTTAAGACTTTGGGCCTTGTTTAAATCACATTGAGATGTTAATTTTATTTAAGCAAGTTTGAAGCCATCAGTTCTGACCTCTCTCCTATGTATGTGGCTCCGGGACAGCCCTGTCTTTAAAGGCTTTGTGGGTCTGTTGTACTTGTCTTGCATATGCACCTCCTACTGGCCTTTCCGAACTTGCGCGGTTTGTTTACCTTTGTTTCCGTTTTCACAGTTTCTGGTATGTGATGGAGGGTCAGATCCATGCACGTACAACTCAGGGATGAGCCCAGGATTTCTTTTCTTTTTTTTTTTAATTTTTTTTAATGTTTATTTATTTTTGAGACAGAGACAGAGCATGAGCAGGGAGGGGGCAGAGAGAGAGGGAGACACAGGATGTGAAGCAGGCTCCAGGTTCTGAGCTGTCAGCACAGAGCCCGACGCGGGGCTTGAACTCACGGACTGTGAGATCATGACCTGAGCCGAAGTCGGACGCTTAACTGACTGAGCCACCCAGGCGCCCTGAGCCCAGGATTTCATACACAACTTTACAGGAGCACTTTCCTGAGCTACCTCTCCTACATGTTTTGGCTCCCAGGCCCCCCTCTTTCAAGTCTTCTGGGTAGAAAGGCAGACCTTTAGTTTCCCCTCTGCTCTGTATTTCCTGCAACTGTGTCTGCCTCTGTAGCTGAGTAACAAGGAGACAGGGAGAAAAAGAATAAAAGTGGGTGGGATCCCTGTGCTCTTGGGAACATGGATTTTTCTGCTGAGAGAGAAAACTCCTTTCGTAGAGTTTTAAGAGCCTGTATGGCCACCACTGCTGCTAGATGCCTTGGGGTTAGGCAGGAATGGGAAATGAATAGACAACAGATAAGATTTCTGACTAGTATAGACCCTCTTTCCCATTCCTCAGACCAGAAATAGAGGCTTCTCTGGGAGCTCTTTCTCCTCATACCTACTGCCCAGTTCCTGGTTTCATGCTGCCTTTGGCTTTAAGCGTGAAGAATTTGGAGGGGGAAAAAACCTAAGAAACTCACCACCAGTTCACTGTTACTTTAAGGTCTGATTTCCTTCTCTAATCACCTTGCTACCCTTTACTTTTTAGGGCTCTTAGATGTGCATTCTGTGCACAGCGTTTACCTACATGCAGTAGGAGAGACAGGTCAGAGTGCACGAATTCCATCTTTACACGACTGGAACCATTCATCTTGTGTTTTGTAAGTGGAAAAAAAAAGCAAAGTTATAGCATGTAGAAAGAGGATACTAATAAAATGAGAATAGGAAGTTCAGTCTAGATTGAACAGGAGTATAGAGTAAAGTAAAAGGAGGAAAATGGTGGGAATTAAGGATGGTTAGGGAAAACATTGGTCAGATTGTGCAGGTGCTTTACAAGCCATGTTAATGAACCTAGAGCTCCTCCCTGTTAGGGAGTCATTAAAAGATTTTAGGCAGGCGAGCGTTTTATCTTAGCTAACTTTTGGAAAACAGGTTTGTCGGAAGCAAGACTAGGAAACAGCTCTCATCTAGGAGGTGTTGCCTTGACCTCGGCCAGATGTAATCACATGAAGTATGGAGGGGTCCAGGGAATGAGCGGAGGAACGCAGGTTGGTAACAAAGTAAGGAAGTGGACTCAAAGGGACCTGGAGATTGAGTAGGTAAAAGACCTGAAGAAGCCTGAGGAAACGTAGTTGACGGCACTCTCCATGGCGTTACTGGGGGGGAAAAAAAGTGAAGGGGAAGGAAAGACTGTCAATTTGTGACTGAGTTTTGGGGCTTTGTGGGATACTTGAATATATCAGTTCAGTAGGTAACTGGGTATCATTCTGGAGCTTGAAGAGATCACAGTGCTTCTCAAATTTCAGTCATTTCGAGAGTTTTAAAGCACATATTTCAGACCCTACTCTGGAAAAATCTAAGTCATTACATTTGGTGTAGAACCCAAGAATCTGCATTTTTTATTTTTTTAATTTATTTTGAGAGAGGGAGCACGTGAGAGAGCGTGAGTGGGGGAGAGGCCGAGAGAATCCTAAGCAGGCTCCACGCGGACAGTGACACAGGGCTCAATCTCAACGAACCATGAGATCATGACCTGAGCTGAAATCAAGAGCCAGATGCTTAACTAACTGAGTCATGCAGGCGCCCCAAGAATTTGCATTTTTTTAAGTTTATTTGAGAGAGAGAGAGAGAGAGAGAGAGAGACAGTGCGAGTAGGGGAGGGGTAGAGAGAGAGGGAGAGAGAGAATCCAAGCAGGCTCTGTGCTGCCAGTGCAGAGCCTGATGTGGGGCTCAAACTCACGAAACCGTGAGATCCTGACCTTAACCGAAACCAGGAGTCCTACGCTTAACTGGCTTAACCGAGGTGCCCCCCAAATTTGTATTTTTAACAAGCTCCCAGATGCTGATACTGAGCTAAGTACATATATGGGAGTTATTTTCACAGCTTCTTAAAATTTTCAATCTTCCGTGTAAACTCCCTGCATTCCCTGTATGTTGTTGAACTTATTCTTAAGCAGCTTTACCTAGTTTCTTTTTTTACAAGTTATATTGCTTTTCTGCAGGAGTGCTAGTGAATTTGTATATTTATATCCCTCAGTCTTTATTGTAGCAATAAAAATACCCTAAACCTTTCTTTGCTATAAATACTGTAATGCTTTTTTTTAATTAATAAACTTCTTAAAAAGTAGTTTTAGGTTCACGTCAAAATTAAGTGGAAGGTACCAAGAGTTCCTATATACCCCACCCCCACCACAACTTCTCACACTGTGGACATCCCATACCACAATCTCATATCACAATAGTACATTTGTTACAACTGATGAACCTAGATTGACACATCATCACACAAAGTCCATAGTTCACATTAGAGTTCATTCGTGGTGGTGTGTGTATTCTGAGGGTTTTTTTTTTTTTTTAATTATTATTTTTTTTTAACGTTTATTTATTTTTGAGACAGAGAGAGACAGAGCATGAACAGGGGAGGAGCAGAGAGAGAGGGAGACACAGAATCTGAAACAGGCTCCAGGCTCTGAGCTGTCAGCACAGAGCCCGACGTGGGGCTCGAACTCACGGACCATGAGATCATGACCTGAGCCGAAGTCGGACGCTTAACCGACCAAGCCACCCAGGCACCCCTGTATTCTGAGGGTTTTGACAAATGTATAATGAATGACATGTGTCCTCCATTTTAGTAGCATACAGAATACTTTTACTTTCCTAAAAATCCTTCACGATCTGTGTGTTCCTCTCCCCCCACCCCGTCCCGCAACCCCTGGCAAACACTGATCTTTTTATTATCTCCATGGTTTTGCCTTTTCCAGTGTGTCATATAGTTGGAATCATACAGTAGTTAGCGTTTTCACATTGGCTTCTTTCACTCAACATTGTGCATGTAAAGTTCCTTTATACCTTTTCATGGGTCAACAGTTTGTGTCTTTTTAGTGCCGAATAACATTCTATTGTCTGGATGAAGTACAGTTTACTTTTGCATTCTCCTACTGAAGGATATCTTGGTGGCTTCCAAGTTTTGGCAATTTTAAAGAAAACTGCTATAAACATTCATATGCAGGCTTTTGTGTGAATATAACTTTTGAATTAATTCGGGGAGATACCAAAGAGTGCAATTGTTGAATCATGTGGTGAGAGTATGTTTGGTTAAGAAACTGCCAAACTATTTTCCAAAGTGGTTCTACCATTTTGCATCCCCACCAGCAATGAATGATAGTTCTCGTTGCTTCACATCTTTGCTAGCATTTGATGTTAGTGGATTGGATTTTGGCCATTCTAATAAGTGTGTACTGGTATCTCATTTTAATTTAGAATTCTCTCATAACATGATGTCGAATATCTTCCCATATTCTTACTTGCCACCTGTGTATCTTCTTTGGTGCAGTGTCTATTTGGGTCTTTTGTCCAATTTAAAATTGTATCGTTCATTTTCTCATTGAGTTTTAAGAGTTCTTTGTATATTTTGGATGCTAGGTCTAAACAGATATGTCTTTTGCACATATTTTATCCCAGTTTGCAGCTTGTCTTCCCATTCTCTTGACGCTGGTTTTTACAGAGCATAAGTTTTTTATTTTAATGAAGTCCATCCAGCTTATCAATTACTTTCATAGATCATGCTTTTGGTTGTTGTATCTAAAAAGCCATTGCCATATCTAAGGTCATCTAGGTTTCCCCGTGTTATCTTCTAGGAGTTTTATAGTTTTGTGTATTACATTTAGGTCTATGACCATTTTGAGTTAATTTTGGTCAAGAGTGTAAGGTCTGTGTCTTAATTCATTTTAATGCATATGGATGCATACTTGTTCCAGGACCCATTGTTGAAAAGATGTCTTTGCTCCTTTGTCAAAGATCAGTTGACTATAATTATTCTGGTCTATTTCTGAGTTCTCTACTCTGTTCCATTGATCTACTTGTCTTTCTCTAGAACCAAACTGTCTTCATTACTATAAGTTTAGAGTAAGTCGTCAGGTTAGGTAGTATCAGTCCTCCGACTTTGTTCTGTCCCTTAAATACTCTGTTAGGTATTCTAGGTCTTTTGCTTCTCAATATAAACTTTAGAATAAGTTTGTTGAGATCTATAAATTGCTTTCTGGGATTTCATTGAGTCTGTAGATCAGGTTGGTAAGTGTTGTAGACCCTAAGTCTAAAGTTCTCTCTTGTCTAGCAAAAGAGCGGGGTACAGGATTAAAGTGAGAGATGGCTAATGTCTGGGAATAGACAAGAGCACCGAATAAGGGTCTTTGCCCCGTTTTTATTGGGATCAGAAGGGTAACATGGCGACGGATGTGCACAAAGTGACGATGAATCTGTGAACATTAACTCATGGACGTGGCGGAAAGGGGGTCTTGAAGATATTTGGGGTTAGGTGTTTGGGTTAATACAAAACAAAATCCTGGCGCCGGGCGGCGGGGCGGAAGGTTGTTTACAGTGGACATGGGGCACCACCTCTGTTTATCTCAGCCTAGGGGATGAGACAGGTAGGGCGAGTAATTTCAGGGTTGACAAGGCACCTTTTCTTTTGTTAACCATCTCCGCTCAGGGCAACTTTGCCTGCAGCACAGAGTACCATCTACAGCCCAATTTACCTGTTTATCTAACTTGGTCCTTCCCTCCTTTCTGCTATAGTACTAAATTGGGGGGCACTTCTGCCCTGAATGCCTAATCTTGTTTATTTCACATACCTCTGTTCTATATTGGTACCTTTGCACCTCCCTATTCTGGGAGCTTTTCCCCTCCCTCTCTATTCTGGGGGCTCTGCACCCCCTCGCTGTTCTCGGGTGCCCTTGCCCCTCCCTCTCTATTCTGGGGTGCCTTTGCACCTCCCTGTTCTGGGGTCCTGATCTTATTACCCAAACTCGGGTGTGAGCATCTTATGGCTTTGTCCTTCTTTATGCCTTTGTAACCCATTGGTGTAAGCCCGGGGGATTCCTAAGCTTATTTCCCACAGGTAAGAATTGACATCTTGACAATATTGAGGCTTCTTATGAATGTGGAATATTTCTGTCTCTCCTGTTACTTCTTATTTCATATCTTTCATCAGAGTTTTGTAGTTTTCCTCATACAAATCTGGTACATGTTCTATTGGGTTTATACCTAAGTATTTCATTTTTTTGGTATGCTAATACAAATAGTAATGTCTCAGTTTCATACTGCATTTGTTCATTGCTGGTATATGGGAAAGACTGACTTTTGTACATTGACTTTGTATCCTGCAACCTTGTTATAATTACTTATTCCAGGTTTTTGGTAAGTTTTCTCAGAATCTCTGCATAGATAATACTGATATCTGCCAAAAAAAAGTTTTATTTCTTCCTTGCCAATCTGTATACCTTTTATTTACTTTTCATGTCTTTTTTTTTAATGTTTATTTTTGAGAGAGAGAGAGAGAGACAGCACGAGCAGGGGAGGAGCAGAGAGAGAGGGAGACACAGAATCTGAAACAGGCTCCACGCTCTGAGCTGTCAGCACAGAGCTCGACGCGGGGCTCGAACTCACAAACCATGAGATCATGACCTGAGCCGAAGTCGGACGCTCAACCGACTGAGCCACCCAGGTTCCCCTCGTTTTTTTTTTTTAATGTTTATTTTAGAGAGAGAGAGAGAGAGACCAACAGAGCATGAGCCAGGGAGGGGCAGAGAGAGAGGGAGACACAGGATTGGAAGCAGGGTCCAGGCTCTGAGCTGTCAGTACAGGGCCTGACGCGGGGCTTGAACTCATGAACCATGAGATCGTGACCTGAGCTGAAGTCAGACGCCTGACTGACCCACCCAGGCACCCCCTTTTCATGTCTTTTTATATTAACTAAGAATTCCATCATGGCATTGAAAAGCAGTGCTGAGAAGGGACATCCTTCCTGTGTTCACATTTAGCAGGAAAGCTTCAGATTTTTCACCATTAAGTCTGACGTTACCTGTAGATTTTTTGGTGTTCTTTATAGCTTGAGGAAATTCTACTCTATTCCTAATTTGTTGAGCTTTTTTTTTTTTTTTTTTTTTTTAATGAATGGGTGTTGGATCTTGCAAGGCATGTCTACTGATGGTATGTCTCCTCAGTTTTTGTCTCAGAAAATCTTTATTTCTCCTTCACCTTTGAAGTATAATTTTGTAGGGTACACAATTCTAGGTTGGTGGATTTTTTTTTCTGTCAACATTGTAGTACATGAAGTACTTCCTCAATGATCTTAAGTAACGTGATAGAGGATTTTTTTTTCATGAGAAGAGAGTCAATGCATCTAAAATTTTTTGCTTTGAGCATATTAGGTGCCGATTTCTCATAGGAACCCTTTGTTACATTAAGAATGAATCTTTGTATCCCTTTAGGCTTTTAATAAGTGTGAGTGCTTTGTTATAGCAGATCCATTTGGGAATTACCAAAAAGCGTGTGGGCATAGTAGGCGATTGAAGAAGGGGAGGTGATGGTGAGTGAAGGAAGAGGGGGGTGAGGAATATATAATTAGCGTTCTATTTATGTCTTGTACCTAATTTTCTTGGTTGTGCTTTTGACTCTCATTGGTCTGGGAAACCATATGGCAGATAATATACTGACTCTGTGCAGTTAACATCAATGGCTTTTTCTAATATCATGAAATATCTAGGTTCACCTGACTTATAATATATTTCAGTTCCCAACTAATTTCTTGAATGAAGCCTTTGTTTATCTGTTGCAGTGATTTTTATATGTTGTTTCTGATCTTTTATACAATTTTTACTCTAAATATAATGAACTTACTCCTTTCTTACATCATTAATTGTTTTCTTCTGTGTCCTCTTTATCTCCCTATTTAATTTCTCAGCTCATGAAAAGAATTATTCAGTTTATATCCCTAGGGCTCTTACTGAGGTGCTCAGTAGATATGAGATTGGTTTATAGAGGAGTCAGGAAAGTAATGTAAGATTTTCCCTTTATTGGGGCACCTGGGTGGCTTCGTTGATTAAGCATCCGACTTCAGCTCAGCACATGATCTCGCAGGTTCAAGCCCCGTGTCGGACTCTGTGCTGACAGCTCGGAGCCTGGAGCCTGTTTCGGATTCTCTGTCTCCCTCTCTCTTTGTCCCACGCTGCTTATGCTCTCTCTCTGTCTCTCAAAAATAAATAAGCATTAAAAAAAATATTTATGCTTTATTGAGATCATTTTCTTAACTGTTATTTCACTCTCTCCTGTATCCTAATCTTTCATTTTTACATGCCTACCCTATAATTATAGATCTTGATCCTTTGTTCAGATATGTATTAAAGCAACAGATCTATTTATATTTCCTAGAAGCTTATGGTCAGTGATGATAAAAGATAGCACCCCCTCAAGCAAAATAAATGTCAAAGTGTGTTTTAGAGGAAAATGAAGTTTTTAATGTGTTTTTGGATGTAATGTTAAACTTCCAGAAAGCTTGCAAGACTAGTATAAAGAATAACCACAAGCTTGTTACTGAAATTTACCTACTGCTGACATTTTACCTTGTTTGTTCTATCCTTTGGTATATGCTTTTTTTCTTGAAACATCTGAGAATAAGTTGCATACATCATGGCCTTTTACTCCTACATATTTCCTAAGAATTAGGATATGAGTGAATATATTTTTTAAAAAGTCTTCATATTATTCATATTGTAGTTTCTGTTCCCCCCCAAAATGATAAAGTTAGCCTGGAGAAAATCGGGGCCTGTGTTTGTCTATCAAAAGCATCTGATGGAAAGACACTGCTATATACCAAAGTAGAGTGTCAGCTGTCAGTTTGGAAAGTAGAGTGAGAGTGAGAGTCATAGACCATCATTGCCAGAGGTACCTTTTACTTACTTGGTCATTTAGAATAAGTTACTGTAAGGTGTTCCAAAGGCATTAAGTAAACAGAGTATGATGTCTTTGTGGGACGTGAGGAACATTTGTAGTTTATTAGCAGCATTATGAAATTGTCTTTCTCAAGTCATTTTGGCCTCAGATAAAGTTTAAGTGGAGCTGAGGACTAAAACCCATCCTTCCCAATTATTTATCTTCGTGTTCTGTTTTATCCTCCCTCTTCAGTTACTTCTACTTAGCTTTTCTTGTTATTTACCTACATCTCTCCTCTGATATGTTCTGAATTTCTGGACTTACTGTTCTGATTTCAGTCTCCACGAGAACTACAAAAACTGAAAGCTATGCACTACTAAGATGCCTTTTAAAAAAAATTTTTTTTTTCAACGTTTTTTATTTATTTTTGGGACGGAGAGAGACAGAGCATGAACGGGGGAGGGGCAGAGAGAGGGAGACACAGAATCGGAAACAGGCTCCAGGCTCCGAGCCATCAGCCCAGAGCCTGACGCGGGGCTCGAACTCACGGACCGCGAGATCGTGACCTGGCTGAAGTCGGACGCTTAACTGACTGCGCCACCCAGGCGCCCCAAGATGCCTTTTTTTAAAATCTCTCATTAAAAAAGTGAGGAGTGGCTTTATCTTACTCAACACAGAAAAAAAGAGAAACAACTGCTTTGTTTTTTCATTTTCAGAACCAAATCGTGAGGTCAAAGAGTTTTCTCAAAAAAATGTCATTTATGAAGATGACTCACCCCAGTGTTTGGTAGTGGGAAGAATTCTAAGCCATGGCCCTGAATATTCCAGTTTTAAAGGAGGCTGGAAATTCGAGGAAGATACTCAGATGCAAGGAAATCAGGGGTGTATCCGGCAAGGAACAGTGTCTCATCAGGAAGCCCTGTCTCAGCACACGAGTATCAATACCGTGGAGAGGCCCCATGGATGTCATGAATGTGGGAAGACTTTCAGTCGGCGCTTTTCCCTTGTGCTACATCAGAGAACTCATACTGGAGAGAAACCATATGTGTGTAAGGAATGTGGCAAAACCTTTAGCCAGATCTCAAACCTTGTGAAACATCAGATGATACATACTGGAAAGAAACCCCATGAGTGTAAGGACTGTAATAAAACATTCAGTTATCTCTCATTCCTCATTGAACACCAGAGAACACATACTGGGGAGAAACCCTATGAATGTACTGAATGTGGAAAGGCCTTTAGCCGTGCCTCAAACCTCACTCGACATCAGAGAATTCATATAGGAAAGAAACAGTATATATGTAGGAAATGTGGGAAAGCCTTTAGCAGTGGCTCAGAACTCATTCGCCATCAGATTACACATACCGGAGAGAAACCTTACGAATGCATTGAATGTGGGAAGGCATTTCGCCGTTCTTCACACCTTACTCGGCATCAGAGCATCCATACTACCAAAACCCCCTATGAATGTAGTGAGTGTAGGAAAGCCTTCCGATGCCACTCATTCCTTATTAAACATCAGAGAATTCATGCTGGAGAAAAGCTCTATGAATGCGATGACTGCGGTAAAGTTTTCACGTGGCATGCATCCCTTATGCAACATATGAAAATTCATACTGGAGAAAAGCCCTATGCTTGTACTGAATGTGCTAAAACCTTTAGCCGGAGCTTTTCCCTCATTCTACATCAGATAACTCACACTGGGGAGAAGCCCTATGTATGTAAGTTTTGCAATAAGTCCTTCAGCTGGAGCTCAAACCTTGCCAAACATCAGAGAACACACACTCTAGAGAACCCTTATGAATATGAGAATTCATTTAATTATCACTCGTTCCTTACTGAACACAAAGGAATTCACGCTATAGAGAAAACATAAGAATATGGATTAGGAAAAGCAAACAGTTAATGCCTTAACTTTGACTTCAAAGGATTCTTGGGAAGAAGCCTTATGTGAATATGTTCAATGTGAAGAAAAATGGGTCATACTTGATTCAACATCCTGGAGAAAAAATAACCTAGGTTCAATGTGAAGAAAAATGGGTCATACTTGATTCAACATCCTGGAGAAAAAATAACCTAGGAATATGTGGGAAAGCCATTAATGGCTTTGCATTCTTTTTGTAATATCAGAAGATGAAATCAGTCAATACTGAGAAGCCTTCATCTGGTGAGATTCCCTTACTCTACATTTGTAACTTCCTACCAGACAAGGATACGTGGCCAATAGATGTGAGAAAGCTTTTAATTAGAAATTGGCCCTAATTCTGCATCTGTCGGCTCAAACAGGGCAGAATGTGTGGGTAAGATTGCACTTTTTCTTGGACATCAGAAAATTCATAATGAAGCAAAGTCACGCAAACACAATGATTCAGGAGTGTTTTTTGTACCATGCACTATTTATTAGGTTTTAAAATACTCTTCTAAAGAGAAAACACAACACTATAAATGAACTGAATATAGGGTGACTTTCTGCATTATATCAAACTACAGAATTATACTGGGGGGAAAACTACCATTGTAATGAGTGTGGCAAAATCTTAAGAGTTCTGAGAAGTCATACTGGAGGGAATCTGTGGGAGGTTTTTTTTTGTTTTTGTTTTTGTTTTTTTCTTCTTTTTTTGGGGGTGAGGTGATTTTTGCTTTAAAGCAAATTCAAAAAGCTATGAATAAATATTTTCTAGTTAATTAATCTAGTACTTGCAGAGTTTTTTCCACACATTTGTGATTGTGAAAATGCAACTACCACAATATTGATATCACTAACAAAGAGTAGTGCACTTTTGTTGAAACATACATGATTACTGAAACATTTTTAATATATTATGGCTTTAACTGTGAGACAGAATTTAGATTTAAGGTTATGCTAACTCATGTTTATCCTTGAATATGACTAGACCTGTTTTAGTCTGAAATAAATGTAAATAAGGTGTGTCACAGGAAAATGCCAAGGTAGTTTTCCTCTTTTGTTCCATTTACAGTAGGAACATTTCTTTTTTGTAAGCACCTATTTGTCAAAATAAATCAGATGATGTTTTCACTCTCCATGTACACCTTGCCCATTTTTTAATGTCCCAGTTAAAGGTGTATCTTTCAAGCATCTGTCTGCCTCCTTTTAAGAACTTACCTTGCATTTAGTATAGATAATATGGAACTTAGCACTTGAATAAGTGCCTTATTTAAGTCTGTTTTTTTCATGTATGGGTAAATCTTTCACAAAGTGAGAGGCTGGCATTTTTCTCTCCTACTCCTTGTGACATACATAGCTGCTGCCTGATAATTTTCTCCAAGCCTCAATCTCTACCAGAACAACTCCGTGGTACAAATCTTCCCTTTCCTTTGGTGTGCCTGGCATTATTTTCCTAGCACCATATGGGGGCCTTTGGTGAACAAAAATGTATTTATCATTTTAATTTTTTTTTTAATGTTTTATTTTTGAGACAGAGCATGAGCGGGGGAGGGTTAGAGAGAGAGGGAGACACAGAATCCGAAGCAGGCTCCAGGCTCTGAGCTGTCAGCACAGAGCCCGACGCGGGGCTCAAACTCACAGACAGTGAGATCGTGACCTGAGCCAAAGTCGGAAGCTCAACCGACTGAGCCACCCAGGCGCCCCAAATGTATTTATCATTTTAGAGGTTTGTAACATTTAGACGTGGCCACAGACTTGTCTCAGGAGGAAGGGGCTGATTGGACCCTGAGCAGAAGTTATATGGGAACATAATGACTGAGAACTATGGGAACCTCATCCAAGGTTACTATTCCTGCAAATTTAGAACCTGAACTTAGGTATCTTTGCTTTCTCTTTAGGAAATAGGGAGTGGGCTTTAAATTGCCCACCTGGATTCCTTCTCCATGTTCTTGAGAGAATGAATTAAAATTGGTACAAGTGGGAAGTGGCTTGCTTATTTCCTTCTGCTTTTGCTTTTCTTGTAATAGCTTTTCTGCCTTTATATTAAGAGATTGGGTCTGGATCTAGGAGGAACCATAATATTTTGAAGTATCTATTTTTTCCCTCTTGTAAGCAGGACTCTCTGTTTCTAAATCAAATGTGACCTCCTTACTGGAGCAAGGGAAAGAATCAAAGAATGATGGAGAAAAAATGATAAGAGGCCTCTGATCAGGTAAGTGTGGGGCAATCAGGCAGGGAGCACCTTTGCAGGTAGTGGCCCAGCTTACCAAATTGCCTGAATCATTCTTTCAAAAATAACAATTTGCCATAAAATTCCCTTCATGCAACATCATCCTGAACTATGTAACTCATCCTAAAGGTATTCTCATTAATTTGTGGTTGAGATAGTTCAGAAAATAAGAACTATGCCATTATTTTTAATTAAATTTAAATACGTAGTTTCTAGATTATACAATAAGAGATGTCAAGACACTACTAAGTAAGAAAGTGAATGGTTTGTGGGAATTTTGTTATACGGTATGTTTTATTTGTCATAGCAAGAAGGTGCTAGCTAGGTTCATAGTTGCTTTCTTTCTCAATTTTAGCACACAAATCTGTTACATCTTTCCATATTTAACATAATCACTTTTTGTAAGCTGTAGTGCTTTCCAATGGTAGCGGAGACCCAAAAAAGAAAGTTGCCTGTTTTTCAAGGAGAAATCCTGTAAAAATAGCCAGACACACTAAGATAAACAGCAAACAGTAGGAGAAAAACGCATGGATGATACTGCACTTTATTTATTTTTTGTAATGTTTCTTTTTGAGAGAGAGCATGAGCGGGGGAGAGGCAGAGAGAGAGGGAGACACAGCATCTGAAGCAGGCTCCAGGCTTTGAGCTGTCTGCACAGGACCCGACGCGGGGCTCGAACCCACAAACTGTAAGATCGTGACCTGAGCTGAAGTCGGACGCTTAACCGACTGAGCCACCCAGACACCCCGATACTGCATTTTAGGTCACTTGTAGAACATAATATTATTTCAGTTCCTATTTGTATGCTTGAGACAGAAACAATGGTGACCTATAGTATGACCATCTCAATATACATGAGGGGGTAAACGTCCATCTTGAACACTTTTTTTGTTTTTTTGAGAGAGAGAGAGAGAGAGACAGAGGGAGAGAGAGAGAATGAGCGAGGAAAGGGGAGAGGGAGAGAGAATCCTAAGCAGGCTCTGTGCCCAGTGCAGAGCTCAACACGGGGCTCAATGTGGGGCTCTATCCCATGGTCCTGGGATCATGACTGGAGCCAAAATCGGGAGTTGGGTGCTTAACTGACTGAGTCAACCAGGTGATGCCCAGCTAAAGCATTTTGATCTATGTAGTAGTTTGTATTTCAGACAGTTTTCTTAGGATTGCATATTCGAGATGTGTAAAGTTTAGTGAAACATGCTCAGGAATGCAACCATTATTTGAACTGAGACAGACACAGTATTTTCATTACTCTGTTGTCATTTGTTCAGTTATCCATATAGTATAAAAGCATCATACTCCAAATGAATAGGTCTATCCTTTATAGAAGAGCATATTGGGTAGTCATTCACATGACACGTGATATCTTCTGGAATATGACTCCTGTATAATTACTGTGGGAAATCTTCCTGAATTGACTTTACCTTCGGGATAATTATATTGTATACTGTCAAGCTAGGTCTACAGCTGAATGACTGTCCACATCTGGCAACTCCTAGATGCAGCTGTCATGCTGTTGTGAGTGTAGAATGTGTACCAGTTTTTACTGTTCTCTCTTCAAATGAATGGGATGTTACTATCAGGTTGGATTCAACTGTTACTTCTAATGTTTTCAACAAGTCTACTTTCAAATAGGATGAAGTATTGTGGCAACAACCAGGTAAAGCAGATAAAATACAAATATATTTTTACTAGTTTTTTGGGGTTTTTTTTAATGTTTATTTTTGAGAGCGAGAATGCGAGCCGGGGAAGGGCAGAGAGAGAGGGAGAGAATTCCAAGCAGGGTCCACACTGTCAACACAGAGCCCAATGCAGGGCTTGAACCCACAAACCGGGAGATCATGACCTGAGCCAAAGTCGGATGCTTAACCAACTGAGCCCAGGCGCCCCTTTAGTAGTTTTTTGTTGTTTTTTAAGTGTGTATTTATTTGAGAGTGTGAACGGAGTAGGGGCAGAAAGAGAGAGAGAATCCCAAGCAGGCTTTGTGCTCCCAACACGGAGCCCGATGTGGGGCTTGATCCCACCAAACATGAGATCATGACCTGCGCTGAAATTAAGAGTCAGGTGCTCAACCGACCGAGCCACCCAGGTGCCCCTCAAAAATCATATTTTTAAAGGCATATTTGAACTGTGGAAGCAATGATGACTAAATGGACCAAAATTCCAGAGGGAAAGCTTAAGTTTTTGTGGTCATTGGAAGGTGACGTGGCAGATTAGCAACTTGAGAATCTTCAAGTGCACACAGCTGGTTCCCTCTCCTGGGACATTTGCTGAATTTTAGGGCTGTGCAGAACCCTGGGTGGCTAGAATAAAAGCTGAAAGAGAGAAGTATCTGCAGTGTCTGTGGTATTTAGGAATGAAAAGCCCACTAGAGACGGGCGACTGCCCAAAATAGGTAGTCAGTCTTCTCCTCAAGCCATCTGTGAAAATTTGAAGCTGCATGAGGTAGGAGGTTAAGGAGACTAGGACCTACCAAGCCCTCAGATTTAAAAGCTTTAGGAGAGTCCTGCCTAAGATACAAAGGCTAAACAAGGCTAACATGAGGCTTATTAAAAATTCAGTGTAGCTCTGACCCAGCTCAAATTATGGGACTGAGGTGATTAGCACCTCAAACAGAGGAAAGGAGAAACTCTCTGGTAGAAGGTAATGTAACCTAGAGCCCCTGTGGTTCTTTGAAACATGATGTCTGGTACACAATTTAAAAAAAATTACTAGGCATGTGAAGGACAGGAACATATATATACTTCATTTTAGTGTGCTTTGCAGATACTTTTTTTTTTTTTTTAAACAAATTGAAGGTTTGTGGCGACCCTGTGTTGAACAAGTCTATCTGTGCCATTTTTCCAACAGTATTTGCCCACTGTATGTCTTTGTGTCACATTTTGGTGATTCTCGTAATATTTATTTTTCGTTAATATTATATTGAATTGCTGCAATCTCATGATAAAATTTTAACAGATGAGGAGTTGCTTCTTATCAATGAGCAAAGAAGGTGGTTCCTTGAGATGGGATCTAGTCTTGGTGAAGATGCCGTGAAGATTGTGGAAATGACAAAGGATTTAAATTATTACATAAACTTAGTTGACAAAGCAGTGGCAGGATTTGAGAGCACTGACTCTAATTTTGAAGGAAATTCTACTCTGGGTATAAAGCTATCAAACAGCATCATGTGCTATAGAGAAATCATTCTTGAAAGGAAGAGTCAATTGATGGGTCAAACTTCTTTATCTTAAGAAATTGCCACAGCCACCCCAGCCTTCAGCAACGACCACCCTGATCAGTCAGCAGCCATCAACAGCAAGGCAAGATCCTCTACCAGCAAAAAGATTATGAGTCACTGAAGGCCCAAGTGGTGGTTGGCATTTTTTTTTAGCAATAAAGTATTTTAAAAACTAAGGTGTGTGGTTTTTTTTAAATAGAAATGAACAATATAGCACACTTTATAGACTGAAGAGTAAACATAACATATGCACTGGGAAACAAAAATCATTTGACTTCCTTTCTTGCGATATTGTGCTTTACTGTAGTGGTCTGGAACTGAATCCACAGTATCTCTGAGGTATGCCTGTAATCAATGAGACAAAACAGACGAGAGAAGCAGACATACAGGTGCCTAGATATTGGGGGTTTTAGACAAGGATTTTGATGTATGGTTAATATGTTAAAATACAGGAAAGAATGGAAGAAAAAAACCATTTCAACTAGTAAGAAGAATCTATAAGAAAGGCAAGTGGCTATTCTAGAATTGAAAACACCATATCTGAAATTAAGAATTGAATAGATGGACTAAACACAAATTGGACACATAACTAAAGATAGTAAACTGGGAGGTGAATCAATAACAAAAATACTGAAACAGAGATGGGGGAGGGGAGAGAAAGAGAGGAAAAATATGCCATGGTCTGAATGACGACTTTGACTCTTGTTGTTCTATTCAGAAAGCTCTCCTGTTCCCCCCCCTCCCCCGCCCCGCCAAGGAGGACTACTACCTTTCCTTCAGATTCTGGCTGATGGTCACCTGGGGACCTTTCTTGACTGCCTTATCTAACACAGGTTCCCCTATTCTTATCCTACCATCTTACTTGTTTCCCTCTGCTTTGAATTTAGCCTCAAAGTCCACTTAGATGAAGTCTAAAAAGAGCCCACACTCTTAAGCAATACTTTAAAACATGCTTTTTCAAAAGGTTTGCTTTTAAAAAGCTGGGATAGTAAAGACAGTTTAAAAACATTAAAAAAAATTATCTGATACTTCAAAAATGGATAGAATCGATATCCAATAACAGTCTAAGCAAATCTATGTATGACTTTGAAGACATTATAATCATGCTTTTGGAAATTAGTTCATGATGGAATTGCTCACCTAAAAAGAACAGAAAACTTAGTTCTGTTTACTACATAGACTAGAGAACAGACAAGTAAAAGAAAATTATGACTCAGAAATAACCACTAATAAGACAGATCAAGGAATACATGGACCAATGGAACAGTACAGAGAGCCAGAAATAAGCCCTCGCCTATATGGTCAATTAATCTATGACAAAGGAGGGAAGAATATATAATGGAGAAAAGACATCTCAATAAGTGCTGTTGGGGAAATGACCACTTTCTTGCATGATACACAAAAATAAACTCAAAGACTTAAATGTGAGACCTGAAATCTTAAAACTCTTAAAAGGAAACACAGGCAATAATCTCTTGGCCATTTGCCTTGGCAACATTTGCTAGACATGTCTCCTTAGGAGAGGAAAACAAAAGCAGAAATAGACTATTGGTATTATACCAAAAATAAAAAGCTTTTGAACAGCAAAGGAAATCAACAAAATGAAAAGGCGACCTAGTGAATGAAAGAAAATATTTACACTCAGTATGTCCAATAAGGGGTTAATAGCCAAGATATATAAAGAACTTGTTCAACTCAATGCTAAAGAAGTTAAATAATCTAATTTTAAAATGGGCAGAGAACCCATTTCGGTTCAGGTCATGATCTCATGGTTCTTTTTAAAAAAAAAATTTTTTTTTTAACATTTATTTATTTTTGAGACAGAGAGAGACAGAGCATGAACGGGGGAGGGGCAGAGACAGAGAGGGAGACACAGAATCGGAAACAGGCTCCAGGCTCCGAGCCGTCAGCCCAGAGCCCGACGCAGGGCTCGAACTCACGGACCGCGAGATCGTGACCTGGCTGAAGTCGGCCGCTCAACCGACTGCGCCACCCAGGCACCCCATGATCTCATGGTTCTTGAGATAGAGCCCCGCATCAGGCTTTGTGCTAATGGTGAGGAGCCTGCTTGGGATTCTCTCTCCCTCACTCGCTGACTCTCCCCCACTCACTCTGTCTCTCAAATAAACTTCAAGAAAAAAAAAAAAAGATTGCTTTGGCTATGCACGGTTTTTTTGCGGTTCCATACACATTTTAGGATTGCTTGTTCTAGCTCTGTGAAAACTGTTGGTATTTTGATAGGCATTGTGTTAAATATGTAGATTGCTTTGGGTAGTATTGACATTTTAACAGTATTTGTTCTTCCTACCCATGAGCCTTTGTGTCATCTTCAATTTCTTTCATTAGTGTTTTATAGTTTTCATAATACATGTCTTTCACCTCTTTGGTTAGGTTTATTCCTATGTATCTTATTGTTTTTGGTGCAATTGTAAATGGGATTCCTTAATTTCTCTTTCTGCCACATCATTATTGGTGTATAAATGCACTGGATTTGTGTACACTGATTTTATATCCTGTGACTTTACTGAGATCATGTATCAGTTCTAGCAGGTTTTTGGTAGAGTCTTTCAGGTTTTCTCTATGGGTTTCAGGTCATCTGCAAAGAGTGAAAGTTTGACTTGTTTCTTGCCTATTTGGATGCTTTTTATTTCTTTTCATTGTCTGATGACTGAGGCTACAAATTCCAGTACTATGTTATGTTACTGTTATTTAACAGTAGTGAGAGTGGACATCCTTGTGTTGTTTCTGATCGTAGTGGAATAGCTCTGCCTTTCCCCATTGAGGATGGTATTGGCTGTGGGTTAATATATGGCCTTTATTATGTTGAGGTATGTTCTTCTAAACCTGCTTCGTTGTTGTTGTTGTTTTTTTTAATCATGAATGGATGCTGTACTTTGTCAAATGCTTTTTCTGCACCTATTGAAAGATCATATGGCTCTCATCCTTTTTTTAAATTAATGTGTATCATGTTGATTGACTTGCGAATATTGAACCATGCTTGCAACCCAGGAGTAAATTCCTCTTGATTGTGGTGAGTGATTTTTTGAAAATATTGTTGGATTTGACTTGCTAGTATTTTATTGAGAATTTTTGCATCCATATTCATTAAGGATATTGGCTGTAGTTCTTGTTTTTAGTGGAGTCTTTATCTGGTTTTGGGTTTGGGGTAATTCTGGCCTCATAGAATGAATCTGGAAGTTTTCCTTCATTCAGAAAGTAACTCTTAAAAAAACCAAAGAACACTTTACACTTCGGATGCTCTGAGGGCAGCTCCATTAACTTAGCTATAAGTAAATAAGCAGAAATTAAAACCAGCCCACCCACTCCTCCCTTCCTTTGTGGTGGAAGTATCTTCTTCGAGGTAACATTAATACATCTCTCTGTGCTCCAGACACCTGCAACCCCCTCTCAGGAACTTTGTGTGATTGACTAGCTCTCTTTTTACATCTGCATATTTAATCTCTCCAAACTGGGTATATTACGTTAGGACTCAAACATGTTCTAGTTGCCCATTACTTTAAAAATCTTTTGCCATGGACGCATGGATGGTTCAGTAGATTAAGCGCCCATCTCTTGATTTTGGCTCATGACCTCCCAGTTTGTGGGTTCAAGCCTCGCGTCAGGCTCCGCAATGACAATGTGGAGCCTGCTCGGGATTCTCGCTCTCTCATCCTCTGCCTCTCCTCCAGTTGTGCACGTGCACTCTCTCAAAATAAATTAAAAAAAAAAAATCTTTTGCCTTGGCCACATCTTTCTTTTTTTTTTTTTTCAACGCTTTTTATTTATTTATTTTTTGGGACAGAGAGAGACAGAGCATGAACGGGGGAGGGGCAGAGAGAGAGGGAGACACAGAATCGGAAACAGGCTCCAGGCTCCGAGCCATCAGCCCAGGGCCTGACGCGGGGCTCGAACTCACAGGCCGTGAGATCGTGACCTGGCTGAAGTCAGACGCTCAACCGACTGCGCCACCCAGGCGCCCCAACATCTTTCTGTAATTACTACACTTTGTCCTATTCACACTTGTCTATATTCAGTTCTTTACTTATTTGTCCTTTATTGATTACTAACCCTACCCAACCTACCATCCATCCTTAATGTATTATTTCCAACTAAGGTTAACAGTATTCCTCATGTTGCTCTATGATATGTTCACTTTTTAAGGCTTCATCATCTAATCTCACCTCTAAAGAGCATTTAAAAGAACTGACTTTACCTTCCTTCTTGAGACACTGGCTTGTCTTGGTTTGGCAAAACTCCAGTCTTTCTGGTTTTCCTCTTATCTACTAAGACTCCTTTATTCAGCCTACCTTTAAATAGAGCAGGTCTTCATGGTCAGTAGCAGACATTCTCTTCTCACACCATCCACTTTCTCTCTGCAGTGTTAGTTGCCTCCACAAGACCTACTGTAGTCTATCTACTGATGTTGCTAAAATTGTATCTTCATCCTGGACACCTCCTCTGGTCCAGAAGTGCAGCCTGTTCATCGGGATGTCTCAAACTCTATGAAGTTAACATGACAAAAACTGCAGCTACTGCCTCTTTCTTCCATCATAGACTCCTCTATGTTTTGTTTCTTAATATATTAGAGCCAAGCTAGTCAGTTTTTATAGGACCAACTAGCAAAATCTCATGGGCTTCATTCAGCAATTAACTTCCCCTTTCTCTGAAAACTTGATTTCTAATACTGAAATGTTTGGGATTCCCTGCTTCTCTGATCACTTGGTTCAGTGACCTTGGTTCCATCATCATTTCTAGCCTAAGCACAAGAGTTCTGTAAATATTCTTCTTCTATTCCTCCCTTCCCTATGTTCCTATCCAAACACATGCATCAAACATAAAATATTTAACTCTACATATCTCTGTGGGCTTTTTCTTTTCTTTTCTTTTCTTTTTTTTTGTGGCCTTTTTTCTTTTTTAAAAACAAGGTTACTCTGTTGACTGTATGATGGTTTTTTTTTTTTTTAAATCAATAAGCTTACTTTTCTCACATAAAAATAGCCAAATACAAGCAGTATACTGCTGGTACAGCTATTTAAATAGGTCTCTGAGGAATCAGGATCTCCTTCTTTATACCATCCTTAGGCCATGGTTATCATTCTCAAGGCCACAGATGGCTCTTTCAGCTCTAGGAATGGAAAACTCGAAGGGAAAACAACCGGGAAGGTATAAAAGGTGAAGTGCCAAAGGCAAAGAGAAAAAGCTATATAGGTCTGTTTCCAGTGATACTACTTTTGATTCTCAAGATGAGGAAAATGGCTACACTTGGCTGCAAGGAGACTGCGAGAAGTTTTATAACTGGACATATTGCTAGTGTGAGCCAAAATAGGGTTATCAGTAGGAAAAGATGAGATGGATGTCTGACTGACTAGTAACAGTATCTGCCACAACAGGCCAGAAAGAAAATACCAATAAAGTAGTATCAGATACTCCAGCTACTCTAAACATAATGCAATTAACTTAGAAATCATTAAGAAGATAACTGCAAACTTCAAATCATATTTTATTTTATTTTATTTTTTTAAAAATTTTTTTTCAACGTTTTTTATTTATTTTTGGGACAGAGAGAGACAGAGCATGAACGGGGGAGGGGCAGAGAGAGAGGGAGACACAGAATCGGAAACAGGCTCCAGGCTCCGAGCCATCGGCCCAGAGCCTGACGCGGGGCTCGAACTCACGGACCGCGAGATCGTGACCTGGCTGAAGTCGGACGCTTAACCGACTGCGCCACCCAGGCGCCCCTCAAATCATATTTTAAAAAGCATAATTCTAAACCCATATAGATTCAAAAAGTTGTGATACATGTATACATTTAGAATTAAACTAACACAGACCAAAATGTATTACATTGCTGAAGAGGTGTTTTAGAGGACTATATAGTTTTACATGCTTATTTTGGATAACAAACACTGTAACAATGAGTTGGAGTTCACTTTAAGACAATGAAAGAAGCAATTCTACATTCATAACATTTATACAGTTTCTCTCCCAGTATGAATTCTCTTGTGCATAGTAAGCGAACAACTCCAAGGCTTTTCCACATTGAATACATTCATAGGGTTTTTCACCAGTGTGAGTTCTCGTGTGTCTCCTAAGGCAAGAGGAAACACTGAAGGTCTTCCCACATTCGTTACATTGATAGGATTTCTCTCCAGTATGAGTTCTCACATGTATCCTAAGGGATGAGAAACCCTAAAAATGTTCCCACAGTCATTGGATTCATAGAGATTCTCTTGAGTGTGTATTTTCTTGTGAACTTTAAGGTGCGAGCTTGTTGTAAAGGCTTTTCCACAGCCACTGCATTCATAGTTTCTCCCCAGTGTGCATTCTCTTGTGCACTATATGATAACTTGTGCCAAAGGATTTTCCACAATGATTACATTCATAAGGTTTCTCTCTGGTGTGAGTTCTCACATGAACCTTAACAGATGTTTTCTGACTGAAAGCTTTTCCATGTTGATTACACTCATACACCCATGTGACTTTTCTTGTGCAAAATAAGATTAGAATTTCTTTTGAATGCTTTCCCACATTGATTACATGATATTTCTTTTCACTAGGAGTTTGCTCTTGTTGCCTAAGGGATGGATAATGACAAAAAGCCTTGCTTTTATTACATTCATAGGGATTAAATTGTTATATATAGGAAGCATATTATTATGTTTGAAGTGTATGCCATATTTGAAACATGCATACTCTTTTTGTGCTGTTTGAGTTTTTTCCAAGGTGTCACAGAGCTCTATCTTATGTATGACTTTCACAGAGATTCCCAGTTTCTTGTAATTGTTTAAGATTGATTTTTTTAAAAAACATTTATTTATTTTGAGAGACAAAGCATGAGCAGGTGAGGGGCGGAGAGAGAGAGAGAGAGACATACAGAATCTGAAACAGGCTCCAGGCTCTGAGCACAGAGCCTGATGCAGGGCTCAAACCCATGAACCATGAAATTATGACCTGAGCCTAAGTCGGACGTTTACCTTACTGAGCCACCCAGGCACCCCAAGATTGAATTATGTTCTTTTCAAAAATTTTTTTTCACATTTATTTTTGAGAGATCGAGACAGAGCACAAGTGGGGGAGGGGCAGAGAGACAATGAGACACAAAATTCGAAGCAGGCTCCAGGCTCTGAGCTGTCAGCACAGAGTCCAATGCGGGGCTTGATCTCACAAACCGTGAGATCATGATCTGAGCTGAAGTCAGATGCTTAACTGACTGAGCCACCCAGCCACCCCAGATTGAATTATATTTCAAACACTCAATACTAAGTAGCATTTATGGCAATGTTTAGTGGAGACTCTCTTGAAAAAAACAAGTTTTGATTTAAGTTTAGAGTTTTCCTCTAATTCATGATGGTCATAGAATCTCTCCTGAGATGCTGTTTTCTTTTGGGTCACTTGCCTCATATTTCTCCCTGGGATCTTGCACTGTTTTCTGGTCTTATGGAATTCTTGGTCTTCACTTAATGTGGAAGACCAATCATCCATTATGAATCTTATCATTTTCACTGCACTATAGGATTTTTCCTTACAAATATTCTGCTTAAGAGTGGAGTCTTTTTTTTTTTTTTAACGTTTATTTATTTTTGAGACAGAGAGAGACAGAGCATGAACGGGGGGGGGGGGGGGTCAGAGAGAGGGAGACACAGAATCTGAAACAGGCTCCAGGCTCTGAGCTGTCAGCACAGAGCCCGACGCGGGGCTCGAACCCATGGACCGCGAGATCATGACCTGAGCCGAAGTCGGATGCTTAACCGACTGAGCCACCCAGACGCCCCAAGAGTGGAGTCTTTTAAGTTGAATCTACTAGACTGGATAGGTGCCTTGGAGAATTCGCTTTGTCATAGTTCATATATATATTTATTTTTGAGACAGAGAGAGACAGAGCACGAGTGGAGGAGGGGTAGAGAGAGAGGGAAACACAGAATCCCAAGCAGGCTCCAGGCTCTGAGCTGTCAGCACAGAGTCTGATATGGGGTTCGAACCCACGAGCTGCGAGATCATGACCTGAGCCAAAGTCAGATGCTCAACTGACTGAGCCACCCAGGCGCCCCTCTTTCTCATAGTTCTTATCTCTTCTTTACCCAACAGGGAGATCACAGTAGGCTTCTGTAATTGATATTCCACTGAGGTAAGATTTATATAGCTTCCCAACATCACATCTCTGTAAATTCTTCTCTGAGCAGAATCAAGCATCATCCACCCCTGGGTGAACTCCCCAGCCACATCCTTAAAGGTCACTGGTCCCTGTAACCACGTTGTGGGAAATCAAGGCATCATCCTTTCTTCCTCAGTGTTTCTCACATAGAAATAGAGTCCTGTGTCGACAGAGCCCTTATGGAGGACAGGTTAATGGCTGCCATCTTGAGAGTCAAAAAGTGATATCTGCTTGCACAACAGAGCAGAGAGATCAGGATATTTCTTGTTTCTCTGATCCAACCACAGCATGGATACATTTCACTGGGTATCCTCCCTGCAGCCAAGGAGGCAGGTTCGGGTGAAAGAAGAAAGGTGGAAACGGCCCCATAGGTGGCAAGGTAAAAAGAAAAATTGTAGACCCCCTCTACTACCCCAGCAGGGTTTGGCCAGCTTAAAATCTTTTTTTTTTTTTTAATGTTTTTATTTATTTTTGAGACAGAGAGAGATGCTCAACTAACCGAGCCACCCAGGTGCCCTTAAAATCTTTACTAGGATTTGTAGTCACATGCAAAATAGTCATCGTGGTTATTTATACTGGTTTCTCCTGGAGACTATTTGTCAGTAATGGGTGGGAGAAGCATGCATTATTATTATTTTTTAAAGTTTTTCCATTTCTTTCAAGAGAGAGAGAGAAAGAACAGGGGAGGGGCAGAGAGAGGGAAAGAGAATCCCAGGCAGGCTCTGTGCTGTCAGCACAGAGTCTAATAAGGGGCTCGATCCCCCGAGCCACAAGATCATGACTTGAGCCAAAATCAAGTCAGACACTCAACTGACTGAGCTACTCAGGTGCCCTAGGAGCATGCATTATTAAAAGAAAAAAGATTAAAGCTAAAGAGAACCAGCTAAAAGAAGCATGGTTGTTTAATTTTGTGTGTACTTTTTAGTTACCTTCTGGAATGGAAAAATAATTTTCCTGTTAAACACAACTATTTTAGGTAGGCTTACTTTTCTACATATCACTTGATGTTTTTAACTGAATAACACACATGGTCAACAACACTGATGATGTGGCTGCTACTCTACTCAGGAATTTTATTAAAGTTGTTAAAGGTAGATATGTGACTTTGAAACAAATGTTCATTTGTTTACCTCCAATTCAGTCTCTCTTCCCAAAGTCTGTATTTTCTCATGATAATTTATTCTATCTAGAAATTGAATGGGATCTACAAAGAAGCACAAACCATGATCCAAACGTTGGGAAGAAGGTCATAACAATGTTAATTAGATGGTATAACACTTTCCTAAATAATTTTTACGATAGCTTTAAAATAAATTAAAAAAAAACCAGTGTGTATACAAAAAATTAGTGCTTAGACTTTAAGGATCACAACAAATCATGCAATAATTTATTAGGTTAATATTTTTACAAGTCTCACTTTTTTTTTTTTTTTTTTTTTTAATTTTTGGGACAGAGAGAGACAGAGCATGAACGGGGAAGGGGCAGAGAGAGAGAGGGAGACACAGAATCGGAAACAGGCTCCAGGCTCTGAGCCATCAGCCCAGAGCCTGACGCGGGGCTCGAACTCACGGACCGCGAGATCGTGACCTGGCTGAAGTCGGACGCTTAACCGACTGCGCCACCCAGGCGCCCCCACAAGTCTCACTTTTTGAAGATTAGATGATAACCTCCAAATGAGAGCCCCCGTCTCAATACAATAGAGTTAAGTTTTAATGGGAAAAAATACAGAATTGGCATTTATTTTTATTTTATTTTATTTTATTTCATTTTTAAAAATTTTCATCCAAAGTAGTTAGCATATAGTGCAACAATGATTTCAGGAGTAGATTCCTTAGTGCCCCTTACTCATTTAGCCCATTCCCCCTCCCATAACCCCTCCAGTAACCCTCAGTTTATTCTCCATATTTATGAGTCTCTTCTGTTTTGTTCCCCT